>NW_027314752.1:31767500-32083125 GCF_023375885.2 Dermacentor andersoni
AGGCAGGCAGGCAGGCAGGCAGGCAGGCGGGCAGGCAGGCAGGCAGGCAGGCAGGCAGGCAGAGGCAGGCAGAGGCAGGCAGGCAGGCAGGCAGGCGCAGGCAGAGGCAGGCAGAGGCAGGCAGGCAGGCAGGCAGAGGCAGGCAGAGGCAGGCCGGCAGGCAGGCAGGCAGGCAGGCAGAGGCAGGCAGGCAGGCAGGCAGGCAGGCAGGCAGAGGCAGGCAGAGGCAGGCAGAGGCAGGCAGGCAGGCCGGCAGGCAGGCAGAGGCATGCAGGCAGGCAGGCAGGCAGGCAGGCAGGCAGAGGCAGGCAGGCAGGCAGGCAGGCAGGCAGGCAGAGCCAGGCAGGCAGAGGAAGGCAGGCAGGCAGAGGCAGGCAGGCAGCAGGCAGGCAGGCAGGCAGGCAGGCAGGCAGGCAGGCAGGCAGGCAGGCAGGCAGGCAAAGGCAGGCAGGCAGGCAGGCAGGCAGAGGCAGGCAGGCAGGCAGAGGCAGGCAGGCAGAGGCAGGCAGGCAGGCAGGCAGAGGCAGAGGCAGAGGCAGGCAGGCAGGCAGGCAGGCAGGCAGGCAGGCAGGCAGGCGGGCAAGAAACTTCATTTGGTCCTAAGGGACTACGAATACAACAAAGGCGCTGTCGTGTTTGACTGTAGGTTCTTAATGCAGAATGAGGACTTATACACCAATCTCTGACAATAAAAAGTAAGAAAAGAACTGCAACACGAAAAACAAAAGCTCATAGGCAGTGTTCTCACCTAAAGCATTAAAAATTTGAAACAAGCTTAACGCATGAACTTCCGAGGACTTCATGCGCTTGTGACCAACGAAAGTTGGGCCTCTTACTTCAGTGCTACATGGTGAAAAGCGTTCACCCGAAAAAGATAAACAAGTTCACGTGTCAGTAGTCAGATTAGGTGGGGAAGGACTTAAAGCAATCCTTAAAGCATTGTATTGTTATACTGTGCAAGCCATTAGAAAAATGTTCAATCTCTCTTTATAAACTGTTACCTATTTAGACTTATTAAAGGTTGCTTAGGTTATTCCTACTTACAAAAATGGAGACCATAATTTGTTAGAAAACTATCGCCCTATATCTGTCTTAAGTTGCTCAAACACCGTCTTTGAAAAACTTATCGCCCAAAAAATCACTTTGTTCCTTTATCGTGAATCCATTTTGTGTTATTACCCGCATGATTTTCGAGCGAAAAGATCGACAAATACAGCAGTATTAGCTTTGTCTGACTACATAAATTCTCACTTGAACAAGAACAAAATTGTTCTAGGCACATTTATAGACGTGCGAAAAGAATTTCACACTGTTTATCATGACATAGTTCTAAATAAGTTAAATGATATGGTTTTTGAATTCTAACTCTTCGATTTTTCCGCAGCCATCGCAATAACAGAAAAACACTACTTGCTATTGCAGATACCAAATCCGACGTGTTTGACATTGTTAGAGGCATACCACAACGCTCAGTGCCAGGGCGAATGTTTTTTTTCTTTATTGGCAAACGATCTTAATGATGCATCAGAAAGCTTCCCTGTTGTTATTTATGCAGACGAAACTGTTTTACTTTGTGCGCTAGACTGCTTGGGCAAACCATTCCAAGGGGCTAATAATGAACTTCTAAGTGTTAACCAGTGGTTCGCGTCAAATAAGCCAACTCTGAATACCAAGAAAACTAAATATATTCTCATTACTTCTTCGTGGAAAGCAACTCAAAGAGAATGTATTTCGCTTTGTTTAAACCACAGTATACTTTAGCGGGTTGGATCCATTGAATACATGGGTGTCACACTAGATGAGCATTTTCTTTGGAAGCATCACATTACATTGCTGTGTAAAAAGTTAAGCAAAGCTTGTTTTATGCTCTCCAAGTGCCGTTATTACTTCGACACTGCGACTCTGAGAGTAATATATTTTAGCATATTCCATAGCCATCTATCCTACGGTATTGCATCCTGGGGTAACACGTACGTTTCATATGCAGAACCTGTTGTACTTCTTCAGAAAAGGGCCTTACGATTTATGACTTTTTCGGATCACAATTCTAAATCAATGCAGTTTCAAAGTTTAAACTTATTGACTTTTCATTTACTACAGAATTTTAAAGCTACATTGAGTACTCAGAATAGCATAACCCCAACTGCCCTTCGAGTATATCAAATTTTTTATATTGCGGAAGCAATACACGCAGCGCACTTAAGGGAAATTATCACCTGCAAAAAATGCATATGGAAAGAGGAGGCCAAACAGCACTGGAGGACTCCTATCGAACACCTTGTCATCGGAAGTCAAACAAGGCAATTTTTTTTTCAATGTAATTGAAATCCCATCATCACTACTATTATCTGCATAAGGTTTTCATCTCGCTCGTGTACATATGTTCTTTTATTTTTCACTTGTAGTATGTACTTACTGAATACAATTTTTTTTCTGTAGGTTTCTCGTAGCTATTACACGTTCCCTTCCTTCTGTTTATAAATGAATATTTATGCATATATGGTTTACTTATGCTTTGTCGTATTTTTGTGATGATTGTCAGTAATAACTAGCATGGGTCCCAACTAGCATCAAGCTAGGAATTCAGATGTCCTGCACAATATTTCCTGTGTACTTTTTCCTATTTTGAATAAACTTCAACTTCAACTTCAAGTACTTCTCGTCGATGGGCCTGAAGTTTCGCAACTGGCAAATAGAAGTTGACGAGAGAGACCGCGAAAAGGCAGTCTTCATCACGCCAGGCGGGCTCTTTGAGTTCAAGGTTATGCCATTTCGATTGTGCTAGGCGTCTGCTCGTGATGGATCCGGTGTTCACAGGACTGATGCGGCAGACCTGTCTTCTTGACTTGGATAACGTGGGCGTCTTCGCCGGATATTTGCGAAAGTACTAGAGGCCATCAAGTCAGCGGGGCTCACTCGAAGCCTTGGCCACGCCATCAGCAAATCTGCAGTCTGTCCCGATCCGAAGAAGACAGCTGCCATTGCAAAGTTCCCGCAGCCCATAGTCAAGACGGCAGTGCGTAGATTCCTTGGTATGTGTACGTACTACAGGCGCTTCGTCAAGGCCTTTTCACGCATCACTGAGCCGCTTACACAACGAACTAAATGTGATGTCGAGTTCCAATGGGAAACACAGCACGCCGACGCATTTCAAGAACTCAAACAACGCATGTAGTCCCCACTGGTACTTACTGACTTCGACGAGGGCGCCGATACCGAAATCCGCACTGACGCCAGCACCCTAGGCATCGGTGCCATTCAAGTCCAGAGGAAAGACGGACTTGAACGGGTGATTGCTTACGCTAGCCGGTCGCTATCAAAAACAGCAGGCAATTTTTCTACCATCGAAAAGGAATGGCTCGCCATCATTTGGGCTACAGCACACCTCCGTCCTTAACTAATTGGCAGGCCGTTCAATGTCGTGAGCGATCATCAAGCGTAGTGTTGGCTGACAAATTTAAAGGAACCTTCAGGACACCTGGCGCGGTGAAGCCTCAGACTGCAAGATTGTGACATCACGCTAACCTACAACTCCAGACGAATTGACTCTGATTCCGACTGCCTATCACACGCCCCCATTGACCCTCCGCCACAAGACAACGAGGGCACGACACCTTCCTTGGAATAATCACCGCGGAAGGTTTCGCTGAACAGCAACGAGCATACGATGAGCTAACAAGCCTCGTCGAGTATTTCGAAGGGAACACCGGCGTTGTTCCTAGAGTATTTAAGCAGGTATTGTCATCGTTTGCGCTTCAAAACAACCTACTCGTAAAGAAGAACTTCTCGCCTGTGCGCACCAACTTCCTTCATCTTTTTCCCTCAGCGCTGCGTCCAGAAGTATACTGCACGCCTTACATGACGATCCGACCGCTGGCCATCTCGTATTCTCCCGGACACTTTCGAGGATACAACAAAGGTATTACTGCCAGCGCCTGACTGCCGACGTCACCCGTTACGTCAAGACATGCCGAGAGTGTCAGCGACGCAAGACGCCACCGACAAGGCCAGCAGCACTACTGCATCCGATCAAGCCTCTTTGCCGACATTTTCTGCAGATCGGGATGGACTTGATGGGACCCTTTCTGACGTCAAATCTAGAAATATGTGGATCCTCGTGGTGACGGACTACCTCACCCGCTTCGCTGAAACGAAAGCTCTGCCGAAAGGTAGTGCAGCTGAAGTGGCGAAATTCATTGTCGAGGACCTCCTGCTGCGACATCGTGCCCCAAAAGTCCTCATCACCGACCGAGGAACGGCCTTTACAGTGGAGCTCACCCAAATCATTCTGCAATACTACCAGGCAAGCCACAGTAGGACAACTGCCAACCACCAACAGATGAATGGTCTTACGGAACGCCTGAATAAGACCCTCGCCAAGATGCTAGCAATGCACACGTAAATTTGATTTATATGGGTCGCACACAGCTGTCGTAAAGTTAAGAACAGTGTAAAAGCATTTGTCGAAGAAATTCAAGCACTATACATCAGAATAGGAAGTCAGTCAGAGGCAGGCAGGCAGGCAGGCAGGCAGGCAGGCAGAGGCAGGCAGGCAGGCACGCAGGCAGGCAGGCAGGCAGGCAGGCAGGCAGGCAGGCAGGCAGGCAGGCAGGCAGGCAGAGGCAGGCAGAGGCAGGCAGGCAGGCAGAGGCAGGCAGGCAGGCAGGCAGAGGCAGGCAGGCAGGCAGGCAGGCAGGCAGAGGCAGGCAGGCAGGCAGAGGCAGGCAGGCAGGCAGGCAGGCAGAGGCAGGCAGAGGCAGGCAGGCAGGCCGGCAGGCAGGCAGAGGCAGGCAGGCAGGCAGGCAGGCAGGCAGAGGCAGGCAGGCAGGCAGGCAGGCAGAGGCAGGCAGGCAGGCAGGCAGGCAGGCAGGCAGGCAGGCAGAGGCAGGCAGGCAGAGGAAGGCAGGCAGGCAGAGGCAGGCAGGCCGGCAAAGGCAGGCAGGCAGGCAGGCAGGCAGAGGCAGGCAGGCAGAGGCAGGCAGGCAGGCAGGCAGGCAGGCAGGCAGGCAGGCAGAGGCAGGCAGGCAGGCAGGCAGAGGCAGGCAGGCAGGCAGGCAGGCAGAGGCAGGCAGGCAGGCAGGCAGAGGCAGGCAGGCAGGCAGGCAGGCAGGCAGGCAGGCAGGCAGGCAGAGGCAGGCAGGCAGAGGCAGGCAGGCAGAGGCAGGCAGAGGCAGGCAGGCAGAGGCAGGCAGGCAGGCAGGCAGGCAGGCAGGCAGGCAGGCAGGCAGGCAGAGGCAGGCAGGCAGGCAGGCAGGCAGAGGCGGGCAGGCAGGCAGGCAGGCAGGCAGGCAGGCAGGCAGGCAGGCAGGCAGGCAGGCAGACAGGCAGGCAGGCAGGCAGGCAGGCAGGCAGGCAGGCAGGCAGGCAGGCAGGCAGGCAGGCAGGCAGGCAGGCAGGCAGGCAGAGGCAGGCAGGCAGGCAGGCAGGCAGAGGCAGGCAGGCAGGCAGGCAGGCAGGCAGGCAGGCAGGCAGAGGCAGGCAGGGGCAGGCAGAGGCAGGCAGGCAGGCCGGCAGGCAGGCAGAGGCAGGCAGGCAGGCAGGCAGGCAGGCAGGCAGGCAGGCAGGCAGGCAGGCAGAGGCAGGCAGGCAGGCAGGCAGGCAGGCAGAGGCAGGCAGGCAGGCAGGCAGGCAGAGGCAGGCAGGCAGGCAGGCAGAGGCAGGCAGGCAGGCAGGCAGAGGCAGGCAGGCAGGCAGGCAGGCAGGCAGGCAGAGGCAGGCAGAGGCAGGCAGGCAGGCAGGCAGAGGCAGGCAGGCAGGCAGGCAGGCAGGCAGGCAGAGGCAGGCAGGCAGGCAGAGGCAGGCAGGCAGGCAGGCAGGCAGGCAGGCAGAGGCAGGCAGGCAGGCAGGCAGGCAGAGGCAGGCAGGCAGGCAGCCAGGCAGGCAGGCAGGCAGGCAGGCAGGCAGGCAGGCAGGCAGGCAGGCAGGCAGGCAGGCAGAGGCAGGCAGAGGCAGGCAGAGGCAGGCAGGCAGGCAGAGGCAGGCAGGCAAGCAGGCAGGCAGGCAGGCAGGCAGGCAGGCAGGCAGGCAGGCAGGCAGGCAGGCAGGCAGGCAGGCAGGCAGAGGCAGGCAGAGGCAGGCAGGCAGGCAGAGGCAGGCAGGCAGGCAGGCAGAGGCAGGCAGGCAGGCAGGCAGGCAGGCAGGCAGAGGCAGGCAGGCAGGCAGAGGCAGGCAGGCAGGCAGGCAGGCAGAGGCAGGCAGAGGCAGGCAGGCAGGCCGGCAGGCAGGCAGAGGCAGGCAGGCAGGCAGGCAGGCAGGCAGGCAGGCAGGCAGAGGCAGGCAGGCAGAGGAAGGCAGGCAGGCAGAGGCAGGCAGGCCGGCAAAGGCAGGCAGGCAGGCAGGCAGAGGCAGGCAGGCAGAGGCAGGCAGGCAGGCAGGCAGGCAGGCAGGCAGGCAGGCAGGCAGGCAGGCAGAGGCAGGCAGGCAGGCAGGCAGGCAGGCAGAGGCAGGCAGGCAGGCAGGCAGGCAGAGGCAGGCAGGCAGGCAGGCAGGCAGGCAGGCAGGCAGGCAGGCAGGCAGGCAGAGGCAGGCAGGCAGAGGCAGGCAGGCAGAGGCAGGCAGAGGCAGGCAGGCAGAGGCAGGCAGGCAGGCAGGCAGGCAGGCAGGCAGGCAGGCAGGCAGGCAGGCAGGCAGGCAGAGGCAGGCAGGCAGGCAGGCAGGCAGAGGCGGGCAGGCAGGCAGGCAGGCAGGCAGGCAGGCAGGCAGGCAGGCAGGCAGACAGGCAGGCAGGCAGGCAGGCAGGCAGGCAGGCAGGCAGGCAGGCAGGCAGGCAGGCAGGCAGAGGCAGGCAGGCAGGCAGGCAGGCAGAGGCAGGCAGGCAGGCAGGCAGGCAGGCAGGCAGGCAGGCAGGCAGAGGCAGGCAGGGGCAGGCAGAGGCAGGCAGGCAGGCCGGCAGGCAGGCAGAGGCAGGCAGGCAGGCAGGCAGGCAGGCAGGCAGGCAGGCAGGCAGGCAGGCAGGCAGGCAGGCAGAGGCAGGCAGGCAGGCAGGCAGGCAGAGGCAGGCAGGCAGGCAGGCAGGCAGAGGCAGGCAGGCAGGCAGGCAGGCAGGCAGGCAGAGGCAGGCAGGCAGGCAGGCAGGCAGGCAGGCAGAGGCAGGCAGAGGCAGGCAGGCAGGCAGGCAGAGGCAGGCAGGCAGGCAGGCAGGCAGGCAGAGGCAGGCAGGCAGGCAGAGGCAGGCAGGCAGGCAGGCAGGCAGGCAGGCAGAGGCAGGCAGGCAGGCAGGCAGGCAGAGGCAGGCAGGCAGGCAGGCAGGCAGCCAGGCAGGCAGGCAGGCAGGCAGGCAGGCAGGCAGGCAGGCAGAGGCAGGCAGAGGCAGGCAGGCAGGCAGAGGCAGGCAGGCAAGCAGGCAGGCAGGCAGGCAGGCAGGCAGGCAGGCAGGCAGGCAGGCAGAGGCAGGCAGAGGCAGGCAGGCAGGCCGGCAGGCAGGCTGAGGCAGGCAGAGGCAGGCAGGCAGGCAGGCAGGCAGAGGCAGGCAGGCAGGCAGGCAGGCAGGCAGGCAGAGGCAGGCAGGCAGGCAGGCAGGCAGGCAGGCAAAGGCAGGCAGGCAGGCAGGCAGGCAGGCAGAGGCAGGCAGGCAGGCAGAGGCAGGCAGGCAGAGGCAGGCAGACAGGCAGGCAGGCAGGCAGGCAGGCAGGCAGGCAGAGGCAGGCAGGCAGGCAGAGGCAGAGGCAGGCAGGCAGGCAGGCAGGCAGGCAGGCAGGTAGGCAGGCAGGCAGGCAGGCAGGCAGGCAGAGGCAGGCAGGCAGGCAGGCAGAGGCAGGCAGGCAGGCAGGCAGAGACACGCAGGCAGGCAGGCAGGCAGGCAGGCAGAGGCAGGCAGGCAGGCAGGCAGGCAGGCAGGCAGGCAGGCAGGCAGGCAGGCAGGCAAAGGCAGGCAGGCAGGCAGGCAGAGGCAGGCAGGCAGGCAGAGGCAGGCAGGCAGAGGCAGGCAGACAGGCAGGCAGGCAGGCAGGCAGGCAGGCAGAGGCAGGCAGGCAGAGGCAGAGGCAGAGGCAGGCAGGCAGGCAGGCAGGCAGGCAGGCAGGCAGGCAGGCAGGCAGGCAGGCAGGCAGGCAGGCAGAGGCAGGCAGGCAGGCAGGCAGAGGCAGGCAGGCAGGCAGGCAGGCAGGCAGGCAGGCAGAGGCCGGCAGAGGCAGGCCGGCAGGCAGGCAGGCAGGCAGGCAGGCAGAGGCAGGCAGGCAGGCAGGCAGGCAGGCAGGCAGAGGCAGGCAGGCAGGCAGGCAGAGGCAGGCAGAGGCAGGCAGGCAGGCCGGCAGGCAGGCAGGCAGGCAGGCAGGCAGAGGAAGGCAGGCAGGCAGGCAGGCAGGCAGAGGCAGGCAGAGGCAGGCAGGCAGGCAGAGGCAGGCAGGCAAGCAGGCAGGCAGGCAGGCAGGCAGGCAGGCAGGCAGGCAGGCAGGCAGGCAGAGGCAGGCAGGCAGGCAGGCAGGCAGGCAGAGGCAGGCAGAGGCAGGCAGGCAGGCCGGCAGGCAGGCTGAGGCAGGCAGAGGCAGGCAGGCAGGCAGGCAGGCAGGCAGGCAGGCAGAGGCAGGCAGGCAGGCAGGCAGGCAGGCAGGCAGGCAGAGGCAGGCAGGCAGGCAGGCAGGCAGGCAGGCAAAGGCAGGCAGGCAGGCAGGCAGGCAGGCAGAGGCAGGCAGGCAGGCAGAGGCAGGCAGGCAGAGGCAGGCAGACAGGCAGGCAGGCAGGCAGGCAGGCAGGCAGGCAGAGGCAGGCAGGCAGGCAGAGGCAGAGGCAGGCAGGCAGGCAGGCAGGCAGGCAGGCAGGCAGGCAGGCAGGCAGGTAGGCAGGCAGGCAGGCAGGCAGGCAGGCAGAGGCAGGCAGGCAGGCAGGCAGAGGCAGGCAGGCAGGCAGGCAGAGGCACGCAGGCAGGCAGGCAGGCAGGCAGAGGCAGGCAGGCAGGCAGGCAGGCAGGCAGGCAGGCAGGCAGGCAAAGGCAGGCAGGCAGGCAGGCAGAGGCAGGCAGGCAGGCAGAGGCAGGCAGGCAGAGGCAGGCAGACAGGCAGGCAGGCAGGCAGGCAGGCAGGCAGGCAGGCAGAGGCAGGCAGGCAGGCAGAGGCAGAGGCAGGCAGGCAGGCAGGCAGGCAGGCAGGCAGGCAGGCAGGCAGGCAGGCAGGCAGGCAGGCAGGCAGAGG
The DNA here is from genome assembly GCF_023375885.2 of Dermacentor andersoni. NCBI lineage: Eukaryota > Metazoa > Arthropoda > Arachnida > Ixodida > Ixodidae > Dermacentor > Dermacentor andersoni. The sequence goes on from NW_027314752.1 coordinate 31,776,626, forward strand.
CAGGCAGGCAGGCAGGCAGAGGCAGGCAGGCAGGCAGGCAGGCAGGCAGGCAGGCAGGCAGACAGGCAGGCAGAGGCAGGCAGGCAGGCAGGCAGGCAGGCAGGCAGGCAGGCAGAGGCAGGCAGGCAGGCAGGCAGAGGCAGGCAGAGGCAGGCAGGCAGGCCGGCAGGCAGGCAGGCAGGCAGGCAGAGGCAGGCAGGCAGGCAGGCAGGCAGGCAGGCAGGCAGAGGCAGGCCGGCAGGCAGGCAGGCAGGCAGAGGCAGAGGCAGGCAGGCAGGCAGGCAGGCAGGCAGGCAGGCAGGCAGGCAGGCAGGCAGGCAGGCAGGCAGGCAGAGGCAGGCAGGCAAGCAGGCAGGCAGGCAGGCAGGCAGGCAAAGGCAGGCAGGCAGGCAGGCAGGCAGAGGCAGGCAGGCAGGCAGGCAGGCAGGCAGAGGCAGGCAGGCAGAGGCAGGCAGGCAGGCAGGCAGGCAGGCAGGCAGGCAGGCAGGCAGGCAGGCAGGCAGGCAGGCAGAGGCAGGCAGGCAGGCAGGCAGGCAGAGGCAGGCAGGCAGGCAGGCAGGCAGAGGCAGAGGCAGGCAGGCAGGCAGGCAGGCAGGCAGGCAGGCAGGCAGAGGCAGGCAGGCAGGCAGGCAGAGGCAGGCAGAGGCAGGCAGGCAGGCCGGCAGGCAGGCAGGCAGGCAGGCAGAGGCAGGCAGGCAGGCAGGCAGGCAGGCAGGCAGGCAGAGGCAGGCCGGCAGGCCGGCAGGCAGGCAGGCAGGCAGAGGCAGAGGCAGGCAGGCAGGCAGGCAGGCAGGCAGGCAGGCAGGCAGAGGCAAGCAGGCAGGCAGGCAGGCAAAGGCAGGCAGGCAGGCAGGCAGGCAGAGGCAGGCAGGCAGGCAGGCAGGCAGAGGCAGGCAGGCAGAGGCAGGCAGGCAGGCAGGCAGGCAGGCAGGCAGGCAGGCAGGCAGGCAGGCAGAGGCAGGCAGGCAGGCAGGCAGGCAGAGGCAGGCAGGCAGGCAGGCAGGCAGAGGCAGAGGCAGGCAGGCAGGCAGGCAGGCAGGCAGGCAGGCAGGCAGGCAGGCAGGCAGGCAGAGCCAGGCAGGCAGAGGAAGGCAGGCAGGCAGAGGCAGGCAGGCAGCAGGCAGCATTCAGGCAGGCAGGCAGGCAGGCAGGCAGGCAGGCAGGCAGAGGCAGGCAGGCAGGCAGGCAGAGGCAGGCAGAGGCAGGCAGGCAGGCCGGCAGGCAGGCAGGCAGGCAGGCAGAGGCAGGCAGAGGCAGGCAGGCAGAGGCAGGCAGGCAGGCAGGCAGGCAGGCAGGCAGGCAGGCAGGCAGAGGCAGGCAGGCAGGCAGAGGCAGGCAGGCAGGCAGGCAGGCAGGCAGGCAGGCAGGCAGGCAGAGGCAGGCAGAGGCAGGCCGGCAGGCCGGCAGGCAGGCAGGCAGGCAGGCAGGCAGGCAGGCAGGCAGGCAGGCAGGCAGGCAGGCAGGCAGGCAGAGGCAGGCAGGCAAGCAGGCAGGCAGGCAGGCAGGCAGGCAAAGGCAGGCAGGCAGGCAGGCAGGCAGAGGCAGGCAGGCAGGCAGGCAGGCAGAGGCAGGCAGGCAGAGGCAGGCAGGCAGGCAGGCAGGCAGGCAGGCAGGCAGGCAGGCAGGCAGGCAGGCAGGCAGAGGCAGGCAGGCAGGCAGGCAGGCAGAGGCAGGCAGGCAGGCAGGCAGGCAGAGGCAGAGGCAGGCAGGCAGGCAGGCAGGCAGGCAGGCAGGCAGGCAGAGGCAGGCAGGCAGGCAGGCAGAGGCAGGCAGAGGCAGGCAGGCAGGCCGGCAGGCAGGCAGGCAGGCAGGCAGAGGCAGGCAGGCAGGCAGGCAGGCAGGCAGGCAGGCAGAGGCAGGCCGGCAGGCCGGCAGGCAGGCAGAGGCAGAGGCAGGCAGGCAGGCAGGCAGGCAGACAGGCAGGCAGAGGCAGGCAGGCAAGCAGGCAGGCAGGCAGGCAGGCAGGCAAAGGCAGGCAGGCAGGCAGGCAGGCAGAGGCAGGCAGGCAGGCAGGCAGGCAGAGGCAGGCAGGCAGAGGCAGGCAGGCAGGCAGGCAGGCAGGCAGGCAGGCAGGCAGGCAGGCAGGCAGGCAGGCAGGCAGAGGCAGGCAGGCAGGCAGGCAGGCAGAGGCAGGCAGGCAGGCAGGCAGAGGCAGAGGCAGGCAGGCAGGCAGGCAGGCAGGCAGGCAGGCAGGCAGGCAGGCAGGCAGGCAGAGCCAGGCAGGCAGAGGAAGGCAGGCAGGCAGAGGCAGGCAGGCAGCAGGCAGCAGGCAGGCAGGCAGGCAGGCAGGCAGGCAGGCAGAGGCAGGCAGGCAGGCAGGCAGAGGCAGGCAGAGGCAGGCAGGCAGGCCGGCAGGCAGGCAGGCAGGCAGGCAGAGGCAGGCAGGCAGGCAGGCAGGCAGGCAGGCAGGCAGGCAGGCAGAGGCAGGCAGAGGCAGGCAGGCAGGCCGGCAGGCAGGCAGAGGCAGGCAGGCAGGCAGGCAGGCAGGCAGGCAGGCAGGCAGAGGCAGGCAGGCAAGCAGGCAGGCAGGCAGGCAGGCAAAGGCAGGCAGGCAGGCAGGCAGGCAGAGGCAGGCAGGCAGGCAGGCAGGCAGAGGCAGGCAGGCAGAGGCAGGCAGGCAGGCAGGCAGGCAGGCAGGCAGGCAGGCAGGCAGGCAGGCAGAGGCAGGCAGGCAGGCAGAGGCAGGCAGGCAGGCAGGCAGGCAGGCAGGCAGGCAGGCAGGCAGGCAGGCAGAGGCAGGCAGAGGCAGGCCGGCAGGCCGGCAGGCAGGCAGGCAGGCAGGCAGGCAGGCAGGCAGGCAGGCAGGCAGGCAGGCAGGCGGGCAGGCAGGCAGGCAGGCAGGCAGAGGCAGGCAGAGGCAGGCAGGCAGGCAGGCGCAGGCAGAGGCAGGCAGAGGCAGGCCGGCAGGCAGGCCGGCAGGCCGGCAGGCAGGCAGGCAGGCAGGCAGGCAGGCAGGCAGGCAGGCAGGCAGGCAGGCGGGCAGGCAGGCAGGCAGGCAGGCAGAGGCAGGCAGAGGCAGGCAGGCAGGCAGGCAGGCGCAGGCAGAGGCAGGCAGAGGCAGGCCGGCAGGCAGGCAGGCAGGCAGGCAGGCAGGCAGGCAGGCAGGCAGGCGGGCAGGCAGGCAGGCAGGCAGGCAGGCAGAGGCAGGCAGAGGCAGGCAGGCAGGCAGGCAGGCGCAGGCAGAGGCAGGCAGAGGCAGGCAGGCAGGCAGGCAGGCAGAGGCAGGCAGAGGCAGGCCGGCAGGCAGGCAGGCAGGCAGGCAGGCAGGCAGAGGCAGGCAGGCAGGCAGGCAGGCAGGCAGAGGCAGGCACAGGCAGGCAGAGGCAGGCAGGCAGGCCGGCAGGCAGGCAGAGGCATGCAGGCAGGCAGGCAGGCAGGCAGGCAGGCAGGCAGAGGCAGGCAGGCAGGCAGGCAGGCAGGCAGGCAGGCAGAGCCAGGCAGGCAGAGGAAGGCAGGCAGGCAGAGGCAGGCAGGCAGCAGGCAGGCAGGCAGGCAGGCAGGCAGGCAGGCAGGCAGGCAGGCAGGCAAAGGCAGGCAGGCAGGCAGGCAGGCAGAGGCAGGCAGGCAGGCAGAGGCAGGCAGGCAGAGGCAGGCAGGCAGGCAGGCAGGCAGGCAGAGGCAGGCAGGCAGGCAGGCAGAGGCAGAGGCAGAGGCAGGCAGGCAGGCAGGCAGGCAGGCAGGCAGGCAGGCGGGCAAGAAACTTCATTTGGTCCTAAGGGACTACGAATACAACAAAGGCGCTGTCGTGTTTGACTGTAGGTTCTTAATGCAGAATGAGGACTTATACACCAATCTCTGACAATAAAAAGTAAGAAAAGAACTGCAACACGAAAAACAAAAGCTCATAGGCAGTGTTCTCACCTAAAGCATTAAAAATTTGAAACAAGCTTAACGCATGAACTTCCGAGGACTTCATGCGCTTGTGACCAACGAAAGTTGGGCCTCTTACTTCAGTGCTACATGGTGAAAAGCGTTCACCCGAAAAAGATAAACAAGTTCACGTGTCAGTAGTCAGATTAGGTGGGGAAGGACTTAAAGCAATCCTTAAAGCATTGTATTGTTATACTGTGCAAGCCATTAGAAAAATGTTCAATCTCTCTTTATAAACTGTTACCTATTTAGACTTATTAAAGGTTGCTTAGGTTATTCCTACTTACAAAAATGGAGACCATAATTTGTTAGAAAACTATCGCCCTATATCTGTCTTAAGTTGCTCAAACACCGTCTTTGAAAAACTTATCGCCCAAAAAATCACTTTGTTCCTTTATCGTGAATCCATTTTGTGTTATTACCCGCATGATTTTCGAGCGAAAAGATCGACAAATACAGCAGTATTAGCTTTGTCTGACTACATAAATTCTCACTTGAACAAGAACAAAATTGTTCTAGGCACATTTATAGACGTGCGAAAAGAATTTCACACTGTTTATCATGACATAGTTCTAAATAAGTTAAATGATATGGTTTTTGAATTCTAACTCTTCGATTTTTCCGCAGCCATCGCAATAACAGAAAAACACTACTTGCTATTGCAGATACCAAATCCGACGTGTTTGACATTGTTAGAGGCATACCACAACGCTCAGTGCCAGGGCGAATGTTTTTTTTCTTTATTGGCAAACGATCTTAATGATGCATCAGAAAGCTTCCCTGTTGTTATTTATGCAGACGAAACTGTTTTACTTTGTGCGCTAGACTGCTTGGGCAAACCATTCCAAGGGGCTAATAATGAACTTCTAAGTGTTAACCAGTGGTTCGCGTCAAATAAGCCAACTCTGAATACCAAGAAAACTAAATATATTCTCATTACTTCTTCGTGGAAAGCAACTCAAAGAGAATGTATTTCGCTTTGTTTAAACCACAGTATACTTTAGCGGGTTGGATCCATTGAATACATGGGTGTCACACTAGATGAGCATTTTCTTTGGAAGCATCACATTACATTGCTGTGTAAAAAGTTAAGCAAAGCTTGTTTTATGCTCTCCAAGTGCCGTTATTACTTCGACACTGCGACTCTGAGAGTAATATATTTTAGCATATTCCATAGCCATCTATCCTACGGTATTGCATCCTGGGGTAACACGTACGTTTCATATGCAGAACCTGTTGTACTTCTTCAGAAAAGGGCCTTACGATTTATGACTTTTTCGGATCACAATTCTAAATCAATGCAGTTTCAAAGTTTAAACTTATTGACTTTTCATTTACTACAGAATTTTAAAGCTACATTGAGTACTCAGAATAGCATAACCCCAACTGCCCTTCGAGTATATCAAATTTTTTATATTGCGGAAGCAATACACGCAGCGCACTTAAGGGAAATTATCACCTGCAAAAAATGCATATGGAAAGAGGAGGCCAAACAGCACTGGAGGACTCCTATCGAACACCTTGTCATCGGAAGTCAAACAAGGCAATTTTTTTTTCAATGTAATTGAAATCCCATCATCACTACTATTATCTGCATAAGGTTTTCATCTCGCTCGTGTACATATGTTCTTTTATTTTTCACTTGTAGTATGTACTTACTGAATACAATTTTTTTTCTGTAGGTTTCTCGTAGCTATTACACGTTCCCTTCCTTCTGTTTATAAATGAATATTTATGCATATATGGTTTACTTATGCTTTGTCGTATTTTTGTGATGATTGTCAGTAATAACTAGCATGGGTCCCAACTAGCATCAAGCTAGGAATTCAGATGTCCTGCACAATATTTCCTGTGTACTTTTTCCTATTTTGAATAAACTTCAACTTCAACTTCAAGTACTTCTCGTCGATGGGCCTGAAGTTTCGCAACTGGCAAATAGAAGTTGACGAGAGAGACCGCGAAAAGGCAGTCTTCATCACGCCAGGCGGGCTCTTTGAGTTCAAGGTTATGCCATTTCGATTGTGCTAGGCGTCTGCTCGTGATGAATCCGGTGTTCACAGGACTGATGCGGCAGACCTGTCTTCTTGACTTGGATAACGTGGGCGTCTTCGCCGGATATTTGCGACAGTACTAGAGGCCATCAAGTCAGCGGGGCTCACTCGAAGCCTTGGCCACGCCATCAGCAAATCTGCAGTCTGTCCCGATCCGAAGAAGACAGCTGCCATTGCAAAGTTCCCGCAGCCCATAGTCAAGACGGCAGTGCGTAGATTCCTTGGTATGTGTACGTACTACAGGCGCTTCGTCAAGGCCTTTTCACGCATCACTGAGCCGCTTACACAACGAACTAAATGTGATGTCGAGTTCCAGTGGGAAACACAGCACGCCGACGCATTTCAAGAACTCAAACAACGCATGTAGTCCCCACTGGTACTTACTGACTTCGACGAGGGCGCCGATACCGAAATCCGCACTGACGCCAGCACCCTAGGCATCGTTGCCATTCAAGTCCAGAGGAAAGACGGACTTGAACGGGTGATTGCTTACGCTAGCCGGTCGCTATCAAAAACAGCAGGCAATTTTTCTACCATCGAAAAGGAATGGCTCGCCATCACTTGGGCTACAGCACACCTCCGTCCTTAACTAATTGGCAGGCCGTTCAATGTCGTGAGCGATCATTAAGCGTAGTGTTGGCTGACAAATTTAAAGGAACCTTCAGGACACCTGGCGCGGTGAAGCCTCAGACTGCAAGATTGTGACATCACGGTAACCTACAACTCCAGACGAATTGACTCTGATTCCGACTGCCTATCACACGCCCCCATTGACCCTCCGCCACAAGACAACGAGGGCACGACACCTTCCTTGGAATAATCACCGCGGAAGGTTTCGCTGAACAGCAACCAGCATACGATGAGCTAACAAGCCTCGTCGAGTATTTCGAAGGGAACACCGGCGTTGTTCCTAGAGTATTTAAGCAGGTATTGTCATCGTTCGCGCTTCAAAACAACCTACTCGTAAAGAAGAACTTCTCGCCTGTGCGCACCAACTTCCTTCATCTTTTTCCCTCAGCGCTGCGTCCAGAAGTATACTGCACGCCTTACATGACGATCCGACCGCTGGCCATCTCGTATTCTCCCGGACACTTTCGAGGATACAACAAAGGTATTACTGCCAGCGCCTGACTGCCGACGTCACCCGTTACGTCAAGACATGCCGAGAGTGTCAGCGACGCAAGACGCCACCGACAAGGCCAGCAGCATTACTGCAGCCGATCAAGCCTCTGCCGACATTTTCTGCAGATCGGGATGGACTTGATGGGACCCTTTCTGACGTCAAATCTAGAAATATGTGGATCCTCGTGGTGACGGACTACCTCACCCGCTTCGCTGAAACGAAAGCTCTGCCGAAAGGTAGTGCAGCTGAAGTGGCGAAATTCATTGTCGAGGACCTCCTGCTGCGACATCGTGCCCCAAGAGTCCTCATCACCGACCGAGGAACGGCCTTTACAGCGGAGCTCACCCAAATCATTCTGCAATACTACCAGGCAAGCCACAGTAGGACAACTGCCAACCACCAACAGATGAATGGTCTTACGGAACGCCTGAATAAGACCCTCGCCAAGATGCTAGCAATGCACACGTAAATTCGATTTATATGGGTCGCACACAGCTGTCGTAAAGTTAAGAACAGTGTAAAAGCATTTGTCGAAGAAATTCAAGCACTATACATCAGAATAGGAAGTCAGTATAACACCGTATATACCTCTAAAAATTGCAAGAACTCTTTACCAAACCACCACTGCGATGTGTGCAAAAATAATAAAATATGGACGGAACAGTAGCACAAGCACCTATTATGTACATCGAAGGCAGTGTTTTTTTTCTCATCAGAGCTGGAAAATACGAATGAGCAAAGTACGACGTAATGACTAGTAAGACGAACAAAGAGGAATTACAATAATGATGAAGTGCGTGTATAGAAAAAGTAAGCCATTTTCGCAATTATTCACACGCACAATGTTTATGGAGAAGAAAATTGCTGCAGGAGTACCGTATGAAAACCGAGGAGTTATCATAATGACAACGGCAAAGGCAACCCTCACCGACCGTTGGTGAGCAATTGTCTTGCCATCTTCACTCTGGACAAGCAGTGTTTGTGCTATATTTGCAGAGCTTATCATTGTAACAATATAAAACGTTCTAGAAGTACCACGAAGCAATCGCAATGTCCCCTTAATACGTAGTTGCTTGTCAGAGAAAAAACAGAAAAAAGCATTGTGTAGAGCGCCATTTGATACTCCTTACACTAGGGCATTACGCAAATGGATTACATACAAAATCTACCATCCTTTCAATTTACTTCAACTACCACATGGACCATATAGAAATACAGAGCTGAAAAGCGGCAGAAATGTTCACCTGGCTGAAAATCTTTGCAGCACTCCACACTCTCTTCCAGGCCAAACTTGACATGAAGGAGATCTTGCAGTGTCTCATTCGACATTGGGTTTCTCAAATAATTCATTGTCAACGAAACCTGGCTGAACACGCGACGCGTTGGACGAGTGCATTCGAAACAGGCAGCGCAAGCAGGGATAAAGCCAGCTCAGACCCTATCTTTAAGGGGCCAAAAAAAACAACACGCAGCACACATGACAGGACAACCAGGACAGAGCACCACTCACAACTACATTATTTTTACAAAAGACACGCCAGTCAATCAGTCAGCGCCTGCTCAACAGTACGCAGTATATAGCATTGGTTGATTCCAGTTAGATAAGAGTTCGAGGAAATACCCACTCTTTCGCGTTAACGAACGGAGGAAGAAATCGCGCAAGAGGATACGAGTGATGTAGTCTCTATTGATTCTAGAGGGGTTACTGGTCGCTAGAACCTGCCAGTATTCATTGAAACAAATGACGAACAAAACTTTCCAATGGTTCTTCCCATATTCCAACATTTCAATAATATCTGTAAGCCATAAAAAATTATTAAATCGTGGCTGGGTAAGTCAGCCGTCGAATTTCGGAGAAGAGCCATCAAAGCTGTCAATGAGTAGTTTAGGCTGGTTTTAACAAACGAGTGGCAGTGTACAACAATTATAGCTGCACTGCCGGTACAATTTGACTAGTGAATCAGACGGATGGCACTTGTCAGTTTGTTCAAACACAATGAAATTCATTCAGCCTACACTGGTTTCTACAGCGGAGCTGCCTTAGACTGGTTTCCAGCGTTTCGTGATGTGGGTAAGACAAAAACTATGCCCATGTGCGCCGCTCCTGGCGATAGAGCAGAAGGTGTGCCCTCAAAGACCTGTAACTCATCCTTCAAATACCCTCGTCACACCTTGTAACCAAGGATGTCCCAAGGAAGACTTACGGTCGAAACGTGAGAGCCTCATCGCGGTATGTGCCGACGCCTGCGCCTTAGTCACTGAATACGCAATCATTGTCGCCACTGCATACATCCATCCCGTAACGTCAAAGAGCGGGCTTGGAGATTTTATGATCAACACTCCTGCGCGGACCCTCCCGGTGGACCCCATATCCCATCTTCTTTGTTGGTGACATCAGCGTCGATGTGTCTCGTCCAGACGGAAAGTGCTTCGCGGCGCCTCTATTGCAAAGGTTCGACTTTGAATGTCACAGCCGGACCAATGCCTCCCAGACGCATCATCTGTAATGCACATACCTAAGGTTCGCTAAGAACACCTCGGGAGTCATGAAATGGCCCATGGCCATCTATTAAAGCGATCATAAAGTCATAAGTGCGGCACTGACGAGTTAACATAAATACAAATGAATATCACAACGTGCATATTTGTGCGATATTCTTTTGTTTTATATTATTGATACGTATATGCAGCGGCACTGGAGATCCACCATCCCAGATTGGAATGGGAATGAAATTTATTAACATCACAAGGGGCATATCTGAGCTAAATTTTTGTTTTATTTTGTTTTATTTTTAGATATATGCAGCTGCGCTGGTATTCCGCCCATGCGGGATTTTAATGGCTCTCAATCTTTTTGGCGCTTGTTAAGTTAAGGTAGCTCAACAATAAATCCCAGAAAAGCAATATAATTCCATCACTTAATATCTAAATATTTGCCTAGAATGCAGCACTTGATAATTCCTGTTTGATGAGAGTAGGAAGAAAAGCCCGATCTTTCGCGCTAACAAACAGGAGCCTGAGATTGCGCATGCGAATACCACTCATGTTGACTTTTCTTTTTCATTCTCGAGAGCTGGTTGTTCCCTTGAACCTACAGATATTAAGTGAAACAAATGACACGCAAAACATTCCAGTTCTTTTTCATATATGTCAAGCTTCTGGGTGATTGAGCGGATTTGGCTAAACCTATAATTTGTAGGCACCAGGCACCAGCGTCTGTCTGGTTTCTCTTCACCCGGAAATTTGTGACTCCTGACTTCGCGTCATCGCTATAAGCTCCGAGTGCCTTAGCCCCTTCGCTGGGTCGACCACCGCGAGGAAGACGAACCCCGCTGCCTTTGCAATCAGCCTTCTATCCAGTCAGTCATGACCTCCGCCTCTCGCGATCAAGTACTGCCGTCAATGCCACAACCCCGCGATGCCGAGGTCTCCGCTCTCAAACTACCGAAGTTCGTGTCGTCGGACTGGGAACTTTGGTTTGTTACCATGGGATCCTTGTTCCGTCGCCACCGCTTCTGTTCGCAATTGACCACGTTCGGCCACGTGGTTGGAACACTTTCACCCGTTACTGCTAAGATTGTTCGCCACGTTATATGCTCAACGCCCATCGACTGCACCTATGAAGCCCATAAAGCGACGCTCATCCAGCACACCACTTAAACGGAGCAGCATCGATTACAGCAACTTCTCTTAATGGAGGGATTTGGCGACTTCAAACCTACCGACCTATTGGTTCCCATGCAAGCCTTAGTTGGAGACCTGACACCGTCAACTAACAGCGTACTTCTCTGCCAACATTTCCTGCAGCACCGTTTTACGTAGATGCGCATGCTCCTAACAGTGTCCTCATTCTCGACGTCGGAATTTATGACAAGATTGTGAATGTCGGTTTTTGTTCCGTTGCCATAGTTCATAGCTCCCGACCCACACACATCACACGGCGTAGCCGCTGGCAAAAGTTATGCGTGTCTCCTCAACGCTAACGAGGAGCTCACACGCCAAGTAGCCCGATTGACAGCTGAGGTAGCTGCCATCCGAACACACCGCTCGCGTTCTTCATCGTGACTTCGTCGCCTAAGCACCGCTCTCACTGAATGCCGTTCTTCTCCTGTTACGCTTTGCTGGTACCACCGTCGCCATGGCACTCTCACAAACCAGTGCCGCTAGCCCTGCGCCTTACACGGGAAACGATTGGGCTGAATTCTGACAGCAACCGTAATGACTGGCGGCAGATATAGTCACCTTTTCCATGACGCCGACCGCGTCACCAAAATGGGCTATCTCTTCGAGACTGATACCGCGATTTGCGTCCTTCCTCCTATGTAGGCTGAGCGCCGCCATTTTCCCGATTCGAATCCTATCACCGCGGTCAACAGACCGACAATCCGGATATATGGCCTAAAGTCGGTGGCTCCTGACATCGGCCTTAGAGGTACATCGTTGCCGTGCGCCAGGCCATCATCGGAGCCGACATTCTTTGGGTTTACAAGCTCGTCGTCGACGAGCGGCCCAATCGAATCGCGAACTCCAAGACCAGTTTAACCGTCCAAGGCGTTTCCAGTCACGCTCCGCCACCCCATTCTTCAGGCGCACAAAGCCGTTCCGGACCCTTGATCAGCCGTCCTTGCCGAGATTCCGGACGTCTTCTGACCCCACTCCTTTGAGTCATCTGCCACTCACAGCGTGATGCATCATATTGTCACGACTGGCCCTTCCGTGTTTGCTCGGGCTCGTCGCCTAGCGCAAAATCGTTTTTGCTGTCGAGAAAGAGTTTTTGCACATGCTTGACCTTTACTGGCTTCATTCGTCCCTTCTCAAGTCCTTGAGCTTCACCACTTCATATGGTGCCGAAGAAGACCGGTGACTAGAGCCGCTGCAGCGATTGCCGCACCCTCAACAAGGATTGTGTCCCGGACTGGTGCCCGATACCTCATAACCAGAACTTTACGTCGGCCATACACAGCTGCACAATTTTAAGCAAGGTCGACCTAGCGAAAGCCTACCATCAGATTCTTGGGGAACCCTCAGATAGTCGAAACACCGCCGCTATAGAGCGCTTCGGTCTATTAAAATATCTGCGCATGCCTTTGGTTTCGTAATACGGCCCAGACCATTCAGCGCTTCGCTGACCGCGTGTTATGTGGCAGGACGTGCTGCTTTGCCTATTTTGACAACCTGCTCATCTACAGCACCACCCACGATGCTCATAAGCTCTATCCATCTACGTCAAGTGCTCGCAAGACTGCGGTCTTGTCGTTAATGGTCCGAAGAGCGAGCTCGGCGTTACGGAGCTGGATTTTCTCGGTCATTGCGCCAGCGCAAACGGCATTCGTCCACTCCCGTTCCGATCACAGTCATTTGTGATTATCCCCAACCATCCTCCACCAAGCAAATGCGCCAATTTATCTTCCTCGCCAACTATTACTTTCACTTCATTCATCGCTGCGCCAATACACTGCAGCCTCTGCACGACCTTCTCTCGTGCCTCAAGACACCGAATACTTCCGTGGCCTGGAACTACAGCATTGACGGCGCGTTTAGAGACAATAAAGAAGTCAGTGCTGGCGCGACGCTTCTGGTTCATAATAATGGCTGACGTATCGGACACCGCTGCAGGTACAGTCTTGCAGCAGTTCGTTGCTGTTGCTTGGCTGCCCATCACATTATTTTCAAAGCAGCTTGCAACTCCTCAGCGCCGCTAGAGCACGTTCAGCCGAGAGCTGCTAGCCATCTATTGGGTTGTGAAGCACTTGCGAAATTTTCTCGAAGGATGCTCTTTCCGTGTCCTCACCGACAACAAACCACTCACTTCCGTCCTAGCGTCCACGAGCACCGCCTACGTGCCCCCGAAAATCAGACAACTGGCCTACATTTCTGAACTCACTAGCGAAATTCGACACGACAGCAGAAAATCCGACGTCGTTGCCGACGCACTTTATCGCGCCGCGATTCATCCAATGGACCACGGCCGATTGGTCATCGACTGCACGGCCAGGGCTACCACCCAGAGTGCTGACACCGAGCACCAGCTGCTTCGCACGATTGCAATATTTCCGGTATTTTAAAATATCTTGCTTGCTCGCTGCGACGTGCCCATCGTTTGTGATTCGTCAACAACACTTCCTCGCCCTTAGCGGCCTCGCCCATACAGCCAGGCTGCCTGTGAAGCTCTACATTCTTTTGCGCATGCTGGCCTTCGCATAACACAGCGACTCGTCACTTCTCTTTATGTTGGACCCAGTATCAAGGTAGACACTCGTCGCTGGTCATGCGCCTGGCTCAATTACGAGCAGTCTAAATTGCATCATCACACTGCAAATCCTCTGGCACATTCCCGTCCCCGGACGCCCGCTTCAGCCATCAATACGTCGATTTCTTTTACCTGCTTAACCTCCGTGCGGTGACCATGGCTACCTGTTAACCTTCATCGACAGGTTCATTAGATGGCCGAGGTGGCCACCAGAGGAAGGGTTCACCAGACAGCGCGCCCTGTAATTGTGCCTTCATACACAAAACATTCACACAATCCACGTAATGTTAAGGTACTGGACAAGAGTAAAAGATCGATACACATAATCAAAACGGAAATAAAGTGGAGTAAAGTGCAAACGGAATAAAATGCAAACGAGCAGGGTGCCTGAAATGTTGAAAAGCGCGTGGCGACACCACTGGTGAAGTTAACATACAGATTTTCATCACGTCAGAACGGTCATATTTGCGTCCATTCCTTTCGTCCACATTTGCACGTATCCATTCAGGGTATTTCGCTTTGTGTTCCCAGGAAATGTATTGCGAGCGCGGCGGAAAGAAGGTCGTCAGTTGCTTCCACGCCCGAAGTGCACAAGTCATGTCTGACTCATCGCAAATGACATTTCTGTAGCTCAAAGGGTGCATAGCATTCCTGGCTTCCTAGCGTATGGGTCTGAAGCGCTTCCGGTAAGCTAAGGGGCCCGTTCCTCCATTTAATCTCATTAGCTCTGGTATAAGATATATGCAAACATGTGGAAAGGTCGATGACACCTTTACGCTGTCGACGTAGTCCGCTCTACGCGCGGCTCAGAACCATATTGCTCTGGCGGCCCGTCTAGCCACTCTGAGTATTTGCTCGGGAGCGAAAGTTTCCGTACATATGCAGACGACGGCCAGCGGCAAGCACACCCGACATTAAGAGGACGGGTGCAACTCCGCGTATGCGCGACTAGGGGCTCCTCGGTAAGTGCTGAAACATTTTTCCTTTTTAGTGATGTTCAAATTCGCCGAAAATATATCGTGTACTTAGGCGCGTTCATGGCCGTATGCGTGCCTGAGATTCCGGGACCACGATATTGGGACAACTGAGAATTGACACTATATTGACATTGTATGGCGGATAAATTGAGGGGTTTCTTAGGCATGTAAGACCCTCTGAGCTGAACTTCGCGATGAGGTAGCCTCGCCACCTACAGAATTGTCTGACTGAGCTATGTCGGATGCTCCGTTGCCATAGTCGGGAGTTTGAATCCTCGTATGGACAGTGTTTTTTTAAATAATCTGAACACGGTTATCTCGGATTTCACTACCTCCAGTGCACTACATGTCTAGGCTTGTAATGGCGCCTGACAACCGCATAACATGCCGAGAGCGAGTGGAGCTGTACTAAACCAGGTACGACCAAATTAGGAAGGCCCACTCAGCTTCAACAAAGGCACTCCCTCACCAGAACAGGAATTAGCTTCCGTGGTGCAGCATTCAACCACTGCCTCCCTCATGATTCCTACAATTAACCCATGGCCCTCAGTCCCTAGCAGCTGCGGAGCCCATGACCACGATGGTGGTCAGACCTGTAACGCAGCAGAGGGTGCTAAGAATCTAGGTATCCGGAGGCGCCGCCAATGGAAACTGACCTTGTCAACCTTTAACACCCGAACTCTGTCGAGTGAGGCTAGATTAGCAGGACTCTGTGAGGAACTATAAGAAATTGGTTTGGGATATCATCGGCCTTTGTAAGATTAGAAGAACTGGAGAGGCCTATACCGTGGCGTGCTGATGGCCATGTCCTATGCTATAGAGGACTCCTAGATAAGAAGCAATACAGGGTTGGTTTCTTTATCCATACGGACATAAGGGGGAAAATTAGAGAATTCTACAGAATTAGTGGGAGGGTAGCAGTAGTCGTAATCAACCTTAATAATAGATGCAGATTAAAGGTAGTGCGAGGTTACGATCCAAAATCCAGTCAAGATGATGATGAAGTAGATCAGTATTATGAAGATGTCGAATTAGCGATAAGAAAAGTGTATGCATTGTGTAAGATGCATTTGAGGTGGGAAGTAAGGCTGAACTGCTCCATTCTACGAGAACTTGGTAGCCTGGAACTCAATGACACATTTTATTTTACCCGTCATAAAGAGATATGTCGGGTGTTCACACCAAGAACAAATTATTTAAGGGAAAAGCTGTCATACACAATGTCAATGCTTCTACATAAATATAATAATCTATGCGTTGATGTCACGCAAATAACGCCCCAACAACTGAGAGACTTGTATGTGCAGGATTTCTAAATTACTGCTTAAGTGTACATCCTCTCGGTTAGTGTGTATATAAAGTTTATATATGTGCTTCACCCGTATATGTATATACGGGTGAATGAATGCATGTATATATATATATATATATATATATATATATATATATATATATATATATATATATATATATATATATATATATATATATATATATATATATATATATATATATACAATATCCAGCGGCGTTTCCTTTTTCATTTGTATTCTCCAGGAGAACCACACAAGCTACCCTAAATATTTTTGATCTGGTCACCAGTGGTTCTTTGTGTATATACATGTATAATGCGTATGTGTTTGCATGTATGTTGTTGCCGAATATTTTTTAGGGGGGGCTGCGGGCCTCGTCAAGCGGCCTCTACTAGAGCAGCTTTTACTTGCAGCCTACTCCACCAAGTTCTCGAAATAAAGTTATTCTTTTCTAAACTCAGTTTACTGTAGTAATGAGCGACTTCAATGCCCAAATGGGCAAAATGCAGGCTGATGCACAAGCAATTCACAAATACGGCGTCGATGCTACCAACTCTAGAGGAGAGATGCTGGTAGACTTCACAGAAAGGAATAAGCCGGGAATAATCAACATTTTATTCAGGAACTGTAGCGAGATAAAGGGGAATTGCAAAAGCCCTAATGTTGAAACAAGAAATGAAATTGATTTCATATTTTCTGCCGATCCCAGAAAGTGCAGGATGTAGAAGTGTTAGGTAGGGTAAAGTGCAAAGACCACGGATTAGTCAGGGCTAGGATTCACCTGAATTTGAAGAGAGAAGGAATAACATTTGTCAAGAAGAAACAGGCCAACATAGATGCAGTAAGGGTATGAGCAGACAAATTCAGGCTGGTACTTGCACACAACTATGCAGCCTTAGAACAGAGAAATGAAGGTGACATAGAGGTAATGAATGAAACCGTCCCTACGGTGGCTTCAGAGGCAGCAATTGAAGTCGGAGCCAAGGCACCAAGGCAACCAGTAGGCAATCTCTCTCAAGTAACAAAGCACGTTACAAAGAAACGACGAAGAATGAAAGTGTCCAGCTCAATAGATAAGACAGAATTCCTAGAACTGTCGCAACTGATAAACAAGGTGGACAATAAGGGATATACGAAATTATGACGTGAGAAAGTCTGAGGAAGCCGTAAAAAATGGACGCAGCATCAAATCAGTGAGAAAGAAACTTGGCATAGGACAAACCAATATATGTACTCTGAAAGATAAGCAGGGAAATATCATCAGTAATCTGGAAGGTGTAGTAAAATCAGCGGAAGAATTCTCTACTGACCTGTACAGTACCCGGAAGAGCTACGATACCTCCATTCGTAGCAGTAATGAACAGGCTGCAGAGACTCCTCCTAAAACTAGCGACGAGGTCAGAAGGGCCTTGCAAGACATGAAACGGAGAAAAGTGGCAGGATAAGTTGCAACAAAAGTCGATTTAATCAAAGATGGAGGAGACATAATCATTCAGAAACTGGTGGCTCTCTATACGAAGTCTCTCGCGACTTCGACGGTCCCAGAAAACTGGAAAAAGAATGCGAACATTATACTAATGCACAAAAATCGAGACGCTAAATAATTGAAAAATTATCAGCCCATTGGCTTACTACAAGTTTTGTATAAAATATTCACCAAGATAATTTGCAATAAAATAAGGTCAAGACTGGACTTTACTCAACCAAAGGAACAGGCTGGCTTCAGGAAGGGATACTCTAAATAGATCACATCCATGTCATCAATCAGGTAATCGAGAAATCCGCAGAGTAGAATCAGCCTCTCTATATGGCTTTCGTAGATTACGGAAAGGCATTTGTATCAGTAGAAATACCAGTAGTCATAGAGGCATTACGTAATCAAGTAGTACAGGCCACTTACGTAAATATCGTGGAAAATATCTACAGATTCCACAGCTATCTAAATTCTATGCAAGAAAAGTAGGAAGATACCTATAAAAAAGAGGTCAGACAAGGAGACATACTGACTCCAATGCTATTCACTGCGTACTTGGAAAAAGTATTCAAGATACTATACTGGGAAGGCTTAGGAGTAAGGATCGACTGCGAATATATCAGCTACCCTCAGTTTGCAGATGACATTGCTTTCTTCAGCAGCACTGGAGACGAGTTGCAACAAATGGGTGAGTTCCTTAACAGAGCGAGTGTCAGATTGGGGTTGAAGACTAATACGCAGAAGTCAAAGATAATCATGCAAAGTCGCGCAAGGGAACAAGAGTTCAGGATCGCTAGTCGGCCTCTAGAGCCTGTGAATCAGTAGGTTTACCAATTCAATTGTCAATTAATCACAGGGAACCCTGACCATGAGAAGGAAACTGATAGAAGAATAAAAAGGGGTTGGAGTGAATGCGGCAGACATTGTCAGCACCCTTCTATAACCTAACCATTACCATTGAAAGGGAAGGTGTATTCAGTGCGTTTTACCAGTGCTAACACATGGGGCAGAAACTTGGAGACTGAAAAGGTAGCTTGAGAACAAATAAAGGAACGCGCAAAGAGCGATGGAACGAAGAACGCTAGGCAAAACGTTAAGGGACACAAAGACAGCGGTTTGGATCAGAGAGCAAATGGGTACAGCCGATATTCTAATTGACATTAAGAGAAAAGAATGGAGTTGGGCACGTCATATAGTGCGCGGATTAGATAACTGGTAGACGATTAGGATTACAAAATTTGTGCCAAGAGAAGGGAAGTGCAGTCGCGGACGGCAGAAGACTAGGTGGGGCGATGCAATTGTCGGAATCGGTTGGTGCAGGACCGGGGCGATTGGAGGGCCGGGGAGAGTCCTCCGTCCTGCAGTGTACATAAAGTAGGCCGTTGTTGTTGTTGTTATTGATTTTGTTCTTGTTGTTGTTGTTTTTGTTGATGATGATGGCGATAATGATGATGATGATGAGGAGGAGGAGGAGGAGGAAAACGTGACGTTTTTCGTAATCATTTCCATGACTGTACAGAAGGCACGAACTGCCCGCTTTCAGAACTCATGCTCTGAACGAAGAAACATGTTTACGAAAAAAGGGCTCCTTAAAGAAACACTAAAGTAAAAACTCATTTCTTCTGCATCAGTAAATTACCGTTCTACAACACCAAAAACACCACTCTTACAACGATAAGATGTTTGGTAAGCCATAAAAAGCGCAAGAACGAAATACGGGTGGCGACGCCTACTTAGGTTCCCGCACCTGGGGGCTGTGACGTCTTGAATTTTGATGGCATCTTGTAGGGCCTACTGATTATATATAGCGGTACAGATTGACTGCATTGCGTTCTAAAGGAACCATACATTAAACATGGCAAGTTTCGGGAACCTTTATTCAGCCAACGCGGCCCAAATGTGAAAACATACTTTGGAATCCCTGACGTCACGCCAACGTACCGGCGCCGGGGTTCCGGCGCGAAATTGAAATACTGATACTTGGAGCTTCATTTTCTCATCTAATAATCAAACTGTATTTTTTTTTAAATGACTGCCTGCAGGGTTCTGAAACAATTATTCATTAGTCTAAATTGATTTATTGTTTCGCTTAGTGTCCCTTTAATGGCCATACCGATGTATTTATTCGCAATTTATTTATTTATTTTTATTTACAGATACTGCAGCCCAGAATGGCTATTGCAGGAGTGGGTGAATACAATATGTGGAAAATATAAATCACGATACAAAAGATGCATACGTAAGTGACATGGCTCAAGGGAGCACTCAATAGCATCCCCAAATTCTTTATGTGGTGAACAACGGATGGAACCGCGCCGGTCATACCACAGTTCTATAGTCGTAGGAGAAAAAGCTCTATTTAAAGGTGTTGGTGGAAACAAAAAAGACCGATAAATTTAAGTGATTGCTGTTTCTCGTGATTAGGCACATTGCACGGGTCAGATATGTGTTAGAGGAAGCACAATGTGGAGAGTAAAATAGAGAGTGTAGAAGTTTCAGAGAATTCATGTGATGACGGTGGGAAAGCGGGGTTAAACCGAGCATATGCAAATGAGATGACGGTGAAAACATTCTGTTATAGCGGTGGTATATGAAATGAACCGCCTTTTTCTGAGCAGACTCAATTTTGTGGATGTCAGAAATTTTGTAAGGGTTCCATATGGCAGCCACGTATTCAAGAATAGGTCTTACAAGTGTTTTGTATGTAATTAGTTTAGTTTCTTTCGGGGCAGCACGTAGGGTTCCGGACAGGTAACCAAGTTTTTTAGTGCTTTGTTGCAAGTTGTTAGAATATGTTCTGGCCAGGATCACCTTGGAGTGAAAAGGAGGCCTAAATACCTATATTCATATGCGCGCGGCAGAAAAGTGGATTTATAGGAGTAATTGAAATATGATCAATTAGCATGCTTGAGAAAGGACATGATGACTGCTTTTTAAAAGTTAATGTTCGTTTGTCAGAGTTTGCACCTTTCTCAAAAACGTATAAAAGATTGACTCCGAGCGTTATGAATTACAACTGGTTCTGCCGATACGTCGATGAGCGGCACTCTAGGGCCTGTGTTCAGTATTATGACCAAACAATAATTTCAATGTTGTCAGCAGCCTATACTTAAAATAAATAAACTGAAGTGAGAGCCACATCAACTGGAATATATCAAAAATTGCAAGAAAGAAAACTGGAACTATAGTTCATAATAATCGCAAACGTAACTTTGATACATGGGATTAATTCAATTTGTTATCTTTCAAAGGTACGAACATACTCGCTAGAAGATAGCACACAAGTTAGTTTTGCAAGCATTCATCAGAGGATTTTCCTGCAACTTGTGTTCCGTATGGTCATGCGCATTCTCTTTCCAACGATACAGGGTGCTTCACTTACCTTGAGCGAAACTTTAATTGTATCAAAATGCTACGTCGCTGGACAGAACGAAGGGAATGTTGTTTGCCGTCTCTTGAGTAGAGATAATTTTTTTGACGGCCGCCTATTTAGACAATAAGTAATAATTAAATAACCATCTTCTCAATCAATACAATCGGAATAGAAGCGTCAGTCAGAAAATTGTAGAGCGACATTAAAAACTGCCAATACAGCTTTCTGTTGCTCTAAGCGTGCTACATAAAAGTGTTTTCCCTAGCGTGAAAGAAATCCTGATAATAGACGCAGAGTGCGTCAAGCGGCCAGTCGCCCAGCAATTTTGCGTGTACTCGCTGGCTTTGCGCACACGGCCAGCGCGGTCATGATTCAGACGGTAGTACCTAGGTGCAATCAACAATGTGTAAGAGAGATCGGCTTATACAGCCACTTTATTTTCGAGAGATTACAACCTAGAAACTTAACCCACAATGGATCTTTATGCACAGTGCCCTTCTTTAACTGCCTCAAAGAGTCCTAGTACGTCCTTTTAATATTAGACTTAACCATTTACCTGGCAGCTCAGCAATATTGTAGACCTTAGAAGAATATCTGAAAACAGTATAGAAAACCAAATATTAGTCTGTGCCTTTCAATTTGCTCTCATTTGTGTATCTCCTTAACAGTCGTAATCACCAAATGTCGACTGTGAGCAGCAACAGATGTTTCGGTAACAAAAGTAAAACACCTCGTGGGTATCGTCTTAGCGGACGTGGTTGTCATATTATCCCTAAAGCGAAATTTTCTTCCTTTGCTTACTACTACTTTTTAATAGCTAGTACTTTTTTTCTATGTTGAGGTGCATCTCAAGAACGCACATTTACTTCGCCGAACCAAGTTTCAAACAAAAGTTTTGGCCCATACATTTGCCTCTAACCAGCTAGTCAACAATATTTTCGACCCACTGTATCTCACTTAGTTTTCAGAGAAAATCTTTCATATTTCATTCGTTAGGTATTTGATCAATATCAAGGAGAAATAAAGCAATAAAACCATTCGAGGTCACGTGTTTCTTATCTTGCCAGGTAAAGTGTAAAACTTTATCGCAGATGCTCTCCTATATATTTCACATAGCTCACATATGTTTTACATATCTTTCACAAGGTGTTCTGTTTTTTCCGCCGTGACTTCATAAAGTAATACGCTGCGGTCGAGATGGAGGTGTTGCGATTTTAACGAAGCAAAGTATCCAGTTAAAAAGCCTTCATGCTATACCGCAGCATGAAAGTCGTTGGCGTGAAATTAAAGGTGAAAAAATGTAAGGCCTTCTCGCCACATTTACTGACCACCGAACTCGCCTTTAATTCGAAGCAACAATCCAAACGTATCTAGGTAATGATAATAAGCGGAGCAATCGGCCCAACCTTACTGGCGACTTCAATTTACCGGCCTTCAAGTGGCAATCTTTTGAAACTGAGACGCGGCAACAAGCTCACTTTGATTCACTTATCGACATTATACTTAGTCACGACCTCACACAAGTGGTACTGTATAACACATGTGCCTCCAAAGAACTGCAGTCTACCTTAGATCTTGTGTTTCTTGACGGACTTTTTCAGCACTATCCCGGCCACGGAGGACGCATTTCGATGGGGGCGAAATGCGAAAACACCCGTGTGCTTAGATTTAGGTGCACGTTAAAGAACCCCAGGTGGTCAAAATTTCCGGAGTCCTCCACTACGGCGTGCCTCATAATCAGAAAGTGGCTTTGGCACGTAAAACCCCAAATATAATTATTATTTTTTTTCAGCACTATGAGGTATCCGTTGATAAGAAGATATCGGATCATGAACTCGTTTTTGTTCAAATAGCACACGACGAACTAAACAGAAAATCAAAGAAAACATTCCTTACGTCCCGAACTTCAAAAAAGCGGATGACACGGGTGTCATTGACTACTTCACGTTCGCGCTGGACAAGTTAGAGTCCACCCGTGAAGTGAACACGATATGCGAATCCTTTAGTCATTGCCTTTCATTGCATCGGTACATTAACACTGCTTCAAAAACCCAATCCACTGAATCATTCCACTGAATCATAAAATAAATCGCCAGAATTTAGGTGACAGTGGGCTAGGTGACAGCAGTACCGGCAAGATGTCCACCGGATTATTTTTCTTCATGTAGCTTCTCGATTGCCTGGCTGTTCCCGTTGAGAGCTGTGCTGCTCCCTTTGGCTGCAACATTTATTCGCGTCCAGCTGGCCTCTGCTCTCAAGGTCGGCACATGCAGTGCACTGACAATGCGCATCTGAACTGCCCTATCACCTTGTGTGATAGCCCTGGCCCGTTCATCGGCGTATCTGGCGACCCCCTGCACGCCTTTGCCTACGCCTCGCTGGATCAGCCGGCTATCAGCGGTCTCCGCGCTGCTACTACGTCATCTACCGAGGATATAAAAGCGTTGCCATCAGCGCCCTTCTTCAGTGGGCTAGGTGACAGCAGTACCGGCAAGATGCTCACCAGAATATTTTTCTTCTCGCAGGTTATGTTATCGCAAAGGCGCTCATTGTATTAGAACCGACGATCGGTTTCTACTGCTGTTCCTATGCCCACATGATGTTTCCTGTTCTTCACAAATGATGTATTGCTTGAGTCGCCTTCTGTTGAGCGGTGACGTGGAAGTGAACCCTGGCCCTCCAAAGAAAATCCTGGTCTTCACCCTTCCCCCAAAATTCACATGGCTTCGAGTAGCCTTACGAGAACAGCGGCAGCCGCCGCTTCCAATTCACACGCCGACGCTACGGCCGTTGATGCTAATGACGCTGTGATTGCCAAAATGCTGTCTGAACTGTTAGATGGGCAGAAGCGATTAGCTCGTGACATAGCCGACATAAAGTCATTCTAGAAAACTGTCGACCAGCGTTTCGAACGTCTCGATTCTCGTGTGACTGCGCTTGAGTCTTCACCACCGCAAAACTACGACGTCTTACGTGCTCGACTTGATTCCTTGACTGTTGCTGTGGCGCAGCTGAGTAAGAAAAATGATGACCTCGAAAATAGATCTCGTCGCAATAACTTAATCTTGTGTGGCATCCCCGAAGACCCAAATGAAAATGGGGACGACTTGTTAAACAAGGTATCAAACATCATCTCAGAGAAATTGTCGATCCAATGTCCAAGAATCGAACGCTGTCATGGGCTTGGTAGGGTACGCGAGGACCGTCCACGTCCTGTTATTCTGAGAATATTGGACTACTCCGAGAAAATAGCCATACTAAAGAACGTGCACAAATTTAAAGACACTGACTACTATGCAACCGAAGACTTCTCCTTTGAAATTCGTGCACTCCGAAAAAAAACTTTGGGAAGCGTCCCAGGTATATCGCAACAATGGCTCTGAAGTGAAGCTTCGCTTCCATTACATTCTCATTGATAAATCTCGGCACGTCTCGAACACTGATAAGGATGCCCTTGAGAAAGAACACAGGCTGTCCCTCAAACGCACAGCCCGACATTCTACTACGCCTTCTGTTTGACGTCCTAAGCCCAGTCATGAGCAGCTCTCGATTGTGAATATTAACGCTAGAAACATTATAAACAACTTTCCTGACTTCTTGTCTCTTGTGTTTTCGCACTCCCCACATACCGTCGGCATTACGGAAACGTGGCTTCACATTGGCGTCCATGATTCAGAATTCACTCCCCCAGGCTATGTGGCGATACGAGCGGATCAACAGAATAGCAAAGGCGGAGGGGTCGCTCTTATCGTTCCATATGACATTAAGTTCTCCGTTATGAAGGCGCCAGCAGAAACTGAATCTGTCTGGTGCAAATTTTTCTTAATGAACAGTCCATTGTAATCGGCATTCTTTATCGACCGCCAGGTTCATCTGTCGATGTATTGCGCATCCTAATGATTATTTGAACATAAAAACATTCAAACTGTCATATCTTATTTTGATGGGCGATTTCAACGCACCAGGTATCCATTGGCCATCATTCACGTTTTCTGGTCGGAATACTTCCATCTGCCAAGAATTGCGGAACATGTCTTTGTTCTTCAATTTAAAGCAAATTGTTAACAAAGCAACAAGAGGTGACTCGCTGCTTGACTTGGTCTTTCTCGGTTCAAATATTTATCAGTGTGGTTTTGAATGCGATATTGTTGATGGAATTTCGGACCACAAGGCTGTGGTAGTTGCTATTAACTGCCTTGTTTTCGCGCCGCTATCGACTTTCACCACATTTCCTGATTGGGCTAGCGCTGACGATATTGCTATCACTGATTTTTTTGCTTCTTCTTTCGATGCATTTCACACGATTAGTCACATGGGTGACATCAACGAACTAGTCAGCAAATTTGAAAGTATTGTCAGCCACTGCATGCAACGTTTTGTTCCGCTAAAAACAAAGAAAAAGAACCTCAAAGTAACCTGGATGACCCGTGAGATCCTTCACGTTTCACGCCGCGTTGGACGCCTCAGGCACGTGCAGCCTTTATCAGACCCTGATAGTGCCATCAGGTTTCGTAGGGCAAAAGAAGTACTGCGAGTAATTACAAAATCGGCAAAAGATCGTTTTTTCAATGTCCAGTTAGGAAATCTTCTAAAAACTAATCCTCGGAAATTTTGGCGCTCTCTCTTGCCAACAGAGTCTACATCGGCATCTATAATCGTCAATGATGAAACAAATAATGACCTGTTAATAATTGCTGATGCTATTAATGCCTACTTTAAATCTGTGTTTTCATCAGATATCCACGAAGTTCCATCCTTTGACCCTCCTAAAGTGACAACTCCGATTACTGATATCATGATGAATGAGCATGGCGTACTAAACCTAATACTACAGTTAGACACTAAATAATCAACCGGTCCTGATGGTATACCCAATTCATTTCTCGTTCGTTATTCATTGTGGTCTGCTCGCTACCTAACCATCATCTTTCAAAAGTCCCTCAATACCGGCATTGTTCCATCCTGATGGAAGCTGGCCAAAGTACATCCATTATTCAAACCTGGTAATAAGCAGCTCTTATCTAATTATAGACCTATTTCATTAACATCATATTCATGTAAGATGCTGGAGCACATAACTCACAAAACATATAGTGGAATTTCTGGAATCTAATAACATGTTTTCTAACATTCAGCATGGTTTTAGGAAAGGTTTCAGCACCTTAACACAACTAGTAGAATTCTCACACGGCATCCTCTGCGCCCTTGATATCGGCACCCAGATCGACACTATATTTATAGATTTTTCCAAAGCTTTCGATACTGTACTGCATTCTAATCTCTTAATAAAGCTTAACATGATCTTGAAAAATTCTCACATGGTTAGTTGGATTGCCAGTTTCCTTTCTCATCAGTCACAATTCGTATGTTATAATTGAACTAATTCTTCTGTTGACGTGTCATCTGGTGTACCCCAAGGGTCGGTTCTTGGTCATTTACTATTTCTACTATACATTAATGACTTACTTCGAAACGTCACTTCACACATACGCCTTTATGTGGACGACTGTGTTTTGTATCACGTGATTAACACACCAGAAGATCATCTTGCACTGAATTCCTGATTTTTCAGCTTCTGTACCTGGTGCAACACTTGGCAGATGAAAATAAATTATACTAAAACTGTCATAATGTCATATTCTAATAGTGCCTCTCCTTCATTGACCAATTACACTTCCAACGACTTATCCTTGCACAGGGTCTCAGAATACAAGTATCTTGGTGTCATGTTTACAACTAATATGTCCTGGTCCAAACACATTAATTTCATTTGCACTAAAGCACTCCGGAAGCTCGGGTATTTGAGGCGCAATTTTAACAATTCTCCAATGGAAACTAAGTTACTAATAAATAAAACTTTGATTCGCCCAATCCTAGATTATGCTTCTCCTGTCTGGAACCCTCATAAGCAATGCGACATTAACTCCATTGAGAGCATACAACGAAAATCTATTCGGTTCATATATCGTCGCTATGATCACTATTTTTCACCCTCTCGTGCCTTGTCTTCTTTGAACCTAACCCCTTTATCCGTACGCCGTCCCATTGAGTCATTCAAGCTTCTGCATGGCATCGTCAATTTTTCTCATCGTGTCTGACATCCCATATATATTCCTTCAGACATTCCTCGGTCAAATAGGAGCCACCATAACCTTAATATTAAGCCTTACTTTGCTCGATCTAATAAGCTTAAATACACCTTTTTCCCACGTACAATTGAATTATGGAACTTAATTCCCGGAACAATTAGGTCACTACCATTAAACGATTTCCTGTTAAAAGTTAACCACACCTGATTTTATGTATTTTTCTTGTTATTACAGTGTATTGGCTCATTCTCATTTTTGTACTGACTCTTATTGTGGCTGTTATTTTGAGTTTCATTTGTGTCATCTGCCTTATTCTTGTGTATCTTTAATATGTTATAGTTTACGGGTTTTTTTTATGACTTATTTTTGTCTAACACACTCCTGCAATAGCCCCATAAAGGGGCTGCAGTATGTATACATAAAATAAAAATAAAAATAAAACAGAAAGCCAGAAAAGATCCAGCAAAGATATCCAGCCTGTCTGCACAGTTAAGAACAAAAATCATCAGCATCATCATCAGCCTATAATATGTCACTGCATCCTTGTGCTCCGCAATTACCGCTCTACTGCGTCAACCGATTCCACCTAGCGCCTGCGAGTTATCTAATTTCATCGCCCCACCTAGCCTACTGCCGTCCTCCAATGCGCTTCAATTCTCTAGGTGCCTATTCTGTAATCCTGATGGTGCAATGGTTACCTTACCGGCGTATTACATGAGCTGGCAAGGCCAATATTTTTCTCCTAATGTCAATTAGAATGTCGGCTATATCCGTTTGCCCTCTGATCAACACCGCTCTCTTCCTCTTTCTTAATGTTATACCTAGCGTACTTCGTTCCATGGCTGTTTTCACGGTCCTTAACTTCTCAAGCTTCTTTGTCAGTCTCCAAGTCTCTGGCCCATATGTTAGCGCTGCTAAAATTAACTGATTCTGCACTTTCCTTTTCAATGGTAATGGTAAGCTTCCAGTCGGGAGCTGACAATGTCTACCGTATGCATTCCAACCCATCTTTATTCTCCTATGAATTTCCTTCTCATGATCAGGGTTCCCTGTGATTAATTGGCCTAGGGAAACGAACTCCTTCACAGACTCCAAGGGCTCACCGGCGATCCTGAACTCTTGTTCCCTTGGCAGGCTAATGAGCATTATCTTGGTCTTCTGCATATTAATATTCCAGCCCAATCTTACACTCTCCCTGGTATGGTCCTCATCCATTTGTTGTAACTCGTCAGCATGGTTGCTGAATAGAACAATGTCAACGACAAACCGAAGGTTGCTGAGATATTCGCCGTTGATGATTACTCCTAAGCCTTCCCAGTTCAATAGCTTGAATACTTCTTCCAAACACGCAATGAATAGCTTTGGAGAGATCGTGTCTCCTTGCCTGACTTATTTCTTTGTAGGCATCTTCTTCCTTTCCTTGTGTAGAATTAAGGTAGCTGTCCAGCCTCTGAAGATATTTTCAAAGGTATTTACGTAAGCATTCTGTACTACTAGATTCCGCAATGCCTCTATGACTGCTGGTATCTTGACTGAATCAAATCCATTACGTAATTTATGAAAGCTATATAGAGAGGCTTATCTACGGATTTCACGATAACCTGAAAAATGAAATGGTTGTGATCCATTGTAGAGTGTCCCTTCCTGAAGACAGCCTATCCTCTTGGTTGACTAAAGTCGAGTGTTCTGTTTATATTCTATTGGAGACTATTGTGGTAAATATTTTATATATTACTGGGAGTAAGCTAATGGGACTATAATTTTTCAGTTCATTACCCTTTCCCTACTCATGGATTAGTATGTTTGCATTCTTCCAGTTTTCTGGCACCCTTGCAACCAATAGACACTTCGTCTAAAGTGCCGCCAGTTTCTCAAGCATTATGTCTCCTCCAACTTTGATTAAATCGACTGGTATTCCACCTTTTCCTGCCACTCTTCATGGTTTCATGTTTTGCAAGGCATTCCGGACCTCATCGCTAGTTATAGGAGTTGTTTCTTTTTCCTCTTTAGAACTATTTCTAGTGGAGGTATCCTGGCTCCTCTGGGTATTGTACAGGTCAGTATAGAATTCTTCCGCTTCTTTTACTATATCTTCAAGACGGCTGATGATATTGTTACGGAAGTATGGAAGAAGACAGAGGACGAAGAATATCAGAGACGCCTCTTGCTTCGTGTTGTTGGTGGTCAGCCATCTTAACTAGTCTGACTCAGCCTGTATATATATTGCTAATATAGTCTTTCTATACTCGCAACATCCCCTTAGCATATTAGTGGGAGGTGCGGGGTACCACAGCTGGATACGGAGCTCTGCGTTGGACGTCGCATCACCGTCCGCACCATTAATGATGGTGAGCACGCGGGATCAATGTCGTTGCCGCCTCCAGCATCACCGTCGCCAGCTACATCGCTGTGACCTTCGGTTGTTGTTGTGCAAGCCAAGGATCCTGCACCTTTCTGCGGGACCAATGGGACTAACATCGAAGAGTGGGTGGCTATGTACGAACGTGTGAGTGGAATCAACAGATTGGACCGAATGCTAATGTTAGCTAACATCTTGTTCTACCTAAGAGCTACGGCAAAAGTGTGGTACGAAAACCACGACGAGAAGCAAACCAGCTTGGACCAACGCAAACAGATGTTGCCAGAGTTGTTTGGCAAACCAGCGGGCCCTAACATTGCCGCAAAGGCGGAACTAGCCTCCTGTGCCCAAACCCCCACGGAGTCATATGCCTCATACATCCAGGACGTGCTCGCACTTTGTGGTAAAGCCGATCCCGACGTGGCAGAAGCTGAGACGGTAGGGCATGTGCTTAAGGGCATTGCTGACGAACATTGAACATGCTCTCAAGAACGGAGGAAGCCTAAAATTAGTGAAGAAGAAACTAGGAATTGGCAAGAATAAGATATATGCGTTAAGAGACAAATCCGGCAATGTCATTACTAATATGGATAAAATAGTTCAAGTGGCTGAGGAGTTCTATAGAGATTTATACAGTACCAGTGGCACCCACGACGATAATGGAAGAGAGAATAGTCTAGAGGAATTCGAAATCCGGCAAGTAACGCCGGAAGAAGTAAAGAAACCTTGAGAGCTATGCAAAGGAGGAAGGCAGCTGGGGAGAATCCGGTAACAGCAGATTTGTTGAAGGATGGAGGGCGGATTGCTCTAGAGAAACTGGCCACCCTATATAGGCAATGCCTCATGACCTAGAGCGTACCGGAATCTTGGAAGAACGCGCACATAATCCTAATCCATAAGAAAGGGGACGCCTAAGACTTGAAAACTATAGACCGATCAGCTTACTGTCAGTTGCCTACAAACTATTTACTAAGGTAATCGCAAATAGAATCAGGAACTACTTAGACTTCTGTCAAGCAAAGGACCAGGCAGGATTCCGTAAAGGCTACTAAACAATAGATCATATTCACAATATCAATCAGGTGATAGAGAAATGTGCCGAATATAACCGACCCTTATATATAGCTTTCATTGATTACGAGAAAGCGTTTGATTCAGTCCAAACCTCAGCAGTCATGAAGGCATTACGGAATCAGGCTGTAGACGACCCTATTGAAAAAATATGTATGAGAATTTTACGAGAACTTCTCTACGCTATTATTGCTCCGTAGACTCAACGATGTCGTATGTCACATGTGTACGAGAGGACATCGTCACTGAACGAGATCGTTCTCGAATGGGTACATTAAACGAGATTATTCTCGCATAGCTATGCTTTACGAGATAGTTCTCGCACGTCTATGCTCAACGATATCGTTCTCGTTTGTGTATGCTACGTGAAAATTTTGTCGTTCAGCTATGCAAAATGACACTATTCTTGTTTAGCTGCATTCTACAAGTGTTCTCATTTGTGTTGAATGAGTTCTTCTGTTCATGCAATATTTTTGGTGAAGTTCCACACAGTAACGTCTACTGCCAACATTACAGCGAGTTTCTATCACGTGAGTCAGCCGATGTGCCAGGTCGGAGACAAAGAGGACACTTTTTAGGGCACACAATTAACACAAACCATCTTTATTTTGCATCCCGAAGCATGGTGGCCAGGTGCTTGTTCAGGTCATTCAGCCTCCTTGCCTCTGTATCCACAGTGCTCGGCGTTTTTGACACAAAGTGCTCGTATGCCTCTGCAAAAAAATGTAAACAAAGCAGCCGGCCCTGCTAAATTCTAACAAGCCATTGGAACTGACATGCACAATAGGTGGCTCCACTGCATAACTGAATGGGCTGGTTCTTGCATGATATTGTGTGTAAAGCGTGAAAATCTCACAGAGAAACAGGAAAAAGAGAACACGGAGGCTTATGAGTTTTCTACCTACGTAAATTGATATTTCAACATTAACCACAGCAGTTGAAAGCAAGTGCTCGTCCTCGCATTGTCTTGTTCCTGTCTCTGTTAAATGTTCGTGTTTTACAAACAATATAAATGCCTGCAGAATTGCAATACAAGACCACAGAAATAGTCTAATACTTTTCCACAAGTATTTTACATTAACTGAACAAGTATAACAAGCTCATGCAAATGAATGCACAGATAGCACAGCTCTTTGCTACCGCACTGCGGAGTATGCAGACGGAAAACACTGCTTAGATGCCAGTGCAGAATTGTTTATAGGATAGATTAATGCACCTTTAATACCACTATAGAAACTAAATGATAGTTTTTGTTAGCGAGCTAGAGCACAGCACTAAATATACGCATACAGCTATGCATGCCCCTGATGTGTAGATGTAAACTGTGTCGGCCCATATGAGAGATCACCTCAATACAACCCGATCTTACCGACAGCCCATTATATTTGTGCAGAAAAAGCACTGTGTGATAGGCATTACTCCTTTAACTTCGAAACACTTTGCAATCCTTATGAAAACATGAGCTAGCAGGACAGGGTCTATTTACTTAGATATGCACCAAGTTTTTGTGGTGTCAACACTGGCTTGGCCTCACCACCTTCCTTTAGCTTTCGCATACATATTTTGCACGTAACACTCCTGTGGATTAATTCATGTGCCTGCCACAAGCATCGGGCAATCTCCCTGGCAAACGTGCTGTCCGTTTTGGCTTTGTTTACCCACATCCACTTACTAGCACAAATAAATAACCCATTTCGATTGTGCATCTGCGAAAGATGAAAATTGCGAGATTAGTTGCTCAAATACAAAAATAGCATATGTGCTCTCAGAAAAAGCATCTTTTCCTGAAATAACGGATAAAAAAGGTAACAGTTATTAAGGAAAACTAGGTTGCCAGACACAGTGATGGCACTCAAGGATAAAACTAAGATATATGCAAAATGTTCAAAGTTTACGTCCTGGCTGTAGGAAAGCCCTAGTCAATGAAGCTTCTAATAATGGGCCAGGGACAATTCTAGCTCAGAGGATTTACCACATTTATTTCCACAGTCAGCGACAAGCACCTTTTGTACGGTAATAATAGATTTTCTTTAGATTTGAGAAAAAGTTTAGGGAAGCAGATGGGAACAGTAGAAAACCACAGTAAAACTTCTTGCGTCCTTAAGGAGCTGCTTTGTCCGAGCTAGAAATCTTACCCTTGAGGCTGAAAAAAGTTCTTGCAGTAACCCAGTGAGCTCAAATTACACATGCGGTGAAAGAAGGGGTGTATACAGTAAAAGCTCATTCATTGAAATTTCCCAGGACTGGAACAAAATTCTGAATTAACGGAATGTTCAATTATTAAGGGTATGAAAATAGAGAACAAGCGTTCACACAGACACACTTTTATACTGAATTAATCCAGAAATCCTGTTTCTATTTCATACATAAGCAGTATGGGAGCTGCAAATGTCAATTCGCGACTGATTATACTGCTCGAAGTGGCAAGGGCCTTGAGAAAGTACTCCTTTGCAGTGCAGTCATAGCACAAACTTGGTCGCATCTTTATCAGAGACATGCTATTCACTACCACGGGTCTATCCCGATAATTTTTTCACCATTCAGCTGGCTGTAACAGATTGTTCTACAATCTAAGTAACTGGCTGATTGGATGTAACAGCAACACAATTGTTATATGCCGCCTCTTCAAAAATGCCTAATTTATTGTACGGGCAGAAACAGCTTCGCTAACCGCAGCACTACTCAATTTTCATTAAAAATATTATCTTACTCTTGAGTAGTGCAACGACTACAGCTACCAAACTGGTTGTTTGCTGGTGTAAAATTTGAAGTAGCTTACCGGCTAATGTAAAAACTACAATATTTTTATTGTCATATTTGGGGCATGATCGGAGATATTTTGTTCGATACGCGTTCTGTTCAGTTGCTGCAACGTCACAAAGTTTCAGTATGCAAAATTTGTGGCAGCGGGGCGGAGAGAGCTGCCAATCAGGAAGCGGTGACCTCCCCGGAAGTTTACTTCCGTCGTTCGTCGTCTGCTTGCAGACAGTATACTACAAAATGAAATGTTTCTCGTGTTCCAAATTAATTAAATCTTTATCTAAAAAAATGTTTTTCTTCTCAAGCCCAAACATGCTTTCAAAAAGTAGTACGTGCGACTACTGCAATTTATAAATATTAGTTTCTTTGCGTCGTCTCTACGTAGTGTCGTGCACACCGAGAAGAAAAAAAAAACAGACGACGGGAACAGACGCAGCGACAACATTCCTGTGGCTCACTGGCACCGATGACGGGGTCGATTTCTTTGTACAACCAACGAATTATTTGTTTCGAAAAACAAAAACGACGCCGGAATTTACTTTCTGCCATTTCTTCAAATGCGTTTTGCACCGCCACCCACTCTCCTCCTTCCTCCTGAAACACCAGCGCAACAGCCTAAGTTCCCAACGGAAGCGCCATTTTCTCGAATTAAACTATGGATTGAATTCAAACGTGCCATGCCGCAGCCGCCTGTTGGATCCAATTTAATACACCAGACGCGCCATGCGAGGCCGTATGATCGCTCCAAGGTCCGGCGCCTAGCAGACGAAATGCTCAGTGGGAGGATCACAGGAGCGTGTCGTCATTTTGACGTCACCAAAAACATGGCCGCGCCCCGCGGCTGCAGACGTCGGCGCGGAGTGTGTCAATCGTGCGCGCTGGTAACCAAACGAACGCGCCGAACAACCATCTCCGATCGCACCCCAGCATTCATAGTAGCCATGCCATGTGTCGCATTCGCAGTTGTGCGAGCAACATGCATTGCCGATTTATCTGTTCTTGCCCTTTCACTTCTCACTTGATACTGCTGGGCAAGCAGTCAAACTGGATAGTTGTTAGAAAGGCGGTCACCTCCTTACCTTCCTTATGAATTGTGCGTTAAAATAGGCTTCTTTCTTAGTGAAAGCGTTCTAGTTTAACGCCTAAACAAGCTCCATGGCAGTTTGCATTTAAGGAGCGTAAGCATCCTCTGAAAACATGTACATGAGCAACACTGCAGAAAGAGCACTTTAAAAAAAGAACACGAGTGTATTTATCACCAAGGCCAAGCCTTGTGTCTCCTTAAATATTTATCAAAAGTCAAACTCAAAACTGATACTGAGGTGCAAGATGTCCATATCATATTACCTTGTGAAAGCACCGTGGTGCCTGGATGTTGTGGGACCAACTCGGACGTGGAGATCAGCACTGATCAGCAACACTGCAGTCTGCTTACAGCTTTTCTACAGGCCCAGCCACACCTGCATTAAAACAAGTGAGCTTGGTGTCACAAGAGTACTGTATTTACTCGCATCATGATCGCACTTTTTTGTTAAAAAATGGTCGCAAATTCAGATGTGTGATCATTACGCTGATTAAATTTCCCCCCAAAAAGAATTTTTTTATCCCGCGTTTGCTGCGGGATGGCAACACGTCAACAAATAGGTGGCTGCCACTGAGTGTAGTGCGGGACACCAAAACAAAAAATGGCGGCCGGCACAGCAAGCTGAACACACCAAATGCGCCGAACGCGATTTTTTTCTTCTCGTGAGTACATTACATGAATTTAAACAGTTTCTTCCGTATCTGGAATGAATAATATCAGTCAGTTTGTGGCAATAACGTAGCCATGTCCACTATGAGGGGGCTGAAACAGATGGGCGCACTTAGCTGCCAGTGACATAGAAAGACACGGCGGGCATGCTGCGGAAACTGCGCCATTTGTCTCACTACTATCCTAATACAGCACGTTTCCGCTAAGGGTGGGCGAATATCTTAGCTGTGTTACAAGTGTTACAAGATTTGTTGCGTGCCCGCGAGTGCAGATGAGAAGAATTGAAAGGTGTCTTTTTTGTTCTTGACCACAACCATTACAAAGCCTACACATAATAAAGGCAATTTTGGTTGTTGCTTTTTTGTCATGGAAGTGCGGAAAGTGATGAAAGGAATGAAATGGGGCATCTGCTTAAGAATGTTTGGTACGCGCAGACTGTTTGGTTTGTCTTGAAGAGTTGTTCGCGTAGCATCCGACAGATGGTAAGCGCGATCATTAATACCTAGACTTGGCACATGACAGATCGCTGCGGCAAGTTCAGAGTGCGATCAACACAGGAAATAAAAAAAAAATCTAATTTGGACGACAAAATTCAGGGCTGCGATCATTATGTTAGTAAATACGGTAAATATAAAAAGTGACACTGTGAACAAAGCAATACTTATTAGGAATAAATAAGAATGATATGCTGATATTCGCCCATAGAAAGCTTTAAGTAAAAAAGCCTGCAAGATAAGAAAAATGCAATGTATGGGCCATCTGTACAAGAACATTAATCGAAGGTCCCTTCATTTTTTTAGTCCCTTCTCCTCCTCATGCATAGATGGCAGTCGGGTTAAGTAAACTGGGCCAGATTACCACATAGTGTAAGCAAAGGCGGTCACTTTGTGGGCCAATTATGATACCATAGCACGACATGCATCCCTACAGTCGTTTTAATGTGTTCTGTAATGCTAGCCATCTTGTAGGCCCTACAGTGTCAAAGCATCCATAACCCTAACAGCGTTACCCAGTAGGGATAACCAATAAGTGTCCACAGCAGTACAACTCAGCATATCTATCAGGAGGCTTTCGTGACACTTTTACAACTCTCCTCCTATGGCTTCATCCCAATTTTTGTCAATACAAGCTTGAAGCATCTGCACAAGCTGAATGCACCAGGGCACCATAAGAAATACCACATCTTTCTACCCAATACCATGTTTAATACAAGACTGGCAAGTTCACTATCATGTGTAGAACAAACCAAATTGTTCTGAAATCAAGTAATCTTCCACTACCTGTGAAAAAAAAGCATGCAAGAAAGAGTACGTAGAGCACAGGGGTGTTGATGGATATTAAATACCACCGTCGTGCAGTAGACACTACGTCGGCAAAACTGGCCAATGTATAAATGACAGGATTTGCAACCATGTTAACTGGATGCTCAGGTCATTTGGTGGTCACTTGGTAGCGCAAAGCTCACTTGCATTATTTTGTGTGAAAACTGTGCAACTGTGGCAATGTGTAACGAGCATAGGGCTGGCAAGATTTGCTAGCCTTTCCTTATATGTGCGACAGAGAATCTGCGAGTTGGCTCCCCCTCCAGTGGATTATCATATAGCAAGACTGCTTATTTATCAATGTAAAACAAGTGTCATAGTAGCCATGCCATGTGTCCTTTTCGCAGTTGTGTGAGCAACATGCATTGTCGATTTATCTGTTCTTGCCCTTTCACCTCTCGCTTTATATTCCTGTGCGAGCAGTAAAATCGGATGGTTGTTAGACTGTTATGTCCTGTCACCTCCTCACCTTTCTTATGAATTGTGCGTTAAATAAGGCTATTTTCTTGGTGAAAGAGTGCTACTTTAAGGCATAAACAAGTTCCATGGCAGTTTGCATTTAAGCATCCTCTGAAAACATGTACATGAGGAACATTGCAAGAAGAACGCTTAAAAACAAGAACACGAGTGTATTTATCACCAAGGCCAACCCTTGTGTCTTGTCATATTTCTCAAAACTGATACTGAGGTGCAAGGTGTCTATATCATATTACCTTGTCAATGAAGCAAAGCACAGTGGTGCCTGGATGTTGTGGGGCCAACTCAGACGTAGAGATCAGCACTGATCAGCAACACCAGTAGTCTGCTTAGACTCTTTCTGCAGGCCCAGCCACACCTGCATTAAAACAAGTGAGCTTAGTCTCACAAGAGTATAATATAAAAAGTGACACTGTGAACAAAGTAATTCCTATTAGGTATAAATAGGAATAAAACGCTGATATTCGCCCATAGAAAGCTTTGAGTTAACAAAGCCTGCAAGATTAGAAAAGTGCAATGTATGAGCCATAAGTGCAAAAACATAAAAGGTCCCTTTTTTTCGCTTCTGTCCTCCTCCTCGTGCATAGATGGCAGACAGGTTAAGTAAACTGGACCAGACTGCCACATAGTGTATGCAAAAGTGGTCACTTCTTTGGGGTGCAACCTATAGGCTGCTCCTTGAAAGAGTATTAGAAAATGCGAATAATGCGTATATGCATTATTCACAAGAGGCCATGCATGCATGGCTTTGAGGGTACCACAAACTACTGAAATTCACATCAGCCAAGTTCAGCAGACAACACCATAATCAAGCCTCTAGAAGTTGTGCATATTATTGCAAGTTGACCGAATAATGAGGAAGAGAAGGTGAGGGAGATGGTGCCACTATAGCATAGTTCAAACTCTATCCCACATCATGTGCAGAAGGGCAAAGAATGCCCAGCTTTCGGTTACTCTCACCTGTGACCACTGCAGCAGGTTGACTGACATGCGTAACAAGCAGTTTGTGATACCACGTTATTACATCCTGCAACTGATGTGAAATCAGAGATCAGCGTCAAGCTTGTCGCTAAGCTATACTAGGGACACATAATGAACTGGCTACATTAAAATCTAAAGCAAAAGTGTTGAACATTGTTTGCCAAACCTGCCAGCCTGTGCATTTCATATTTTGCAAAAATTCTAGACAGAAATCCTGTGTTGGAAAGAGAGCACGCACTTTCCTGAAGCTTTCTCTCAGCACCCACTTTTCTATGCATACATTACTAACCATTATTTACCTTGACACGCTGTACACAAGCAGCACACTTGGAAAAGCAGAAACTAACATCAGCGAGTTTTCCTCAGTGCTTTTGTTGCTGCAAATTTAGTCTGCCTCTGGAACGTATCTTAATAAACTTACCTAAAGCAAGTGCCCCTTGCTGTGACCGTTTTGTATGTACCTAGTCGAAGCAGGCAGATCAGATACATTGTCGTGCTGTTCAGGCTGCATAGTGCTGCAGACTCCTATGTTGTGCAGAGATGCCTCCGTCTCAGGAAATTGTGACATCCCTAAACAATAAATGTTCAGCTTATTGTAATCACTGCTGAAACTGCAAACTTGTGATTTAACAACATCGCGTCAAATTGTGGAAAGCTCTCGTACAGCCAGCTACATGAAGCTGCATCCGCTTAGACAAATTAAATATTTCATTCTTACATCACAGGCGGTTATTCAACGTGTCAAAGGCACGAAAATAAACAGAACACTAAACACAAGAAATACAGGTTGCCTTGGCGACAATCTATAAGCATCAAAGTTTGCATACAAGCTAAAATCTTCTCACGAGTCAGATCATTTGGATGCCGTCGCGCGTTGACGTTAGCAGTGAAAACATTTGCACAACACATCAACGTACTTCTAGAATTCTCTATACGATTTCTTGCTGAGAAATTACGTACAGAAGCAGTGACATTCCCTGCTTGAATTTTTGTGCCCGTTCAGACCAAGAGATGCTCCGGCGCTAGCATACTTCATAACAAAAAGAAAATAAACAATAGATGAAGCGCTTAGCAACATCAATCTCGGGGTAATTTTCGTAAAACTTTTTGCTAAATGTGCACTACGACAACGAACGAACATTAGGAAATCACTTGTTTTTGTAGCTGTACTAATCATCTTCTGCTGCGCATGACAAGGTACTCTACATGAACCATAAGAATGCGCTATGCGCCGGACTTACCTTCTGAGGCGAGCGCTCCTTCGTGTCCGTACACGCCGCATCGACTGCACCAACAGTCCGTCCAGCGTAGCGTTGAATTGCGGTGAACTACAGCCCGCGATAGCACAACTAGCAACACATTCTTCCGTGCACTGTGACCCGATGCGGGAGCGGCGAGTGTACAACAGCTTCTCATGAGCCGGGACAAAGAAAGCGGGGAATGGACTGCACTACGATAATCAACAACGGCGCACCGCAAGAAACATACAGCGAGCTAATAGCGTTGCACAGGCCCCAAGGCTTAGTCATCGTTAATTCACACAAAAAAGGAGCACATGTTCTCTAAGCACCCCGTAAATATGATCAAACGATCAGTATCACATCGGCCGCCCAGGCCGTAGCAAAAACGTTTATAGATGCTCTTCAAGTACCCCAACTCCTCGCCTATGCGCACCATGCAGCCCGCTGCCGTTCCCGCCACCGCAGCGCTGCCATCGACCTCCACGCCAAGCGTCCGAGCGTCGTCTGCTATAGCCTGGTACGCTTATGGTTGTTTGTCGCGGCACCCGGCATTTACATGGTGCTCGTTGAATAAAGCAGCCGTTATTTCTTTCTGTTGTTTAAGCTGAAGTATATTATTCTACAGACACCATACCTGGGGGTGCACGTCCGAAGAAAGGAATGAGATGAAAAAAAAGTGGGCCTACAAACCAAAGTGCGCACGCAATGTTAACGCTCGGTGACCCACACGTCGCCGGCACTGGCGTCTCCGTGAGCGCAGAACTTGGACCGGACGCAAAAAACCTCGACCGTCAGCCACGCGCACGAGGACAGTGACAAGGCACACGCAGTGAGAAAATAAAATCGGCTACAGCACAAGAAGTGCAAACACATGCAACTAACGTGCACATGTCAGCAGCAGCACCGCTCACTTGGTGCAGAGCTCGACCGCAGCGCTCTCACAGTCCCAGGAACAAGTCGCGCATTGCTCGAAAGGAAGAGTCGTGCAACTGAGAAAGTAACTATAAGTCTCGGTCCGAAATGAGGGGAAATGACGTCTTTTGTTTACTTCGCCGTCTGTGGTTCCGGTAACCGTGATCGCATTGGTAGCGTGGGTAATACAGGCGTATTATTTCAATGTTCTTGCGTGTTTTAGGGGACCTTTTTCAACAACTTTGCTGACATTGCTTTCAACAGCGAGGGCAGCCTGTGGAGCAGCACTATCAACCGGACAGGGCCGTAAAATCTGTTTGAAGTTCGCAGCATATCGTCGTTTGGTTTGTGAATGTTAGAAGGTGTTCGTGTTTCTCAGCGGCCTAATCGACGACAGATTTGGCGTCGAGTGGTGTACACTTTGTTCAGGCTTGTTGTGCGCCGTTCTACGGATGTGTACTGTTAATGAGTGGTGTTGTTTGTGCTTCGGGAAATGGTGCCACGCCGGCGGGATTTGCTTTCTTGTAAAAACATCCGTACCGTCTTTGGCGAGTGCTTTCGGAAACTGCTCGCCTTGTGCGTGTGTGTGTGTGTGCGTGTGCGCGCACGCGCATGCGTCGAACGCGTAGGAACGTCCGTACAGTCTTTCGTGAGTGCTTTCGGAAACTGCTCGCATTCTGTCTGTGAGCGCGCGCGGGACATTCGTCGTTATTGCGATTTGTAAAGGTGTTTTTCATTTCGTGACTGCGTCCGGGAACCCCAGGATGTGATACACGTTCTTCATTTAAAGACCCTCCTTCAGTGTAGGGTCACTTACATTTTGGTTGCCTGGAGGTCAGCTTTCAACACATGGCAAGGCATTGCAGTGCGCTTAACCATCATTGGCACACGAACTGCTTTGTCATTTCTCCTTTAAATTCAAATTCAGTTTTGTGTAGTATGTAGGGAGATAATGGTCACCAAGATGCGACGCTCATCTCGTTTTTTGCCACTGCTGTGCACATATGAGGATTTTTTACTAGGTCAAGCTCTCTTAGCAAGTTGTGAAACAGTTAGTGCAAATAATTTTTCACAGCAGTAACTGTGATCATGACCACAATTGATCACATTACATTTTTAGGGATTGTTATTACAATATTTTTTTATTTATTTGTGACAAAGTGCGATGGATTTTGACTGCTATTTTGCCTATATGTTCACCAACCTATTACACAGTTTAGTGGTTGTGCTTTTTATTTTTATATCTGGGCATGCATGGCCAATCTCATGCCTACCGTCTACAATTTGACATAAACAGGCACTAACATGCTCTTAGCAGATTTGTATTTGACAGTATTGTGGTTGACGCACTTGGCTATTTGGAAAATATGCAGGTTCAAGTTCGCCCATTACTACCTCTGACTGATATCTCTGATGCAAAGCAATATTATTAGGATGTGACAAAGTGCATGCATAATTTGTCACTGATCAAACTGCCTGCAATAAACTTTGCCAACTCGTTCTTGTTTGAAGTGTTTCCAATGTGCTATAATCACATTGCCAGATTATTTTATTGCGTGCACAAACATATAGCATTTTATTATGAAACTTTGATGGTACCTGACTCCTATATTGCGATAAAATATTAGGCAGATCTACTCTGAACAAAGGATTCATTCTCTGATGATAGCTTTCGACAATATCATGGTGCTATCCAGTGCCTATTGGCTGGTCGAGGAATGCGTGATGCAAAGGCAGTAGTATCGCCATAAGTGTTCATCCGAGAATATGTCCCCAAGTGAAAATCATTGCATCAAAAGTACCGACACCAGCTTTGATGGGGACGTATATGTGTTCGTTGCATGAAATTCCAGAAGTTGAACTCTGAACATCTTATTTGCTCTGTAGTTTATGCTGGTATATATGTGTCACAATGGTTCAATGTCATCATACAGCACATTGATCACACTCTTGCGTGTACTACAAACAACTCATCATAAATCTCACTGTCATTAATGAGCTTTTGTATGCAACTCATAGTCATCCTCAAAGATCAAGTTGCTCATACGACTACAGTGCGTACACATCACACGCCACCTCACACACGCCATACATAATCTCGTCAGGTCTACACAACTCATTGCACACATGTCGTACAAGCTCTACGCATTCTTATCGCACATCGCATAAATCTCGTGCACTTCGTAAAAGTCTGCGTAGCACATCATACAGATCTCGCTCGTTTTCTATGAGAGTTCGTTCAATATGCATTTCATATCGTTCATTTCTCGTCAAATCTGTGCGACATGCATACATCTCGTTCAATTTCTCGTCAAATCTATACGACATGCATACATCTCGTTGAATTTCTCATACAATTTTTCAATAGGGGAGCCATATGTAAAAATACTGAAAGATATCTATAGCGGCTCCACAGCGACCGTAGTCCTCCATAAAGAAAGCAACAAAATCCCAATAAATAAGACGTCAGGCAGGAAGATACGATCTCTCCAGTGCTATTCACAGCGTGTTCTCAGGAGGTATTCAGAGACCTGGATTGGGAAGAATTGGGGATAAAAGTTAATGAAGAATACCTTAGTAACTTGCGATTTGCTGATGATATTGCCTTGCTTAGTAACTCAGGGGACTAATTGCAATGCATGCTCACTGACCTGGAGAGGCAAAGCAGAAGAGTGGGTCTAAAAATTAATCTCCAGAAAAACTAAAGCAATGTTTAACTGTCTTGGAACAGAACCGCAATTTATAATAGGTAGCGAGGCACTGGAAGAGGTAAGGGAACACATCCACTTAGGGCAGGTAGTGATGGCGGATCCGAATCATGAGACGGAAATAATCAGAAGAATAAGAACGTGCTGGGGCGCGTTTGGCCGGCATTCTCAGATCATGAACAGCAGGTTGCCATTATCCCTCAAGAGAAAAGTGTATAATAGCTGTGTCTTACCAGCACTCACCTACGGGGCAGAAACATGGAGGCTTACGAAAAGGGTTCTACCTAACGAGCTATGGAAAGAAGAATTATGGATGTAACGTTAAGGGATAAGAAAAGAGCAGATTGGGTGAGGGAACAAACGCGAGTTGATGACATGTTAGTTGAAATCAAGAAAAAAAGAAATGGGCAGCGGCAGGACATGTAATGAGGAGGGAAGATAACCGATGGTCATTAAGGGTTACGGATCGGAAAGCGCGACATTCTCACACAATGTCTCTCTACGAGGTCAGTTCCCTCACCCCGACCCCCATTCCCTCCTTCTCATTAGCTCTAGTATAATCACTATCCAAAGGTGTAGAAAGGATGAAGACACCACTGAGAGCCATCAAGGTTGCCTGCTTTGTGCGAATCTCAGCGCGGTAGGGAGACGTAGACGGTGGTGCGACTGAACATTCTGAATAGCCACCCGGGAACGCGAGTTTCCGGAAAGGAGACAAGCAGATGCCACCAGCGGATCATACGACACTCTGAGCCTCTCGGTAAGCCCAAAAAAAACTTTTCTCTTTTTATTTTTAAGCACAAGTGTTAAGCGCTGTTCAATCGCCATAACCATTTCATCGGGATGATGGTGTGTCGTTGTTATGTTGTCGAGATAGTCTCTTCGGCGTCTTCGTCAGCGGCGGAGGGTCTTCGTCAGTTCGACGAACAGCAACCGCACCTCCATCGGTAGCTGCTTTTAGTATTCCGAATATGGGCTCGCACAGCGGCCCTGGGCTGGGCCAGTGTACGGACGGTGCTCCAACAGCACCTCCACCAGACGTTACGCGGTTGCGACGTATAAAGAACACAGTAGTAATACTGCGAAATACGAAACTAATTTTTATTCGGCGAACCTGTGCGGACAAGAACAGCATATACCTAAAGAACGGCGACATTGGCGCACACAGTCAGCGATAGTGAAAATCTGGTCAGCTGGTCAAGCGCACGGCCTTCATACATCAGTCGTCGAATATTGCAGACTAATCGCTGGGACCCGCGTGTCTTCCACCAAGTTCTACACCATTCGTGTCACGCGATGAAATCAGATAACGTAAGGTTCGGTAAAAACAGCCAGTGGATAGAGCCGTCGATAAATTTCCAGAAACTTCCGATACATGCGGGCGCGTCCTGCGCTGTAGGATAACACTTGTTAGGCGGTGAAACCTGGTCGCCGGATAGAGATATACAAGTACCCGTGTCAATATAACTGAAGACAAACAGAAGTGGACAGAAACACTCCAGCGTAGCATGTAGAAAGCCGCCAAAAACGTTCCCGAATGGGTAGGCGTGGTGGAAATGGGCAGCAAACCCCGACACATTTAGGAGGCCAAACTGAGCTTGCAAATGCGCTGCGCAGGTGAAAAGTACAACCGGAACCTAAGAAAGAGAATAGTCGCCCTCAACAGAGAAAAAGAAGACCACGAAAATCGGCTAGCTCAGCAGTGGTGGGTGACCACGTGCACTCTAAGGGGCAGACAGTTCGGAATGTCCAAAACATGGAACATACTCTTAGGCCTCCTCGACCTAGAAGTCAGGACAACACAAGTACAAAACCTGAAACGGGTACTACACAGCTATGCAGGTACAGAGGCAGGAACTACTATGAGAACTACTCCAAACATACGTAGGACATGCAACAAAGACACAATTATCAAGTAGCAAGGGAAGGATAACGTCAAGCTCGACGTCCCCATAACAGAGGCAGACATTTGATATTAACTCAGATGACTTCATTGGAAGTGCTTGGGTCCTGGCAGTGTAACAAATAAAACACTTCGCAACCTTGACGACGAATCCGTCACCGCTCTCACAAAATACATAAACAAGTGTTGGCGGAAGGGAACCACACCCTAGCAATGCAAAACCGTCGAAATCATAGTAACTCCAAACCTGGGAAAATGCAAGACATAGGAAATCACGGCCTATCTAATTGACATCCTGCATCGGAAAGATAATGACAAATATAGTTCCAACGCTTCTTGGGCCAGACACATGAAAGAAAACGGGCTATACCTATACACCATAATCGGCTTTCGACCAAAACTCTCGACACCGGACGTCATGCTGTAACTAAAGAGCCAAATCTACGACGCTGAAATAAAGCACCCTCGATACAAAAGCCATCCTGTGTCTCGACTTACGGAAGGCATTTGATAACGTCACCCACGAGGCCATATTGCACAACTTGCAAAGCCTCCACTTCGGCCAAAGACATTCCGCTGTCGCTTCCGATATGTGCCTACTGAAATGCCCCCCTTTTTGTCTACTCCTGCGGAGATCGACCATATATCCGGTACTGGTAAATTGCATGTAATGCAAGTTCGGCGTCAAACGGGACGTCAATAGGTTTCCGGCGCGAAGTGTACAATGTCTAACTGATCGCTGGCAGAAGCTTACTCTGTAGCTTAAAGGTGGAGTCGTATAAGCGCTTTCCCACCATAGAACGAGGCCGCTTCTAAGGCCGCCTACTTTACGCGTGGCCCAGAACTATTGTTTGGCGGCCGGTCTCGCCACTTAGAATTTGCCTTTGAGCGAAAG
The DNA here is from genome assembly GCF_023375885.2 of Dermacentor andersoni. Lineage (NCBI taxonomy): Eukaryota > Metazoa > Arthropoda > Arachnida > Ixodida > Ixodidae > Dermacentor > Dermacentor andersoni. The sequence goes on from NW_027314752.1 coordinate 31,821,528, forward strand.
TCTCAGTCAATCCACCCTCCTTACACCCGACGTCTCATCCTTGCGTGGCCTATCAGTTCCAGTGCCGTCTCGTTCGGAAAGATTTTTCCAATGCATGAGACAGGCAGTTTCTTAGCCTTGTAGGGCCCTCTGGGCTGTACTTATCGGCGATAAGGTAGACGCACCACCTACGCGATTATGTGACTCAGATGTGTCGAAAGCTTCAACAAGACACTCCCGGACCAGAAAATTCCGGAATACTCCACTACGGCGTGCCTCATAATCAGAAAGTGGTTTTGACACGTAAAACCCTATAATTCAATTTTTTCCCGCACCAGAACAAGAATTGGCCTCCCTGGTGCAGCATTCGGCCGCTCTCTCCTAAATGACTCACTCAATTACCCAATTGTACTCAGTCCCTAGCAGCTGCGGAGCACCTGACCAAGGCGGCGGTCAGACCTGTAACGCAGCAGAGGGTGCTAAGAATCTCTAGGTCCTGAGAGGCCACCAGTGGAAGCTGCTCACCCTTGTGACACGTGTACTTGTTTGACATTATTGGGCTACACATTTCACCGTCTAACAAGTAATATCGCACAGCGTAGGACGCGCCTGCATGCATGGGAATTTTCTGGAATGTTATCGATGTTTCTATCTGCTGTCTGTGACCGAACCTTGTGTAATCTGATTTTATGTGTGCGCGACGCGAATAATGTAGAACTTTGTGGAAGGCAAGCGGGTCTCAGCGATAACTCTGGAACGTTCGAGGACTGATGTATAAAAGCCGACGCGCTTGACCCGCTGATCAGATTTTCGACGATCGCCGACTGTGTTCGCCGTTTTCGTTGAGCATTTGGTGTAGCCTGTTTTTCTGGGCACTGGTTCACCCAATAAAGTTAGTTTTGCCATTCACAATTTTCTTGCTGTGTCCTCAATCGTCACTACCACGTGACATCTGGTGGAGGTGCTTTGCGTTCATGTACCGGACGCCTCCGCCCCCCCCCCCCCCCCAATGCCATGACGCAAGCCCGAACGCGGAAGACAACACCAACGTCGCCAAGAACCAGCGAGGTGGGCGCAGGCTGCAAGGACTCACCCCGGAGCACGGACGTTTGCCTGAGACGACTACGAAAATCGTTGCCCAGTCAACCCCAATGGCAGCCCCCGCGTCCCCCATCGCGCGGTAGTAGCCCAGGGAGCCTCCGACGTTCCCCGGTTCAACATTCGAGGAGCCGGAAAACCGGCTTGAGACGTACGAGAGGGGAGCTGCATTTATCAGCTGGAACAGCGACGACAAACTTCGACATGTCTTTTTACCATTGGAATGAGACCACCGTGATTTTACAGAATAAATGAGCCGCCTATACCGCCACGCCGACCAGGAAATGTCCGAGGAGGAGACAGTCCGCCTTCTGATGCATGGTGTAAAGGAGGAGCTCTTCGCCGGAATGGTACCGAGCCCACTGAAGACAGCCGACAAGTTTCTTCGCGAGGCCGCCAGCATCGAGAAGACACTGGAAATTCGGAACCGGCAATTCAACTGCCCCACGAACTTGACAGACTACGCCGGAGTTCAGTCACTTGCCACCGACGATCCGCGCGAGACTAACCGAGCGGTCGTGCGGGAGGAGCTACAGAGGCTGCTCCCTTCATCACAGCCTCAAGTGGCTTCAGGTGCCGATGCCGTCCGTGAGTAGCTCCAGCAAGAACTCGGAGTAGCCCCTGAATCGCCGCAGCCTCAGCCGCAAGCGATGACATACGCCACTGTAGCCCGCCGTCACGTTCCCCCTCCGCGCCCATGACAGAGCCCAGTGAAGGCACAGTTGTCATAATATATGGTACGCGGGAGTGCGAAACATAAACATACGAAGACAGTGCGCCGTGCGGGGGCGAAGCGGACAGCGAATCTTGGCAAATACCCGCAAGATGGTCATCATCATCATCGACGCCTTCTTGGGAGCGTCGGCAGTGGCGCCTCAAAAAGCGTGGCGCGAGAGTGTGGCCCGTGGCCCGTGGCGTGAGCAGTGCGCGAGGTTCGGCGGTCAACGGAGAACAGCTTCCTCGCTGGGCGTCTGGCCCATAGGAGCTATCGCCGCCCGCGCCAATACGCCACACCGGAGGCAACGCTGTCGCCCGCTGTGGTACTACCTCGCCCCGCTCTTCCGCTGGGCACTGGTCCAGGAGGGCTGGCGGTCCTGAACCGCGCGGTCGAGCGTTCGGGTGAGCGGCCACAGGGCTACCCCGCCAGCTGTGGACGCGACCCGGTGACTGCGGCCGGCTACCTGAGCCCCGCGAGGCGGTCCGACCCGTCCGTCCAACCCGGCTGTCCGACCCAGCCGACCGTCCCGGCCGTCTGACCCGGCCGTCCAACCCGGCCGTCCTACACGGCTGTCCGATCCGCCGGCCGACATTGCTGTCCGACCCCGCTGGCCAGCATCGGGTTCAACGAGGTCTCAGACACGGCGACACACGCTTCCGCCGGAACTGTAGGCCAATCATAATACCCCGATCCATAGATATAGTGCATGTCGTCTGTGAGACATTTTGGGAAACTGTCACGTGTGTGTGCCGTTATCTGTGTTGTGTACGTCAATACAAGTCTGATGTGTGTTTGTGCTTTCGCGTGCTGCTTCTCCCTTTTTCTGGAGTGATCCGGCCCCAATAACATCACAAACTGGCGAGCTTGCCAGGATTCACTCGTAAATACAGTGAAAGGGGGCAGTTTCGCTTGAGCGCAGACACACATTAGTAGACGGCACCATGGATTTAGAGAAAATCACGGCTATAGGACTCCAAATAGGATTGTCAGGCGCAGAACTTCGCAGATGGATTGAGGCCGAACAGGCAAAACAAAGGGAGGAGAGAGCTGCGGAGCGAGAGGCAGCGAAGGAAGCTGCTGAAGTAGCACGCTTAGCTGACGAGAGGCAGCGAGAGGCAGCGAAGGAAGCTGCTGAAGTAGCACGCTTAGCTGACGAGAGGCAGCGTGAGATCCTCCAGCTAAAGCTAAAGCTTCAGGAAGGAGCTCGGAATGCGCCGGCAGCGGCTTCTGAAATTTTGACTGCGCCCAGCACCTCTTCGTCATCCCTCAATCCACAGAAGTTGCTCCCTTTGTTCGACGAGAAACGCGATGACTTACACGCGTATTTACAGCGATTTGAGCGCATAGCAACAGGGCAAGAGTGGCCACAACAAAAATGGGCTCTTGCTGTGAGCATGTGTCTCACTGGTGAAGCGTTAACTGTGATCGGTCGAATGACTGCCGCCGATTCATTAGATTACCCGAAGGTAAAGAAAGCGTTGCTACAGAGGTTTCAATTCACGGCTCAAGGCTACCAAGGGAAGTTTCGGAAGGCACGAGCAGTAGAGGGCGAAACTGGAAGACAGTTAGCAACAAGAATTTCAGCCTATTTTGACCATTGGATTGAGATGGCTAATGTGCCTAAAACCTATGAAGGTCTACGAGACCACATGATCTCCGAACAGTTTCTGCGCTGTTGTGAGCCAAAGCTAGTCATTTTCTTGAAGGAGCGAGAGTGCAAATCCCTTGACGAACTTGCTAGCTTGACAGATCGCTTTCTTGAAGCGCAGAACTGGACAAACCTAGGAAAAGGTACCGATAATACGAAGGATTCTGGCGGGAAAAACATTGAAGCTCCCAGGAAACCACAACTTATGTGCACCCACTGTCACCGGTTTGGACATTTGGCTCCTGACTGCCGTAACCCACCTAAGCGGATGCTGAAGTGTGAGTTGTGCGACAGAACGGGACATACAGCTGAAAATTGCCGAACTCAGTACGGGGACAACAAACCAAGTTCTGCGTGTGCATTCATCGAATCTCAACCAGTCCGGACTCGTCCAGTGAAAGAATCAAAGCGTCCAGGAAAGAAGACTCGCCGATCAAGTGACAGCGACGACAAGAACCCTGGGACTGCTGTAACTTTCCTCATCGACGGGATGCCAGTGGTTGAAGGCCGACTGCTGGGAAGAAGTGTTCGTGTATTACGAGACACCGGTTGTAATACCGCAATTGTCAAACGAGAACTCGTTCCAGAGATGTATATGACGGGAAGAAAGAGGAACGTTGTTCTTCTGGACGGCTCAACAAGCTACCTGCCTGAAGCTGTCGTGCAAGTGAACACGCCGTATTTTACAGGCAAGTTACCAGTGACATGTATGGACGAGCCCCTCTACGACCTTGTTCTGGGAAATCTTCCAGGCGTCAGAGGACCATATGATCCAGACTCTGACTGGAAACCCCCCGATGCTCCCAACGAGGAGTCGTCGTCGATAGGGATGAAGCGTAATAAGGCGCCTAGGAAGCCTCACCATTTATCGAGCGTGGCTGAAGTAAAAATTGAAGAACAAGAACAAGACAAGATTCGTCCCTTGTGCGTTCCACCAATTGTTTTACGTGACGTAACAAAAGACCAACTCATTGAAGAACAGCGCAAAGACCCGACGCTGAAATATAGTTTCGCCAAAGTGAGCAAGTGGTTTAACTCTGGAAAGGGGCACAGCTACGAATTCGTCGAGGAAAACGGATTGCTATATCGCCTTTACCACCGGGCCACTGGCAGAACCTTTAAGCAGGTGGTCATACCAAAAGCATTTAGATCTGGCATATTAGAAGGGGCACATGAAAACATCATAGAAGGACATAAAGGTATCAGGAGAACAACCAATCGTATCCTACAAGAATATTATTGGCCAGATGTACACAGAGACGTAAAACGCTTTGTGAAGTCGTGCGACAAGTGCCAAAGGACAACAGCTAAAGGGAAAGTACAGGCCGCTGCACTTCCTCGTCAGTGTGTGCTTGTGTGTGCGTGCAAGAATGCGACAAGTTCGTTTGGTCCAGAAGTTTTAAAAACGCCGACACAAAGGCCTCCGAAGTTGACAAAGCACCGGAGACCAGGCCAGCGAAACCAAGCCCACGGAGGAGCACGCCAAGAACGTCAGCAGCAGAGTGTTGCGTTGGAGTCTCCTTTTGGCAGGAGTATTATTTTACTGTTAACTACACAAAATGTTGTGACAAGGTCGGAGTTGACTACTTGAGTCGATTCGTGCATAATCACCTGCTCATATATCAAACTACGATAAGACAATGCGACCACTCAAGTGCTTAGTGTTTATTAGAAACGGGCCCGACTTGTGCGTTAGTACGTTAACTGGGCGCAATGGAGTGTGAACAATGTGTCATGTGCTTACATGAACAATCGGCAAAACTTCCACGACAATTTCCCTTTCTTTTCCTTTTTTTTTTTATCCCGCGTCCATGTGTTAGAATAGTTGTAAACAACTTTCTCGAAAAGGGGGGTATTGTCATAATATATGGTACGCGGGAGTGCGAAACATAAACATACGAAGACAGTGCGCCGTGCGGGGGCGAAGCGGACAGCGAATCTTGGCAAATACCCGCAAATTGGTCATCATCATCATCGACGCCTTCTTGGGAGCGTCGGCAGTGGCGCCTCAAAAAGCGCGGCGCGAGAGTGTGGCCCGTGGCCCGTGGCGTGAGCAGTGCGCGAGGTTCGGCGGTCAACGGAGAACAGCTTCCTCGCTGGGCGTCTGGCCCATAGGAGCTATCGCCGCCCGCGCCAATACGCCACACCGGAGGCAACGCTGTCGCCCGCTGTGGTACTACCTCGCCCCGCTCTTCCGCTGGGCACTGGTCCAGGAGGGCTGGCGGTCCTGAACCGCGCGGTCGAGCGTTCGGGTGAGCGGCCACAGGGCTACCCCGCCAGCTGTGGACGCGACCCGGTGACTGCGGCCGGCTACCTGAGCCCCGCGAGGCGGTCCGACCCGTCCGTCCAACCCGGCTGTCCGACCCAGCCGACCGTCCCGGCCGTCTGACCCGGCCGTCCAACCCGGCCGTCCTACACGGCTGTCCGATCCGCCGGCCGACATTGCTGTCCGACCCCGCTGGCCAGCATCGGGTTCAACGAGGTCTCAGACACGGCGACACACGCTTCCGCCGGAACTGTAGGCCAATCATAATACCCCGATCCATAGATATAGTGCATGTCGTCTGTGAGACATTTTGGGAAACTGTCACGTGTGTGTGCCGTTATCTGTGTTGTGTACGTCAATACAAGTCTGATGTGTGTTTGTGCTTTCGCGTGCTGCTTCTCCCTTTTTCTGGAGTGATCCGGCCCCAATAACATCACAACAGTTACGTCGTCCGCCACCGCCCCCACCTCCAGCACGCCAGCCCGTCACCCCACGCAGCATTCCAAGGAAGACTTTTGCGCGCCCCCCACCACCGTCCGCGTTGCTATCATTGCGGAGAAGCCGGGCACATCTACCGTCGATGCCCATACTGGGAGATGGGAATCCGAGGGTTCGCCGTTAACGCGCCGAGATCGCAGCTTGGCGAGCTACCTCGCGATATCGCCGACTACCTCGCCGCCACTCGATGGAGCTCTCGACGACCGTCACATTCGCCATCACCAGGCCGCTGCCTGTCGCCGCAGCGCCTACCATACACTGGCTCAGCCCGAGGCTGCTCTGCCAGCCCATATCCGGAAAACTAAAAGCAGCAACCGATGGAGGTGCGGTTGCTGTTCATCGAACTCACCAAGCTCCTCGGCCGCCGACGAAGACACCGAAGACGCTACCTCAACGACGTAACAACGACACGCCGCCATCCCGACGAAGTACGGAAGCAAAGAATACGCCGACGAAAGGCAACTTGACCAATTCACGTACCAGCCACAGGTCAACGCGACGCAGCCGTGATCCGACGCCAAGACCTAATTGTAACGCAAGACAAGGAACCGCCCACCTCGACGTGCTTCTCGACGACCACTCATCACCGCCTTAGTGGGCATAGGGGCCAATTACTCCGTAATGAGCCGACACATCGCCGCCCAGTTGAAGAACGTTAAGACTGCATGGGAAGGCCCTCTAATTCAGACCGCTAGCGGACACCTCATCAGGCCTACTGGATTCTGCACGGAAAGAATTACCGTTCATGGCCGGACTTACCCTGCCACTTTCGTTATCCTCCAACAATGTTGGAGGATAACCTAAACCAACACAGCGCAGTCATCGACCTGAAGTCGAAGTCAATAATCCTGTCGGAAGATCACGCGATACCGCCGGAGAGCTCTCGTAGCCACCCCCCTTGAGCGTGCTCGAAAGTCAAGTCAGCATGCCGCCCCACTCCAACACACCTGCTGACGTAGAAAGCCTCATCGAGGGTGACCAACGACTACTGTTAGACCATAAAATTTGCGTCGCAAGAAGGATCGCTCGACTGGACGGAGGAAAAACGAAAGTGTTGCTGACAAACTTCAGCCAGGAGTTCGAGCACATCAACAAGAGCACGACGATCGCGTACGTCGAGAAACTTCTGGAAACCAGCCATGCGTTTGTCCTCTCGAATTCTGCCGCATCTACCCCGACGACCATATTTCCAGAACCAGACTTCGACGTAAATCTAGGTCTCGCCATGAGTAAGCAGCAACAGCTCAGAAGTCTTCTCCGATGATACAAAGACTGCTTGTCGACGTCATCGAGGATTGGACAAACACCAGTTGCAAAGCATCGCATAATAACCAAAGAGTGCGCTCGACCACTCCGCAAGACCCTTACCGAGTTTCCACGTGAGAACGTGAAGCTATTAGGCATCAATTCGACGAATTGCTGCGCGACGACATTGTCCAGCCGTCGAAAAGTCCGTGGGTATCTCCTGTAGTCCTGGTGAAGAAAAAGGACGGAACCCTACGTTACCGCGTCGATTATCGCCGACTGAACAAGATACTAAGAAGGACGTATACCCCCTACCACGGGTAGACGACGCATCGGATCGGCTCTGCAACGCTAAATACTTCTCGTCGATGGACATCAAGTCATGCTACTGGCAAATAGAAGTCGACGAGAGAGATCGCGAAAAGGCCGCCTTCATCATGCCAGACAGCCTCTACGAGTTCAACGTTATGTCATTCGGACTATGCTCGGCGCCTGCAACGTTTCAGCGCGTCACGGACAAGTTGTTAGCAGGTTTGAAGTGGCGGACGTGTCTTTTTTACTTGCATGACGTCGTTGTCTTCGCCGGAAACTTCGACGACCACCTTAGGCGGCTTGCGACAGTATTAGAGGCCATCAAGTCATCAGGGCTCACTCTGAAGCCGGAAAAGTGCCACTTCGCTTACGATGACCTTCTGTTGCTGAGCCATGTCATCAGCAGATCTGGAGTACGCCCCGACCCGCAGAAGACAGCTGCCTTCACAAAGTTCCCGCAGCCCACAGACAACAAGGCAGTGCGTGGATTCCTTGGCATGTGCGCCTACTACAGGCGCTTTGTCAAGGACCTTTCCCGCCTCGCTGAGCCGCTAACACTTCAAACCAAATGTGATGTCAAGTTCAAGCGGAAAAGGTCACAGGCTGACGCATTTCATGAAATCAAACGACGCATGCCGTCGCCACCGGTACTTGCACACTTCGACGAAGACGCCGATATTGAAATCCACACTGAGACCAGTAGCCTAGGCCTCGGTGCCGTCCTAGTCCAGAGGAAAGACGGACTTGAACAGGTGATATGTTATGCTAGCCGCTCGCAGTCAAAAACAGAAGGCAATCATTTTAAGACTGAAGAGTAATGCCTCGCCATCATTTGGGCTACAGCAAAATTCCACCCTTACCTATGTGACAGGCCATTCAAAGTCGTCAGCGTCCATCACGCGTTGTGCTGGCTAGCTAACTTATAGGACCCTTCAGGACGGCTAGCGCGCTGGAGCCTCAGACTGCAACAATATGACGTCACGGTAATCTACAAGTCCTGGCGAAAGCACTCTGACGCCTTCTGCTTATCACGCGCCCCCATCAATCTCCCGCCGCAGGATGACGAGGACGACGACGCCTTCCTCGGAATAGTAAGCGCGGAAGCCTTGACTAAGCCGCAAATCGTCACTACCACGTGACATCTGGTGGAGGTGCTTTGCGTTCATGTACCGGACGCCTCACCCCCCCCCCCCCCCCCCAATGCCATGACCCAAGCCCGAACGCGGCAGACAACACCAACGTTGCCAAGAACCAGCTAGGTAGGCGCAGGCGGCAAGGACTGACCCCGGAGCACGGACTTTTGCCTGGGACGACCAGGAAAATCATTGCCCAGTCGACCCAAATGGAGGCCCCCGCGTCCCCCATCGTGCGGTAGCAGCCCAGGGAGCCTCCGACGGGCATACCCGGAGCTAAAAGGCCTGGTCGAGTATTTGAAAGGGAACACTGACGTTGTGCCTAGGGCATTTAAGCGCGGATTGTCTTCGTTAACGCTAAAGAATAACCTGCTTGCGAAGAACTTTTCGCCAGTCCGCGCCAGCTACCATCTTGTTGTTCCATCAGCACTGCGTCCAGAAGTACTCCACGCCCTACAATACGATCCAACCACTGGGCACTTCGGGTTCTCCCGGACTCTGTCGAGGATAGAGGAAAGCTATTACTGGCCGTGTCTGACCGCCGACGTCACCCGTTACGCCAAGACATGCCGACACTGTCAGCGACGCAAGACACCACCGTCAAAGCCAGCAGGATTAATACAGCCGATCGAACCTCCTTGCCGACCATTTCAGCAGATCGGGATGGATTTGTTGGGACCGTTTCTGACGTCAACATCCGGAAATAAGTGTATCGTCTTGGCGACGGACTATTGCCCCGTTTCGCTAATCCTAAAGCTCCACCGAAACGCAGTGCAGCCGAAGTGGCAAAATTTTTCGTCGCGAACATCCTGCTGCGACATGGTGCCCCAGAAGTCCCCATCACCGACAGAGGAATGGCCTTTCCTGCAAAGCTCACCCAAGCTATTCTGCAATACAGCCAGACAAACCACAGAAGGAGAACTGCCTACCACCTGCAGAGGAATGGTCTCACGGAGCGCCTGAAGACCCTCGCCGACATGCTAGCAATGTACAGTCGCGGTCAAAAATACGCGGCCCACGGCTCCAGTCGGCGGAGCGGCCGCGAGCCGCACCGCGGCGCTCGCGTCGGCGCTGCGAGAGTTTGCGCTCTGACGACAGGTATCTCCCTCGCTCTCGGGCGGATACGTAACGGACGATACGTAACGGGCGGATACGTAACGGATACGGACGATACGTAGGGAGATACCTGTCGTCAGAGCGCAAACTCTCGCAGCGCCGACGCGAGCGCCGCGGTGCGGCTCGCGGCCGCTCCGCCGACTGGAGCCGTGGGCCGCGTATTTTTGACCGCGACTGTACGTCGACGTCGAACACAAGACGTGGGATGCCGTCCTGCCATACGTAACATTCGCTTGCAACACGGAGGTGCAAGAAACAATATAGATCATGTCGTTTGACAGCGATCACCGTTGACGACATTCGACACCATGCTGCCGCACGCCACTCACGAAGAGAATCTTGACGTCACTACCTATCTCCAGCGCGTTGAAGAAGCCCGACAACTCGCCTGCTTACGGATCAAGAACCAGCAGCGTACCGACAGCCGACACTACAACCTCCGGGACGCTTCGTCGAGCACCAGCCTGGTAACCGTGTTTGGGTTTGGACCCCCATACGCAGACGAGGACGAGGACCCTAGAAGGTCATTCGACATATTGGCGCCCTGGACTATGAGATCGTGCCAGTTGGCATTTCGCATTCACAGCGGCGCTGCGCACGATCTGATGTGGTCCACGTGGTGCGCCTTAAACCATTTTACGGACGCTGGCGAACTTCGTTATTTTGTTGTTTTCTTTACTACGGGTGGTTTACGTTATGACTATCGTTTCCAGCATCGGGTCGACGCTTTGAGAGGGGGGTATTACGTGTACTTTGTCTTTATCGGGCGACACGTTTCACCATCTAACAAATGTAATCGCACAGCGTAGGATGCGCTTGCATGCATTGGAAATTTCTGGAATGTTATCGATGCGTCCATCCACTGTCTGTGACCGAACCTAGTGTAATGTGATTTCATGGAACGCTGGTCCCAGTGATAACTCTGGAACATTCAACGACTGATGTATAAAAGCCGACGCACTTGACCCGCTGATCAGATTTTCGACGATCGCCGACTGTGTTCGCTGTTTTCGTTGAGCATTGAGTGTAGCCGGTTTTTCCGGGCCTTGGTTCGCCCAACAAAGTTAGTTTTGCCGTTCACAGTCTTCTTGCTGTGTCCTCAACCGTCAATACCGCGTCACACTTGCAACGTTTAACATCCGAACCCTCTCGAATGAGGCTAACTTGAGTCTTTGATGAATTAGACATTGTTTGGGATATCGTCGGCCTTATTAAGATTAGAACTGGTGAGGCTTATATATTGCTGAATAACGACATGTCCTCCACTATAGAGGTAGCCTAGGTAAGAAGCAATACGGGGCAGGATTGCTAATCCATAAGGACACAGCGGGCAACATTGATGAATTCTACAGCATTAATGAGAGGGCAGCTGTAGTCGTAATCAAACTTAATAAGAGGTATAGATTAAAGTTTGTAAAAGCCTGCGCTTCAACATCCGGTCACGATGATGAAGTAGATCAACTTTATGAAGATGTTGAATTAGTGATGAGAAAAGTGCGCACTCAGTTTCCTGTGGTAATGGATGACTTCAATGCACAAATGGGCAAAATGCAGGCTGAACAAGCAGTTCGCAACTACGGTGTAGATTCTAGCAACGCTAGAGAACAGATGCTGGTAGATTTCGCAGAAAGGAATGAGCTGCGAATTATCAAGGTTTTCTTTAAGCAGCGTAGAGACAGAAAGGGGAGCTGGTAAAGCCCTAATGGTGAAACAAGAAATGAAATTGATTTCATACTTTCTGTTTTCCATCATAGTACAGGATGTAGAAGTGTTAGGTATCGTAAAGTGCAGTGAACATAAGTTAGTGAGGACTAGAATTCACCTCAATTTAAACAGAGAAGGAGAAAAACTGGCCAAGAATAGATCAACCTTGAGGCAGTAAGGATAAACGCAGACAAATTCAGGCTGGTGCTCGCAAACAAATGCAGCCTTAGAGCAGAGAGATGATGACATCGAGCTAATGAATGAAACCGTAACTAGGCTGGCTTGAGAGGCAGCAAATGAAGTGGGAGGCAAGGCACCGAGGCATCCAGTAGGCAATCTCTCCCAAGCAACAAAGGACCTAATAAAGGATTCGACAAAGAAGGAAAGGGTCCAACTGAAAGGAGAAGATAGAATTCGCGGAACTGTCAAAACTGACGAACAAGGCGAAAATAAGTGATATTCGGAAGTATAACGTGAGAAAGACTGAAGAAGCCGTAAAAAATGGACGCAGCCTGAAAGCAGATAGAAGAAAACTGGGCATAGGACAAACCAAGATGTATGTGCTGAGAGGTAAGCAGGGTAACAGAAATCATCAGAAATCTCGAAGATATAGCAAAAGCAGCGGAAGAATTTTATACGTACCTGTACAATACCCAGAGGACTATGGATACCTCCATTAGAAACAGTTGTGAACAGGATACAGAAACAACTCCTCTAACTAGTGATGAGGTCAGAAGGGCCCTGCAGGACATAAAACCAGAAAGAGCGGCAGGAGAAAATGGAATAACAGTCCATTTAATCAAAAATGGACAAGACATATAGCATGAAAAACGGGCGGCTCTTTATACGAAGTGTTTATCGACTACAAGGGTCCCAGAAAACTGGGACAATGCAAACATACTAATTCACAAAAAGGGAGACGTTAAAGAAATGAAAAATCATACGCCCATTCGCTTACTCCTAGTATAACACAAAATAATTACCAAAATAATCTCCAATAGAATAAGGGCAGCACTCCACTTTAGTTAACCAAGGGAACAGGCTGGCTTCAGGAAGGGGTACTCTACAATGGATCACATCCATGACATTAATCAGGTTATCGAAAAATCCCCAGAGTACAATAAGCTTCCCTATATGGCTTTCATAGATTACGAAAAGGCATTTCATTCAGTAGAGATACCATCAGTTATAGAGGCATTACGTTGCCAAGGAGTACATAATGGTTACGTAAATTCCTTAGAAAATATCTACAGAGGTTCTACAGCTGGAAGATACCTATAAAGGAAGGGGTCAGACAGGCAGACACAACCTCTCCACTGCCATTCAATGTGTCTTTGAAAGAAGCATTCAAGCTATTGAACTGGGAAGGCTTAGGAGTAATGATCGACGGAGAATATCTCAGGAACCTTCGGTCTGCTGGTGACATTCTTCTGTTCACCAACAATGCCGACGAGTTACAACAAATGATTGATGACCTTAACAGAGATAGTGTAAGAGTGGGGTTGAAGGTTAATATGGCAGAAGGCAAAGATAATGATAAATAGTCGGGCCAAGGAACAACAGGTTAGGTTTGCCAGTCGGCCTCTAAAATGAGTTCACGAGGGTTGCAATGTGGGCTTGTTGGTAATGTATCTTCAAGGGGAGTACGTGTGTGTGCTGTGTGTGTCCCTATGTGTCTTCTTTTGTCCAGTCTTTTAATCACGCTACCGTACTCCTCTTCTAGAATAAGTAAAGGAGTTCATTTACCTAGGTGAATTAATCACAGGGAGCCCTGATCATGAAAAGGCAATTCACAGAAGAATAAAAATGTGTTGGATTGCCAACGGAAGACATTGTCAGCTTCTGACTGGAAGCTTACCGTTAACATTGAAAATGAATGTGTACAAAGAGTGCATTTTAACAGTGCTGACAAATGGGGCAGAGACTTGGAGACTGGCAAAGAAGCTTGAGAACACCTTAAGGACTACGCAAAGAGCGATGGAGCGAAGATTGCTCGGCATAACGTTAATTGACAAAGAGAACGGTTTGAGTCACAGAGCAAACGGGTATAGACGATATACTAATTTACATCAAGATAAAAAATGGAGCTTGGCTGGTCATTTGATGCGCCGCTTAGATAACAGTTGGGCCATTAGGGTTACACAATGGGTCTCAACAGAAGGAAAAAGCAGTCGAGGACGGCGGAAGACTAGACGGAGCATTGGAATTAGGAAATTCGCGGCCACTAGTTGGAATCGGTTGGCGAAGGATAGAGGTAATTGGAAATGGCGAGGCCTTTGTCCTGCAGTGGGCATAAAACAGGCTGATGATAATGACGATGATCATGAGGCCAAAGAGCATACGACAACGTGAAAGATTTGCTCACTAACCGTGAAGCCATACTGTCGGCAGGGGACGCGAAATCCGAACAAATGGAAGTAGCCAACAAGGAAACACCACAAGGTTCGGTGTTTTCCCGCTTCCTGTTTAACGTGACGATGCTCGGCCTGCCCGCAGAACTCGAACGCATCGAAGGACTTCAGCATAGTATGTATGCGGACATTACGCTATGGGCGACGGGCTGAAGTGACAGCGAGATCGAAGAAGTTTCACAGCAAGAAGTCAATACTGCAGAGAGGTACGTCGAGAACAATTGCCTAAAATGCTCTCCCCCAAAATCGGAACAACTGCTCTACAGACCTACAAGAAGAAGGTGCAAGCGCAATTAAAAACGACCCGGCATCACAATCTCGGCAGGGGGTCACCCAATTCTCGAGGTTAACACCTAAGAGTACTTGGGCTCCCAATATCTGAGAACGGACATGATGGCGAAGCAATAAGAATGCTGGCTAACAGCACGCAGCAAACCACTAGGTTGATTCGAAGAATCGCCAGCAGGAACTGCGGCATGAATGACCACAACCTAGTATTTTTCATCCAAGCCTTCATTGTCAGCCGCATAGTGTATGTGACCTCATTCTTCAAGTTACAAGTGACGGAAGAGCAAATGATAGACTGCATCGTGAAAAAGGCACATTGTCGCGTGTACGCTGCTGGAGTAGACACGCTGAATGAAGGTACATGCGGTTGCTCTTTACGAAAAGGTAAGCGGCGACGCGCGATGCCGAGACGAACCACGTTCTCCTCTTCTTCAGTCCCTTACTGTGCCACACCATTGTGCATTACCCCCTCTTCAAAAAAAAAGAACAGAAGGAAAACATACATAGGCTTGACCTGAGAGCGCCGAGATGGTCTAGGACGAACACATAGGCTATAGTCACAATCACTGAGGTGTGCGATATAGTCACAAGGCACTGAGGGACCAGCAACAACAAAAACTAGCCGAAGCGGCTGAAAACGTCGAATATTAGGGCCAATATTACGGTTTCAATTGCACAACGTGCGCAATTTCAGATTGTGGTTGTCGACGTCGGGGAGGCTGGCTTCCGTCAGGAAGGACTTCGTAATTCACGTCACCCGTTCTCTGCGACACTGTGTAAGGTCCGAAGTAGCGACTGAAAAGCTTCTTGTATAGTCCTTTTCGGCGCACGGGAGTCCAGACCAAAACTTGATCACCAGGTTGGAACTCGACATGTCGATGGCGGAGAATGTAACAGTGCGCATCGATGCTCTGTTGTTTCTTTATGTTCACTGGGGCAAGCTGACGGGCTTCTTCCGCGCGTTGCACGAAAAGTTCGGCATCTCGGGTGAGGTCGAGATGATCGATGTTGTCGCATGGCAGCATTGCATCTAACACAGTCTGCACTTCACGGCCATAAACGAGGTAAAACCACGTGAAGCGTGTTGTTTCTTGCGTACCAGTGTTGTAGGCAAACGCTACGTAAGGACGTATCTCGTCCCACGTCTTCTGCTGTGCGTCTACGTACATAGGCAGCATGTGAGTTATCGTTTTGTTCAGTCGTTCGGTCAAGCCGCTTGTCTGCGGATGGTAGACACTTGTCCTTCGATGGGTCGTGCATCTGAGTATAAAACTGTCTTCAATGAGCTTTACTGTAAAGGCTTTGCCTCGGTCTGTGATTACGTGCGATACGGCGCCATGCCGTAGGACGATGCTCTGTATGAAAAACTGGGCAACCTCGGAAGCCATGCCTCGAGGCAGTGTCTCTGTCTCAGCATACCGCGTTAAATATTCCGTGGCGATTATTCACCTGTTGCCAGAAGAGAAGCAGCGGTGGCGTAGAGGTAGAACACCCGCCTCGCGTGCAAGAGGTCCGTGGTTCGAATCCCGGTGCCGCGCAATTTTCCACCGGATAAAAAAAAAATCCGCGTGTTGATAAAATTGCATGAACAGGTTTGGAGTGTGGCCTGATCCCGGTGACCAGAACCGGTAACGCACTCCCTCACCAGAGCAGGATTGGCCACCCTGGTGCAGTACTTGGCCACAACCTCCTATATGAACACCACAATCAAACCCCGGCCCTCAGTCCCCAGCAGCTGCGAAGCAACTGACCACGGCGGCGGTCAGACCTGCGACGCTGCAGAGGGTGCTAAGAATCCCTGGCTCCGGACAGGCCGCCATTGGAATATGAACCTTGCAACGTTTAACGCTAGAACGTTATCTAGTGAGGCGAGTCTAGCAGTCCTATTGGAGGAATTAGAGGGCAGTAAATGGGATATAATAGGGCTTAGTGAAGTTAGGAGGACAAAAGAAGCATATACAGTGCTAAAAAGCAGGCACGTCCTGTGCTACCGGGGCTTAGCGGAGAGACGAGAACTAGGTGTCGGATTCCTGATTAATAAGAACATAGCTGGTAACATACAGGAATTCTATAGCATTAACGAGAGGGTGGCAAGTCTTGTTGTGAAACTTAATAAGAGGTACAAAATGAAGGTTGTACAGGTTTACGCCCCTACAGCCAGTCATGATGACCAGGAAATCGAAAGCTTCTATGAAGACGTGGAATCGGCGATGGGTAAAGTCAAAACAAAATACACTATACTGATGGGCGACTTCAATGCCAAGGTAGGCAAGAAACAGGTTGGAGACAAGGCAGTGGGGGAATATGGTATAGGCACTAGGAATAGCAGGGGAGAGTTATTAGTAGAGTTTGCGGAACAGAGTAATATGCGGATAATGAATACATTCTTCCGCAAGCGGGATAGCCGGAAATGGACGTGGAGGAGCCCGAACGGCGAGACTAGAAATGAAATAGACTTCATACTCTGCGCTAACGCTGGCATCGTACAAGATGTGGACGTGCTCAGCAAGGTGCGCCGCAGTGACCATAGAATGGTAAGAACTCGAATTAGCCTAGACCTGAGGAGGGAACGGAAGAAACTAGTACACAAGAAGCCGATCAATGAGTTAGCGGTAAGAGGGAAAATAGAGGAATTCCAGATCAAGCTACAGAACAGGTATTCGGCTTTAACTCAGGAAGAGGACCTTAGTGTTGAAGCAATGAACGACGATCTTGTGGGCATGATTAAGGAGTGTGCAATAGAAGTCGGTGGTAACTCCGTTAGACAGGATACCAGTAAGCTATCGCAGGAGACGAAAGATCTGATTAAGAAACGCCAATGCATGAAAGACTCTAACCCTACAGCTAGAATTGAACTGGCAGAACTTTCTAAATTAATCAACAAACGTAAGACAGCTGACATAAGGAAGTATAATATGGATAGAATTGAACATGCTCTCAGGAACGGAGGAAGCCTAAAAGCAGTGAAGAAGAAACTAGGAATTGGCAAGAATCAGATGTATGCGCTAAGAGACAAAGCCGGCAATATCATTTCTAATATGGATGAGATAGTTCAAGTGGCTGAGGAGTTCTATAGAGATTTATACAGTACCAGTGACACCCACGATGATATTGTAAGAGAGAATAGTCCAGAGGAATTCGAAATCCCACAGGTAACGCCGGAAGAAGTAAAGAACGCCTTGGGAGATATGCAAAGGGGGAAGGCAGCTGAGGAGGATCAGGTAACAGCAGATTTGTTGAAGGATGGTGGGCAGATTGTTCTAGAGAAACTGGCCACCCTGTATACGCAATGCCTCATGACTTCGAGCGTACCGGAATCTTGGAAAAACGCTAACCTAATCCTAATCCATAAGAAAGGGGACGCCAAGGACTTGAAAAATTATAGACCGATCAGCTTACTGTCCGTTGCCTACAAAGTATTTACTAAGGTAATTGCAAATAGAATCAGGAACACCCTAGACTTCCGTCAACCAAAGGACCAGGCTGGATTCCGTAAAGGCTACTCAACGATAGACCATATTCACACTATCAATCAGGTGATAGAAAAATGTGCGGAATATAACCAACCTTTATATATAGCTTTCATTGATTACGAGAAAGCGTTTGATTCAGTCGAAACCTCAGCAGTCATGGAGGCATTGCGGAATCAGGGTGTAGACGAGCCGTATGTAAAAATACTGAAAAATATCTACAGCCACTCCACAGCCACTGTAGTCCACCATAAAGAAAGCAATAAAATCCCAATAAAGAAAGGCGTCAGGCAGGGAGATACGATCTCTCCAATGCTATTCACAGCGTGTTTACAGGAGGTATTCAGAGACCTGGATTGGGAAGAATTGGGAATAAAAGTTAATGGAGAATACCTTAGTAACTTGCGATTCGCTGATGATATTGCCTTGCTTAGTAACTCAGGGGACCAACTGCAATGCATGCTCACTGACCTGGAGAGGCAAAGCCGAAGGGTGGGTCTAAAAATTAATCTGCAGAAAACTAAAGTAATGTTTAACAGTCTCGGAAGAGAACAGCAGTTTACGATAGGTAGTGAGGCACTGGAAGTGGTAAGGGAATACATCTACTTAGGACAGGTAGTGACTGCGGATCTGGATCATGAGACTGAAATAATCAGAAGAATAAGAATGGGCTGGGGTGCGTTTGGCAGGCATTCTCAGATCATGAACAGCAGGTTGCCATTATCCCTCAAGAGAAAAGTTTATAAAAGCTGTGTCTTACCAGTACTCACGTACGGGGCAGAAACCTGGAGGCTTACGAAGAGGGTTCTACTTAAATTGAGGACGACGCAACGAGCTATGGAAAGAAGAATGTTAGGTGTAACGTTAAGGGATAAGAAAAGAGCAGATTGGGTGAGGGAACAAACGCGAGTTAATGATATCTTAGTTGAAATCAAGAAAAAGAAATGGGCATGGGCAGGACACGTAATGAGGAGGGAAGATAACCGATGGTCATTAAGAGTTACAGAATGGATTTCAAGGGAAGGGAAGCGTAGCAGAGGGCGGCAGAAAGTTAGGTGGGCGGATGAGATTAAGAAGTTCGCAGGGACAACATGGCCACAACTAGCACATGACCGGGGTAGTTGGAGAAGTATGGGACAGGCCTTTGCCCTGCAGTGGGCGTAACCAGGCTGATGATGATGATGATGCCAGAAGATGACAGTGAAAACGGGCCCAGAAGATCCATGCCGACCTGGTCGAAAGGTTTGGCAGGTGGGTCAATCGGATTCAGCAATCCCGCTGGCTTCACAGCTGGCGACTTTCGGCGCTGGCATTCATGGCACGCTTGGACGTACCGCTTAACACACTCAGCAAGTTTCGACAGGTAGTAGGATTTGCGCACTCTATCAAATGTTCGCGTAAAACCGAAATGGCCAGACGAAGGCTCGTCATGACAGGCCAACAAAACTTCGGCATGGAGGTCTGCTGGAATGACCAAAATTAAGTCTTCTTGGTGGCAGCGGAGTTCTTGTACAAGACGCCATGTCGTAAATAAAAAGACGACAATCCTCGAGCGATATGCAGGGGTATTGATGAATTTTGTCCTTCCAAATGTTCGAATATAGGCCGTAGTGCGTCGTCTGCGCGCTGCCGTGTGGACAAATCAGTAACGCTTACGGTCCCAAGGAAAGCGCCGTCGCCCTCAATGTCGTGGTCGGTAGTGTCGATAGGGGCGCGCGAGAATGCTTCAGCGTCTTAGTGTATGTGGCCCGACTTTTACACGATGGTCACGTCGTACTCCTGCAAACGTAGACTCCACCGTGCCAGTCGCCCAGAAGGGTCCCGGAGATTTGCAAGCCAGTATAACGAGTGATGTTCGGTTACAACTTGGAATGCGTGGCCGTAAAGGTAAAATCGAAATTAGGCCAGCGCTCATACGATGGCAAGACACTCTTTCTCCGTGGTGGTGTAGTTGGTCTCTGCACGCGATAGTGTGCGACTTGCGTAGGCGATCACTCTTTAAATACCTTCCTGCTGTTGTACAAGCACCGCACCAAGACCAAGGTTACTGGCGTCTGTATGAACTTCCGTGTCCGCCTCCTCGTCAAAGTGGGCCAAAATTGGTGCTGACACCAGACACAGTCGAAGCTCGGGGAAGGCAGTCTCTTGCTCTGAGGACCAGACGAACGATACATCGTGCCTCGCGAGGCGTGTCAGCGGCTCGGCCGTCTTCGAAAAACTTCCGGTGAAACGCCGGTAGTATGCGCAAAGGCCCACGAAGCGTCGGACACCTTTCTTGTCGGTCGGTGTTGGAAACGAGGCTACAGCTGCAGTTACCGCGGGATCGGGCCTAACTCCTTCCGCGCTGACCACATGTCCCAGAAACATCAGCTTCTTGTAGCCCAAATGACACTTCAGAGGCTTAAGGTTGAAGTTAGCCGATCGGATGGCTTCGAGAACTCACCACAGTCGTTTCAGGTTGTCGTCAAATGTCGCCGAAAAAACAACTACGTTGTCGAGGTAGACCAGGCAGCTTTGCCACTTCAGACCAGAGAGAATGGTGTCCATCATCGCTGGAAAGTTGCTGATGCTGAACAGAGACCGAAAGAAAGTACTCTTAACCCATAAAGGCCATCTGGAGTAACGAAAACAGCTTTTTCTCGGTCTCGTTCATCTACCTCAATTAGCCAGTAACCGCTCTTTAGGACGAGAGACGAAAAATACTTAGCTCGCCGCAACCTGTCTAAAGAGTCATCGATACGTGGTAGGGGGTACACGTCCTTCTTGGTAACATCGTTGAGGCGTCGATAATCAACACAGAAACGAAGTGTTCCGTCTTTTTCTTGACTAGAACGACCGGGGAGGACCACGGACTGTGCGAAGGCTGAATGACACCAACATCTAGCATCTCCTTGACTTGGGCTTGAATTGCCTCACGTTCTTTCGGCGAGACACGATAAGGCTGTTGTTTGATGGGACGTGCGTTGGCGGATGTCGTTATTTGGTGCTTCGTGATTGGCGTTTGGCCCACCTTGGTAGTCCAAGCGAAGCACGCGCGGTGTTCGTTCAAGAGTTCCTGCAGTGCGCTCTTTTGGTCGTCCGTAAGCTTGGAGTTTAAATGGATGTCTCTGAGTGAACCGTCGTCTGTGTCCCCTTCAGAAGCAAAGCACTCGACGATGTCCATTCATGGTTCGGCGTAGGCGATGGCAGTTCCACGAATAATGTGCGATGCTCAAAAGAAAACTTGGTAACGAGGACCGTTGTCTGGCTATCACAAGGTTCCACAAGGCTTCGCGCTGCACAAATGCCTTGGGTCAGCAACATAGAAATGTTGCCTTCTACAATGGCTTCACCGTCTTGTACCTCGTCTGACTTGGCCGGAACCACAACACTCGGACACGGCGGTATCGTGATGCTCTCGTCCGAAACGCGAAGTGCGGATCTGTGTCCAATGGCGTCGGTCTGCTTGCCCTTTGTGTCGAGAAAGTGACGCAGTGCTCGCGGAGGTCAATAATGGCGTCATACGCCCGGACAAAGTTCATCCCAACAATTAAATCGCGGGAACACTCGCGTAGAATCATACAAGTGGCGAGAAAAGCAACACCCCAAATTTCTACTCTGGCCGTGCATAGGCCAAGCAGTGTGACGACGTGGCCACCTCCCGTACGGACTGCTGCCCCATTCCAGGGCAACGTAATTTTTTTCAGAACACTCACCAGTTTGTCACTAAGAATAGAGTAATCGGCCCCGGCATCCGCAAGTGCACTTATTTTTCTGCCGTCGATCAACACAAGTAGTCCAGTGAAACCTTCTTCGCGGGAACTGGTTCTGGCGTCATCGTGTTTTCGTTGTTAAATAAATTGTGGGGTTTTACGTGCCAAAAGCACCTCCTGATTATGAGGCGCGCTGTAGTGGGGAACTCCGGAAATTTCGACCACCTGGGATTCTTTAACGTGCACCTAAATTTAAGTACACGGGTGTTTTCGCATTTCGCCCCCATCGAAATGCGGCCGCCGTGGCCGGGATTCGATCCCGCTACCTCGTGCTCAGCAGCCAAACACCATAGTCACTAAGCAACCACGGCGGGTTGTTTTCGTTGGTCTGTGGTCGGCACGATAGGAGGTCTTGAGCGCGTCGACTATCAGCGGCCCCACCTCGGAAGGTCGCTGACATCAGTTTTCACGGCGTGGACTTGGGGATCGCCCTTGCATCATCCTCGAGGTGGTATAACGAGCAGGGAAATATCGCCGCGGTGAGGGTAAGCGTGACTGCCGTTGCGATGGGCCCGGCCTGCGCTGCTGTTCGAGGAATTTTCCGATGTCGGGTGGCCTTTGGCCGAACCTAGGTCAATGTGAATCGATAGAAAAGCCCCGCAGTCCGAGTCGTCGGTAGGGGCACTCCCGATACACATGACCAGCTTCGCCGCAGTGGTAGCACAGCGGTCGTCGATCGGGTGCTCGCCAGACCTCTGATTTCCTCGCGGGTGTTCTGCGATCGTCGAAATACGATAGCGGAGCTGTCGGAGCGGCGTGCATCGATTGCAGCGCGACTGTCGGTGCCAAATAAATAGGTGCGAAAGCTTGGACGGGGCTCAGTAATGTTTCTGCGTACGTCTTGCGCCGTGATTCGCTTGGCAGAGGTGGTGCTTGACTGCTGGAAATAGATGCCTGGAGTGCCTGCTGTACTTCGTTGCGTGCGACGCTGCCGAGGCAGCTGACTCGAGGTGGCGACGTGCCGTGGTGCTTCTGCAGCTCGTCGCGAACCACTGAGCGAATCAGCTCGCAAAGCGAGGCGATGTTGCACCCGAAGCCTACCGGCCTATCCGGAGTGCAGGCGGCATTTACTTGTCGGTTGTACATGTTCGACCATTGCTGAAGGGTCTTCTCCATAGCGGTGGCTTCGGTGAGGAACTCTGCAACAGTCTTGGGCGTATTCCGAACCAGACCACCAAAGAGCTGTTCCTTTACGCCTCTCATCAGATGAAGCATCTTCTTCTCTTCCGACATGCTCGGATCGGCATGGTGAAAGAGACGCGTCATGTTCTCCACGTACATCGTGACAGTCTCGTAGGGCTTTCGAACGCGTGACTTAAGGGCCCGCTCCACTTTTTCCCAGCGATCGGGGCTGGAGTAAGTCTCCAGTAGCTTGCGCTGGAACTCAGGCCAGGATGACAGGGCACTTTTGCGGTTCATAAGCCACGTGCGAGCACAATCCTGGAGGCTGAAGTAGACGTTCCTGAGTTTGGCGTTGTTGTCCCACTCGTTAAACGCATGTACGCGCTCGAACTCCGCCAGACAATCTTCCACGTCTTCAAATGTGTCGCCATGAAAAGCCGTCGTCACTTGCGGGTTCAGCAGCGTAAGGTAAGTCGGTGTGACCTGTTCCGTGGAAGTCGCAGTGGTCGCAGTCATCACTTTTCCTGGAGGTTTCCAAAATCTCGGGTGACGCCTCGGATTCGCCGAACCGAGGTTCTCCTCTTCTTCAGTCCCTTACTGCGCCACAACATGTAGCAATATAAACAAGCCCTCGGCCTACCAATCACCACGTCTATCGAGAAGTTTGAAGAGTTAGGAATGCACAAAGCGCTTGACGAACTCATCGCGGCACATACAAGAACACAGTACGAAAGACTCACGCAAAGCAGCATGAGGAGCCACATCCTGCACAAGCTCGGTATCAGGTACGCTGAACAAAGCCGGCATAAATACATCTCAATAGAAACCAGAGAGCGCAGCTTGATAATCCGGTTAGCTAGAAGCATACACCCTCAACATCACCGAGAGCGGAGGAATGAAAGAGCAAAAACTCTACACAATAAGTTTCAAAACGATGCTGATGTGATCTGTGTAGACGCGGAGAAATATGCATACGGTCGATACATGGAAGTGGTCACCTCAAATCAAGCGAGCCGCCAGCTTGCAAGCGGCATCATTAAAACAGGAAATTCGTAAATCGCGGAGGAAGCTGCGATAGCGTTGGCGCTCGCCTCCACAACGGCCCGCGTACTAATCAGTGACTTTAAAATGACGCTTAATAACTTCGATAAGGGAAGGGTCTTGAAAAAGGCGCTAAGGACCCTGGCTAGCTTTCGCGAGGAGTCTGACGTTCATGTCATATGGACTCCTGGCCACTCCTCCCTCCCGTGCAACGAAACCGCACGCAACATATCTCGAGAGTTCCTGCAGAGCAGAGACAGGAACAACGCGGAGCTCGAATACGGAGAGAGACTGCATGGTCGAATTAAGGAAATCACCGAACACCACAAACTAGGAAGCCAGTATTACCTCGTGCCACACTCCTCATTAACTAAACGGCAGTAAAAAGCACGATGCCTACTACAAACAAACACTTCCTCAAGCCCAGTCGCTTATAATCATTGTCACCCAGAACTCTATTCCGATCGATGTAAAGTCTGTAATGAGCGGGTAGACCTCAGACGCATAATCTGGGCATGTCCGAAGATAGTGCATGGGCCGAACAACACATATACGAACGCGGAACAGTGGAAGACCTCGCTGGTCATTTCAGACAGCGAAATACAACTGCAAGTCATCTACAAGCCGAAGATACCGCAGGATCAAACTACAAGCCAAAGATACCGCACGATCAAAAGGGTTCTAGCCGCCATCTAAGGGAGGGGAGATAAACTCCTCTGACGCTTGCCGTTTTCGATAAAAGTTGCATCGTTATCGTCCTGTGGGAAAGCGCTGCCAACGACAACGCGCACAGGAACCATATTTCCGGTGCATCACACTTGCGCAAAAATATGCGCTAGCTACCCCAGGTAAGGCTATAAGTGAATACTTACAAAAAAGCCGTTTTATGCGTACACACAACGAATAGGAGTCATATGGGCATGGGTCATGTCATGCAACATACGATTGTAAATGCCTGTAACGTCTTAAATGATGACTTGACGATAGTGTCACGTGGTCGTGACGTCAAAGAACACAGTAGCAGTACTGTGAAAGACAAAACTAGCTTTTATTGGGCGAACCTGTGCCCACAAAACAGGCTACACTTAAAGCACAACGATAGCGGTGAACACAGTCGGTGATCGTCGTAAATCTGATCAGCGGGTCAAGCGCGTCGGCTTTTATAGAGCAGTCTTCGAATGTTCCAGATTAATCGTTCGGACCCGCGTGCCTTCCACAAAGTTCTACACCATTCGCGTTACGCGATGAAATCAGATAACACAAGGTTCGGCGACAACAGACAGCCGGGTAGAAGCATCGATTACTTTCCAGAAACGTCAGATACATGCAGGCGCGCACCGCGCTGTGCGATAACATTTGATAAGCGGCAAAACTTGTCGCCCGATAAAGACAAGTACTCGTGTCAATACCCCCCTCTTAAAAAGCATCGACCTGATGCTCCAAACAAACGAAAGTAATAAATAAGCACTGATAGCAACGAAGAAAAAACAAAAACAAAATAAGGAAAGTTCGTTAGCGTCCGTAAAATGGTTTAAGACGCACCACGTGGACCACTTCAGGTCGTGCGCGACATCGCTGTGAATGCGAAATGCCGTCTGGCACGACCTCATAGTCCAGTGCGCCAATACGTCGGATGACCTTGTAGGGCCCGAAATAGCGTCGCAATAGTTTCTCACTCAGTCCTCGTCGGCGTATCGGGGTCCATACCCAAACCCGGTCGCCGGGCTGGTACTCGACGAAGCGTCGTCGGAGGTTGTAGTGTCGGCTGTCGGTCCTCTGCTGGTTCTTGATTCGCAGGCGGGCGAGCTGTCGGGCTTCTTCGGTGCGCTGGAGATAGGTAGCGACGTCAAGGTTCTCTTCGTCAGTTACGTGCGGCAGCATGGCGTCGAGCGTCGTCGTCGGGTTTCTGCCGTAAACCAACTTGAACGGCGTGATCTGTGTTGTTTCTTGCACCACCGTGTTGTAAGCGAATGTTACGTACGGCAGGATGGCATCCCAGGTCTTGTGTTCGACGTCGACGTACATCGCTAGCATGTCGGCGAGGGTCTTATTCAGCCGCTCCGTAAGACCATTCGTCTGCGGGTGGTAGGCCATTGTCCTCCTGTGCCTTGTCTGACTGTAGTTCAGAATGGCTTGAGTGAGCTCCGCTGTAAAGGCCGTTCCTCTGTCGCTGATGAGGACTTCTGGGGTGCCATGTCGCAGCAGGATGTTTTCGACAAAGAATTTCGCTACTTCGGTGGCGCTACCTTTCGGCAGTGCTTTAGTTTCAGCGAAGCGTGTGAGGAAGTCCGTCGCCACGACGATCCACTTATTTCCGGTTGTTGACGTCGGAAAGGGTCCCAACAAGTCCATCCCGATCTGCTGGAATGGTCGGCAAGGAGGCTCGATTGGCTGTAGTAATCCGGCTGGTCTTGTCGGTGGTGTCTTGCGTCGCTGACAGTCTCGGTATGTTCTGACATTACGGCCGACGTCGGCGGTCAGGCGCGGCCAATAATACCTTTCCTGTATCCTCGACAGCGTCCGGGAGAATCCGAGGTGCCCAGCGGTTAGATCGTCGCGTAGGGCATGCAATACTTCTGGACGCAGTCCTGACGGGACAACAAGAAGGTAGTTGGTGCGCACTGGTGAGAAGTTCTTCTTTACGAGTAGGTGGTTTTGAAGCGAGAACGAAGTTAATCCTCGCTTAAATGCCCTAGGGACAACGTCGGTGTGCCCTTCCAAATACTCGATGAGGTTTTTCAATTCCGGGTCTGCTCGCTGCTGTTCAGCGAAGTCTTCTGCGCTTAAAATGCCGAGGAAGGCGTCGTCATCTTCGTCATCTTGCGGCGGCGAGTCAATGGGGGCGCGTGATAGGCAATCGGCGTCAGAGTGTTTTCGTCCGGACTTATAGGTTACAGTGATATCATATTCTTGCAGTCTTAGGCTCCACCGCGCCAGCCGTCCTGAAGGATCCTTTAAATTCGCTAGCCAACACAAAGCGTGATGGTCGCTGACGACTTTGCATGGCCTGCCATATTGGTACGGGCGAAATTTCGCTGTAGCCCAAACGATGGCGAGGCATTCCATTTCGGTTGTAGAATAATTGCCTTCCGCTTTTGACAACGACCGGCTAGCGTAAGCTATCACGTGTTCATGACCATCTTTTCTCTGGACTAGCACCGTACCGAGGCCTAGGCTACTGGCGTCAGTGTGTATTTCCGTATCGGCGTGCTCGTCGAAGTGCGCAAGTACGGGCGGCGACTGCATGCGTCGTTTGAGTTCTTGAAATGCGTCGGCCTGCGGCGTTTCCCACTTGAACTCGACGTCACATTTAGTTAGCTGTGTCAGCGGCTCAGCGATACGTGAAAAGTCCTTGACAAATCGCCTGTAGTAGGCACACATGCCAAGAAATCTACGTACTGCCTTCTTGTCGATGGGCTGCGGGAACTTTGCAATGGCAGCTGTCTTCTGCGGGTCGGGGCGAACTCCAGACTTGCTGATGACATGGCCTAGGAACAGAAGCTCATCATAAGCGAAGCGGCACTTTTCTGGCTTCAGAGTGAGCCCTGATGACTTGATGGCCTTTAGTACTGTCGCAAGCCGCCTAAGGTGATCGTAGAAATTTTCGGCGACGACGACGACGTCCTCCAAGTAAACAAGACATGTCTGCCACTTCAATCCTGCTAACACCGTGTCCATGACGCGCTGGAATGTTGCAGGCGCCGAGCAGAGTCCGAATGGCATGACCTTGAACTCGTAGAGGCCGTCTGGCGTGATGAAGGCGGTCTTTTCGCGATCTCTCTCATCGACTTCTATTTGCCAGTAGCCAGACTTGAGATCCATCGACGAGAAGTATTTTGCGTTGCAGAGCCGATCTAATGCGTCATCTATCCGTGGTAGGGGGTATACATCCTTCTTTGGGATTTTGTTCAGTCGACGGTAATCGACGCAGAAACGTAAGGTGCCGTCCTTTTCCTTCACCAAGACAACAGGGGATGCCCACGGGCTTTTCGACGGCTGGATGATGTCGTCGCGCAGCATTTCGTCGACTTGTTGTCTTATAGCTTCACGTTCTCGCGGCGAAACTCGGTAAGGGCTCTGGCGGAGTGGTCGAGCGTACTCCTCGGTGATTATGCGATGCTTGGCGACTGGTGTTTGTCGAATCCTCGAAGACGTCGAAAAGCAGCCTTTGTATCGTTGGAGCAGACTTTTGAGCTGCTGTTGCTTAATCATGGGAAGACTTGGATTAATGTCGTAGTCTGGTTCGGGAACCATGGTCGTCGGGGTAGATGCGGCGGAATCCGAGAGTACAAACGCATTACTGGTTTCCGGAATTTCCTCGATGTACGCGATTGTCGTGCCCTTGTTGATGTGCTTGAACTCCTGGCTGAAGTTTGTCAGCAACACTTCAGTTTTCCCTCCATGCAGTCCAGCGATCCCTCTTGCGACACAAATTTCACGGTCTAGCAGTAGACGTTGGTCACCCTCGATGACGCCTTCTACGTCGGCAGGCGTTTTGGTGCCTACTGAAATGACAATGCTTGATCGAGGCGGGATGCTGACTTGACTTTCGAGCACACTTAAGGCACGGTGACTACTAGAGCTCTCCGGTGGTATCGCTCGATCTTCCGACAGCGTTATGGACTTCGACTTCAGGTCAATGATTGCGCCGTGTTGGTTCAGGAAGTCCATGCCGAGAATGACGTCTCGCGAACACTGTTGCAGGATAACGAAGGTGGCAGGGTAACTCCAGTCATGAACGGTAATTCTCGCCGTGCAGATTCCAGTTGGCGTAATGAGGTGTCCTCCAGAAGTCCGAATTTGGGGACCCTCCCATGCAGTCTTAACCTTCTTCAACTGGGCGGCGATGTGTCCACTCATTACGGAGTAATCGGCCCCTGTGTCGACTAAGGCAGTGACTGCGTGGCCGTCGAGAAGCACGTCGAGGTCGGTGGTTCTTTGTCTGGCGTTGCAGTTTGGTCTTGGCGTCGGATCACGGCTGCGTCGTGTTGAACTGAAGCTGGAACGTCTCGTCCTCAAGTCGTCTTTCGTCGGTGTAGTCTTGGCTTCCCGACTTCTTCGGGATGGTGGCGTATCGTCATTAGGTCGTGGAGAAGGTTTCTTCGTCGTCTTCGTCGGCGGCGGAGGATGTTCGTCAGTTCGACGAACAGCAACTGCACCTCCATCGGTTGCTGCTTTTAGTTTTCCGGATATGGACTCGCAGAGCGGCCCCGGGCTCTGCCGGTGTATGGTCGGCACCGCGGCGACAGGTAGCGGCCTGGTGACGGCGAACGGGACGGTCGTCGAGGGCTCCATTGAGAAGCGGCGGGGTAGTCGGTGACGTCACGTGGGCGCTCTCCAAGCTGTGGACGCGGCGCGTTGACGGCGAACCCTCTCAGTCCCAAGTCGCGGTAAGGGCATCGGCGATACACATGGCCGGCTTCTCCACAGTGATAGCAGAGCGGGCGGTGGTCGGGGGCTCGCCAAATGTCTGTCTTTCTCGGGTAGCTGCGCTGGGCGACGGGTGGGCGTGCTGGCGGTGGCGGCGGTGGTCGACGGAATTGCGGCGTTGCAGGGCCCTGGCCTGGTCGCGGAGGGGGACCTTGACGGCGTACGACGGCAGCGTAGGTCATCGCTTCGGGCTCGGGTTGCGGTAAATGGGGTTGCACCTCCAGAACTCCAAGCGACCGCTGAACGTAATCTTTAACGATGTCAGCGAACGAGGCCACTTGAGGCTGCGACGACGGGAAGATCTTCTGAAGCTCCTCTCGTACGACTGCCCTGATAGCCTCGCGCTGGTCGTCGGAAGCCAGTGATTGAAGTCCGGCATAGTTTGCAGAGTTGGTGCGGCGGTCGAATTGCCGGTTTCGCATCTCGGGTGTCTTCTCGATGCTAGTGGCCTCGCGAACAAACTCGTCGACGGTCTTCGGTGGGTTTCGTACCATACCGGCGAAAAGTTCCTCCTTTACACCACGCATTAGTAGCCGGACTTTCTTTTCCTCAGACATTTCCGGGTCGGCGTGGCGGAATAGGTGGCTCATTTCTTCTGTAAAAATCGCGGTGCTCTCGTTAGGCAGCTGCACTCGGGTTTCTAGTAGTGCTTCGGCTCGTTCTCGGCGTACGACGCTTGTGAATGTGTGCAGGAAGCCGCTTCGGAAAAGGTCCCAGGTCGTTAAGGTGGCTTCTCTGTTCTCGAACCACGTCCTGGCGGCATCCTCCAATGCGAAATAAGCATGTCGCAGCTTCTCCTCGTTTGCCCAGCTGTTAAACTTCGCGACCCTCTCATACGCTTCGAGCCAGCTTTCCGGGTCCTCAAATGTGGAACCGCGGAACGTCGGTGGTTCCCTGGGCTGCTGAAGCACGATGGGGGACGCTGGGGCTGCCATAGGAGTTGCCTTGGACACAATCTTCTTGGTCTCAGGTAAAAGTCCGTGCTCCGGGGGCAGCTCTTGAAGACGGCGGCTTGCTCGATGTTCCGGAACGGCACTGGTGTTGTCTTTGCGGTCCGGGCTTGAATTACGGCTTGTCGGGGGCGTCCGGTACATGAACGTAAAGCACCTCCACCAGATGTCACGTGGTCGTGACGTCAAAGAACACAGTAGCAGTACTATGAAAGACAAAACTAGCTTTTATTGGGCGAACCTGTGCCCACAAAACAGGCTACACTTAAAGCACAACGATAGCGGCGAACACAGTCGGCGATCGTCGTAAATCTGATCAGCGGGTCAAGCGCGTCGGCTTTTATAGAGCAGTCTTCGAATGTTCCAGATTAATCGTTCGGACCCGCGTGCCTTCCACAAAGTTCTACACCATTCGCGTTACGCGATGAAATCAGATAACACAAGGTTCGGCGACAACAGACAGCCGGGTAGAAGCATCGATAACTTTCCAGAAACGTCGGATACATGCAGGCGCGTACCGCGCTGTGCGATAACATTTGTTAAGCGGCAAAACTTGTCGCCCGATAAAGACAAGTACACGTGTCAATAGGATCCGAAACTTAGGAAAACTCGGAAGACTTTTGTCGCAAACCAGTAATGTCACTTCCAGTAAGAGAGTGGTGAGAACGCAGGAAGTTGTGCAGGTGATATATACGTTGTACCTTGCGGTGTAAAAGTGGACCTGCCCGATCCTCGGTGACAAGTTTTTTTCACCGGACGACATTATCATTATTTTATATTATTTTTCAGCGGACGAATTTATCAAGCTGGATTTGCTCTTTCAGGATACGGTTAAATTGTTCGACTTGACCATTGGCTTGCGCGTCATAGGTAGACTAGTATCAGTATTGAAGGCCTCTGAGCCATAGCAAAGGCTCAAACAAGACCATTGTCCATGATCGTTGCATTTGGAAAGCTTTCCTTACTAAATAGTGTTGACAAAAGCGCAATGAAAGTTTTTGATGTGACTGCTTGGGCAAAGTAAGCTTCAGACCACTTAGAAGCTGATCTACTACTGTTGCTGCTACTGCTTGTGGACGTGCCCGATCCTCCATGACAACTTTTTACAAGCACACAGTCATAAGGTCCACGTTGAAGTGGACCTATGATATCCATTCCTAGCTTTTCCCTAAGTCTGTCTAGCGAAGTGACAGGCGGAAGTGGCGAAACAAGTGGTCTGGCAGACTTGGCTGCTGCTTGACATAAAATACAGTTACGAACTGCATTGTCAACTTACTTATCGAAGCCGGGCCACTGCTATCTGTCTCTTTAAAAAAACAAATATGGGGTTTTACGTGCCAAAACCACTTTTTAATTATCAGGCTAGCCGTAGTGGAGGACTCCGGGAATTTCGACCAGCTGGGGTTCTTTAACGTGCGCCTAAATCTAATACACGGGTGTTTTCGCATTTCGCCCCCATCGAAATGCGGCCGCCGTTGCCGTATCTTTCTCTTGTACACCATTCAGTTCTGACGATGGAAGGATGGATTTCATGAGCCAGTTGGATGAGCCTCTAACGTAGTGAATCTGGAATGCTGACTCAGTCGGCATAAAGAAGTGTATTGCCTAAAAATTAGTGTTCGTCTCTAAAACAAAATAAGGTTAGTAGCTTAAGCGATACATGTGTGTCCTCTTAGTTCAGCAAGGGACACTGAATTGTTGCCCTTGTTGCAAAGCAGTATCCCCGGCTGTAGCAGCTTGCGGTTCAGCCTTAATAATGCACGGAGTGACAAGATAAATGACTTTTACGGTGGAACCGTCGTAGGCTAGTTTCCAGCGTATCGTGATGGACGTAGGCGCAAACTACATCATGTGGACCGATCCTGGTGGTACAATGAAATGGTGTAAGCTCAATGGCACATATTCTTGTGGGCTCGGGGTCCTATAACGCGCCCTTGAACTACCCGTGTCACACGTTGTCCACAAAGAGGTCCCAGATAAGACTTACTGAAGACGGGCATGAGCCTCACAGTGGAAGGTGCCGACGTATGCGCCGCACAGACTGGGGACGCAATTGCTGTCGCCAGCGTGTAGGTTCATCCCAGAACATCAAAGAGAGACTTTGACGACTTTATGGTCGATCCATTTGGGTAGATCCTCCCGGTGGACCCTAGTCACATCGTCATTGTGGGTGGTTTTAATGTCGATGTACCTTGTCCCGACGGAAAGTGGTTCTTGGCGTTTTTATTCGGAAGGTTCAGCCTTCAATTTTACACCAACTCCACGACGAGCCATCGGTCGTGCATAGGCATAACGTTCACTAAAAATATATCCAGGGTCTTCAAAGAGCCCATGGCTGTCTACCATAGCGATCATAAAGACATGATTAATGTGGGTACGAGATAAACGTAAATGCAAATAAATATAGCAACGTGCATAGTTGCGCTATATTATTTTGTTGTTTTATATTTTCTTTATTGTTATATACGATTCTGCTGGTCATGCACCTGAACAGAATGAAATGGTTGAGTGTCTTTCCTCCAGCTCTGGATTGGATTGGAGCCAACTTTATTTATGCCTGCAGTCGCCTTTACTCGGCGCGGGTCTCCGCTTGCCATTGCCGGCTCGCTGGGTCCGTGCCTTTCGAGCGCCTCGCGGACCTAGACCTAGACTTTCCTTAAAACTGTCGCTTTCTCCTGAGCTGGAGGGCGCAAAACATCGCCCTCCAGCTCTGGAGAAAAGGGACAGTTTTAAGGAAAGTCTAGCAGGATAATTTGCTACGACATTGTCAGAACCTCTGCTGTACCATGCGGTAAAGTTGCAGCACAAAGGTATGGTACCTCAGAGGGGAATGCCTAATAGGCGTCGATCATCTGATCCCGTAGAAATTAATATAACACGTTGTAGAAGTCCGGGAAAAGTGGCAGCCTTCAAGCCTTTATTAAGATACCTTATTCGCTATTTTTTGATCACTGCCTTCTGTTTTTCTCTTATCCTCATTTTGACAGCCTTCTGCTCTCTTTCCTGATACGAGACTGTTATATGTTCTCCGCCTTCTTTCGTCATCCCTTCGTAGATAGGGCGAAGCAACATTTGGAATGGAAGCTTATTCTTACTAGCATCCTATTCCTCTGTAATAAACAGTATTTAGGATGCCTTCTTGCTTGGCAGGTTGGACAACATGATATGGACCGGAGAATCGGGTCATTAAATCGCAGCTCTGTTTCACCAAAATCAAATTGCAGGAATTATTTGTGGTATGCCGTTTGTCGAAATACCTTTCCCTAGCGTGGCGGTATATCCGTCGTTGCTTTGCAGTCAGTGGCTCTACCGAGAGTGTAAGATTGTTTATAACCTCCGGATTTTATCGGCATAGGAACCGATATGTTGCGTTTCAAGGCAACTGCTACGCGAAATTCGCTTAGAGTTGTCGCATCTAAAAAAAAAAGCTAAGATGTAGTGATCGTTGCAATGGAGCACTTTCATTTATACGGGTATTTATAATAAAAATTGTTGAATATCACAATGCAGTCGAACCTAGATAAAAGAACTTATACTTGCAGCGAAAAAACTTCTTTAAATCGGAATCGTTAATTAGAGGTTTTAAAATTTTACCGCTGAAAGCAACTTCAAGAACTCCCCGAGCATTTGTCGTTGACAGCTTCTTGTTAGTAAGGTCTTATAAAGAAACTAGAAGATCGGGTCATGATAGGGCAGCTATGAGCACCAGCACGTGCGGTGCAGATCGCGCCGAGAGGAAAGCGTGGACGCGGTGCACTGCGTTTGAGGTTTGCGTGCGTTGCGTTGTGTGGTGCCGTAAATCTTGGACGCCATAGCTGACCGAGCTTAGGGCGCGCAGTGGGTGCCTACAAATGAAAGACAAAAGTTTAAAAAGGTACGGATACTTGTCCTGATCAAAAAAAGTCATAGTTTCACCATAATAAAGAGACAAAGGTTCGTAGCTTTATTTGTGTGACGCGCACTCAGGCAAACATTAGCAAAGCCCACTCGATGACCACGAACTTGCAGTCACAGCGCGAGCAAGCGCTTCGCACCGTGTCTCGGAAACTCGAGACTATGTGACCGCTCACACTAGGCGCGCAGGAGCAACAAAATGCGCGTGAAGGCACCAGCCATTTCTTCTCTCCCTTTGCACATTCCACGAGAAGATTCCTCCAAGATAAGTGGCCCGCGCACAGGCACGTGCGCTAGGAGGATATGGCAGATAGGGGCGTCTACTGCCCACGCCTCCCCGTGAATGCTTGAACACGTTGACGCGCGTTCACTCTCTCTCCATCCGTGTTGCGCAGAAGGAATCATCAGCTCTCGTGCTGTGTGCCGGGCGGCCTCCGCAAGTTGTTTCATAACGCGAAAAATGGCGCAGCGGTGTTTCCTGCCTAGCAGCGATGAACGGGCACCGGTGCCCGCTCATCGCTGCGAACGATCTTCCCCTGTAAGCACTCAAGGCCTAGCACGAGCTCGGCGCTCGAGGGCGACGGGCAGCGTCGACGACTTCGACGCGGCCTGAGATAGACCTCCGCTGCTCGAACCCACCGAACTTCAAGCCCCTCATGAGCGGACCCACCAACGATCCGCCCGAAACGCAAGACATGGACGACGATCGCTACCGCGGCTACTCCGACACCGAAGCCACCGGAGACGGAGAGCTCGAGGGTGCCGCCATGCAGCATGACCAACCGGGTACGTCAAGCACATACGATACCGCCGAGCAATGACAGATTTATACTTCAAAACGCCGGAAAAAACAGCAGAGGAGTGGATCGCGGAACGCTGCAATTTTGAACTCGAACGAGACCCGGAGCGGGGAGAACGATAGCAAGATGGCGGCGGCCGCCTCGGCAGCAGGTGGTGTGAGTGGAACGACAGCTGGCGCGCCAGCTGCGCACAAAGAACAACGACAGCCGCGACAAAGGCTGCCACTGCTCCCAAAGGGCGACGCCAAAATTATTATCAGACCAAAGAATGGCCTACCAATCAAAGCACTGAAGGCGATAGAAATCGTGCAAGCCATCATCGAGGCATGCAAAAACAACTTCAAGGATGAAGACTTCATAGTCAGACTAAGGACAGGGTCGAACATCATCATAGCAAGTACTCCGAACGAAGAAGTAGCGAAGATGATGCTCGGAATAACCAACCTATGAGTCAGAGGCCAAGCCTACGAGGTCAACTGATACGTGACAATGCCGGCGGACGTCAAGCGAGCCGTAATACACGGAGTCCCCGCGGGAACGCCGACGGAAATGTTCAAGGCGAAGATACGAGTCCTCACCCACGAGGTTGTGGTGCTCACCGCAAGAATGCTAGGAAAATCGGAAACGGCGGTGATCACAATTGACGCCTCCATCACGCCCAAAAACGTGATCTTTGCGGGCGCAGAGTTTAGATGCTACCCATACCGGTTGACGAGGCAGGTGCGCTACATTTGCTGCCAACAGGGCCACCGCTGCGACGTCTGCTCGACGCCAAATGCCAAGGCGTGCAGGCAATGCGGAATGCAGAATCCGCCGGAAAATCACCAATGCAACCAAGTGCCTGATATGTGGAAGCGAAAACGCCACCGGATCCAGGGACTGCAAGGATCGCCTAAAGAAAGCCAGAGAAGTGCGAGGTCGACAGCACCAGTCGCAGCAGCAGGGAGAAAGAACGGAGGCAACGCCATCCGAGATGGTTCAGCTCGGAGGGCGAGCGGAGCCGATCCCGGAGCCGATCCCGGAGCCGGTCACGGAAGGGGTCACGGAGCCAGTCACGAAGCCGTTCACGGAGCCGGTCCCGGTCCTTCCCACCATAGAGTTTCCTACAAAATTACTAGAGAGAACTCTGGCGCTGCAGTCGTTGTCCTACCATGGGAATGATGGGAAGTACATGGATTTGTCTGATCTTCGTTCTTGTGGATTCAAACGTTTTTGTGGCTTTGTATATTACGCTATATAAACCTTATTGTCGAATCTATATTTTTCGAAGTGCAGAAGACGCCGGGAACGCGTACAATTGCTATTAATTGCAACGATTGAGCTTGTCCAGGTGGCCAAATCGAAACGCGCCAAGCGTCTCAAGGCACTGGCATGCCGGCGATAAATTCATAAGGGCGTTTCATTCGCTTGTCGATACATGCGTCCGTAGCTTAATGGTTTCAACATTAGGCTTCTGTGCTAGAGTCCCTGTGTTCGAATCCTGCCGCCGGGTAATTTTAATGATGTTTATTTAATTATTTGTTGCGCAATACACTGTTGAAAATAACGAGTTTACAAAGTCACAACGCCGTTTGAAGCCAAAAAGACGAAGTTTAGGCAAATCCATGTACTTCCCATAATTCCCGTGCTGGGACAACCGCTGCCATTGCAGCTCCCGTAGGCACTAGCGCCAGAGTTTCCTCTAGTAATTTTTGTAGGAAACTCTATGCTTCCCACCCCTGCCGCCCACGGCCATCGAGGGCCAGCAGCAGCAGCAGAAAAAGAAGAAGCCCGAGGGTGGCACGAAGGTGAGCTGCGAAGCAGGCCTCCCCAAAACTTTGTTTCCGCACTCGCGTAATAACCAGAACAATAGAGAGAAACAGCTAGAGGAAGAAAACAGGGCACTCAGGCGAGAGCTAGAAATAAGCCGTAGAGCGCGCGAAGAGCAGGACGCAAAAATCAATAGACGAATGCAGGAAGTACAGGACCTCAGGTCAGGTAGCGCTCCCAGTCCGCCATCAACACCCCCGCAAAGTCAACCTACCGAAATGACTCAGGCCAACCTCACCAAGTTTATAGCAGAAATACAGCAAGCTATGCAAAGAATGGAACAGCAGATAACCATGCAGGGAACAGAAATGCGCACCCTACGAAAACAGAAAATTACCGAAGGCGTCAAAGACAAGTTCAACCAGAGACGCCCGGCGTTAGAAAACTACAGTACTAGAGACGACGACCCCGAAATGTAAGCATGGACAGTACAACCTAAAGAACTAAAAAAGAAGAAAAACTAGAAATATGGCAAAGGAACTGCAGAGGATATAGAAGAAAACAAGCACTACTAAACAGTACATCAACACACAACTAACTCCTCCCGACGTAATAGCTCTACAAGAAACAGGGATTACCCCATCACTACAGGGCTACACGTGCTACGAGAATCCGGAGGAAGGGAGAAGAACGGCAATCCTAGTCAACAAAACCCTCATCGCCATAAGCCATGACAGGATAGCCGACGCAGACGTAGAGCACGTAATAGTCGAGATCATACCAAAAAAGAAAAGAAAGGGAGGAAGCATATTCATCGTAAATATATACAGCCCCCCGAGACAAAGCAGGGCGAAATTCGACGCGGTGTTCAAAGGAGCAGACAAGATGGCTAAAGGAAATGCACTAGTCATACTGGGAGATTTCAACGCCAGAGAGGAGAGCTAGGGATACACGAGAACGGATCAAAAGGGAAGAGCGGTAACCGAGGCAGCTGACAATATCGTGTATGAACTCATCATGGAAGCCGATACCCCTACGAGAATCGGGAACAGCGTGAACAAGGACACCTTCCCCGATCTCACGTTCGGCAAAAGAACAAGGCAAGCGGAGTGGGACAACCTAATGGAAAAACCCTGGTAGCGACCACTATATCCTCAAGACGCAAATCACAATAGCAGACAAAATTAGACGACAAATAGGGAAAGCAAACATAACGGACTGGAAAGCGTTCAGAAAAGCATGTGGTGATACAATAAAAAGCATCGAATATATAACAGACTGGGGGAACATGCTCAAAGAAACACAACGCAAATTCACCAAAGAAATTGAGCGTACGCCGCAGACGCCGGACGTGGACTTTAGACTTCTCAGACTATGGGAAGCCAGAAGGGGGCTCACGAAAAGGTACAAAAGACAGAAATACAATAGAAAGCTCAAGCTAAAGATCGCGGAAATCACGAAAAAGGCAGAAGAGTACGCGGCGCAGCTAGCAAAGTAAAATTGGCAACAATTTAGTGACTCTCTAAACGGAACCTTGAGCACTGCAAAACATGGCGCGTACTTAAGGCACTCCTAGATCCGGCAAAATCAAAGACCGAAAACAACAAAGTCATATACCGACTGGTGCACCAGTACGAGGAAACAGACTCGGAACTATTGGACAAAGTACGCAAAAAGTGCTACGGCGACGGTGACTCAGCAGCCTACACAGAGTGCTACAAAGGAGACGAAAGTGGAAAGCTGGATAGACCCATCACCCGGGAAGAGGTGTACGCGGCGATAAGAAGCGCAACAAAAAACACAGCCGCAGGTGCGGACAAGATCAAAAACACGCTCATCCGCAACCTCGGAGACGAGCTAATCGAAAAGCTAACCGAATACCTCAATGAACACTGGCAAGCGGGAACCGTACCAGAAGAATGGAAACACGCGGAAGACATCATGATCCCGAAACCAGGCAAGAAACTTCAAGTGGAAAACCTCAGACCAATCTCTCTTACATCATGCCTAGGCAAGATCTATGAGAGAGTGGTTACGAGGAGGCTACAAAATCATATGGAAGAAAACGAGCTGTACCCCCACAGCATGTTTGGTTTCAGAGCCAGGCTCTCGGCCCAAGATGTACTGCGGCAAATCAGAGAAAAGGTACTGAGCAAAATCCCGCTCAACGGAGAGCACATCATCATGGCACTGGACGTCAAAGGCTCCTTTGACAACGTAAGCCACGAAGCCATCCTGACAGGACCAGACAACCTAAATTGCGGCATGAAAATACACAGCTACGTCAAGGCATTTTTGTCCAACAGAACAGCAACAATCGGCCTGGGCCAGTTGAGATCCGAAAAGTTCAACACCCCAAACAAAGGCACACCGCAGGGATCGGTCATCTCACCCATCCTGTTCAATGTTGCCATGATTGGACTGGCCCAACAACTAGACCAAATCTACGGCGTACGCCACGCCATGTACGCCGACGATATCACTGTATGGGTCACCAAAGGCTCATTAGGGGAAAAGGAAGAAAGATTACAAGAAGCTGCTACATGCGTAGAGGAATATGTCAAGGCAAGAGGTCTAGCCTGCTCAACGGAGAAGTCCGAGCTCCTAAGAGTATGGCGACGAAAGAAGAATCGCACCGTCCCAGACGAAGTAAACATGAAGTTGAACATCCACCTCGAGGGATAGCCAATCCCGGAGAAGATGCTCGTCAGGATATTAGGAATGTGTATACAATCGAACCAACGATGTACCCACACCCTAACACTACTTAAAACTGCAGCCAACCAAGTGGCCCGCATGATAACGCGGGTCTCGCGGAAAAGACACGGCACGAAATGCAACACGAAGCACGAAGCACGAAATGCAACAAGCGGACGCAATCCTGAGGAAAGCTCTCAAGACGGCGCTCCACCTACCGCAGTCAACATCGACCGACAAACTCCTGGCCCTAGGGCTACACAACAGGCTCGAGGAGCTCCAAGAAGCGCAGATAATAGCGCAAATGCAAAGACTAAAGCTATCGGCAACGGGCAGAAGACTCCTAAGGAGATACGGTGGTGAAGCTACCATAAAGGAGACAGAAAGCACGGAGACGATACCGGACGAATGCAGAAAAACCATCAAAGTAGCACCGATACCCAGCAATATGGACCCGAACCTACACAAGGCACGAAGACAAGCAAGAGCCGAGTATGTACAAAGAACACTGGCAACTAGACAAAGTGTACGTAGACGCCGCTACCTACACTCAGGACAGAAACCACAAGAAAAGCAAAGTCGCAATGGTGATCAAGTCGGACCTAAAAGAAATCACCAGCGCATCAATGCGGAACTGTACAGTAGCTGAGGCCGAAGAGGCAGCCGTAGCTCTAGCGGCAGCGGAGGGCTACCGATCCAACAGGTCCTTAACCATACTCACAGACTAACAAGCAGCATGCCGCAACTACCTAAACGGCAGAATCAGCCACAGGGCGCTCCGCATCCTCCGCTCAAGTGGCAAAACCGTCAACCAGGCCAACACACGATAGTTTGGGTGCCGGGACATACCGACATTACGGGAAATCAGGAGGCTGATAGGATAGCTCGAGGGCACGCAACAAACCGAGCATCCAACAATCCCGACCCCGCTGTGGAAACCGAGCCGGTAGCCTAAAGCTTTTCAGAGATGCTAAACTACTACAGAGGCATCAGACGAAAATACCCGCCCCCTCACAAACAACTAAATAGAGAAGACGCCGTAGCATGGCGACAGCTACAAACGGGAACATTCCCATGCCTAAACATGCTAAGCAAGATCTACCCCACGCAGTATGAGAGCAAGTGCCCATGGTGTGGAGACAAACCAACCTTATACCATACCACATGGGCTTGCCAGAAAACAGAAGGGCTAGCCATAATAAAAAACCCGAGTGCGGAACAGTGGGAGAGGATGCTATCCAGCGACATCCTAAAAGTCCAACGAGGACTAGTAAGGCGTGCACGCAGGGTAGCTACCCTCAGCGAAGCCCTGGACTAGGGGAACCGACCCTGGAGAGAAGATAGAAGACTCCATCTGAAGCCGCAAAAATCACTGCAAAATAGAGCAAATAAACGTTTTTCATCATCATCATCATCCTGCCTAGCAAGTCCCGGCGCAA
The DNA here is from genome assembly GCF_023375885.2 of Dermacentor andersoni. Classification (NCBI taxonomy): domain Eukaryota; kingdom Metazoa; phylum Arthropoda; class Arachnida; order Ixodida; family Ixodidae; genus Dermacentor; species Dermacentor andersoni. The sequence goes on from NW_027314752.1 coordinate 31,862,288, forward strand.
GCGCTTTCACGGCGGTTTCTCCGAACTTTCACGCAGAAGGACGCTTGAAGTAACTTTTCCCTCGGCCAAGATTTTTGTAGTCATTTTGTTCGATTTACTAGCCATACAGGATCCAAGTACAAGCTCGAAATCGCGGAAATCGTCATTAACTTGAAAGCGGGTCGCAAAATATATTTGTTAAAACGCAAAAAATATACGCCGTGTTCAATGCTATTAAGATCAGCAAATTAAAAAAGTTTGTAAGGTCGCGAATTTCGGTAAAGCGAGGTTCCTTATATCAAAGTTTGACTGTAATAAATTAAACAGAACTATCACGTTTACAACTGTGTAATTGAGCAATTAAACAGGTATAAGAATTCTGCAAATTTACTTAATAATACATCTATAGAGCAAACATGGTATATTACAGACCCCTGTGAAATACATTACCACTTAGTGAATAGGCCTTCGGCCTAATCCTTGTAAACGTTGCAAGAAATCTTCCTAGGTTCCAGAACCATATATCAGCTTTTCAAAAGGCGCAGCGCGACTGGGAAGAAGAAAGAGAAACACAAACCACAACACAAGTGCTATTTTACTTCATACATCAGATTTGCACGCTTTAGTTGCTCTAACGCATGCAGTTCACAGAACTGCTACACTTGTTTTTGCCGAAGTGTTACGGCCTTGTGTAGCTTGTTCTACATGTTTTTCTTATAGTTTGCCGTTTTTGAAAATAAAAGAAATCGTGGCTGTGAGTCAAAATTTTTCGTGTTACAGTCACTATAATTTAAGTTTTTATCTCAAATGCGGCAAATTTCATTTCATTCTTTCAGGGAGTTCTGTCGTAAAAGCATCTGTGCGTTTATTTATACTTTAGAATGGGAGATAAAGAAGTTCGCCACAAACTAAACGTTCTCTTAAGAACCGCATGTCATTGACTGGAAGAACGTTCATTGAAAAGAACCATGTGTGCGAAATAAAATAATTAGAAAGACGCTCAATCACAAGTTCATAGTTAAAGGTTCGTGCGTGCGTGTTCTGCGAATAAGTATAATTTGAATGCAGCTTGTACCCGCAGTCACTACATTAAGTGTTGTTCGCTTTAGACCAGTGCATGCTGTCAATTAGAATGATATGCTTTGTTCGCAAATTATGACGCTTTTCTATTACGTGACCCGTAAGCTTCTGACGCTGGCTATATGTGCCGAAGGTGCTACGCCACTTTTTGACGGATACGTGATGACAAGCGCTGAGCTTTTGATGATCGAATGTTCCAGGGCATAATGGTGACGCTCATGCAAGGTGCACAGTTAGGGGACTTCACGATGCCAGTCTAGTGATGGCGTACATCAGCATTCTATTTTGTTTGGTAGTACTGGTGGGGAAGGAAAAAGATTCTGGGCCAACCTAAGTGTACTGCACAGATGCTATATCGCTGAAAATTCCATACTAATTCCATATACGCATTCATATTCTAATTCTGACATGTCCTATAGCGGCCTATGTTTCAGCAATCTGAGGAGGTAGGCGGTTGTTTCATTGCACGTAGCCGTGGTCGTGCTTGGAGTGGTAATAGTAATGTGTAGACATTGGTAGGCTGACCAGGATTAGCGTGAAGTGTGGTGCAGCAAGTACAAGAACACAAGATCAAAGGAAATGCAGACACGTACGCTTGTGTCTGTGATTCATTTCTTCTTGTGTCCTTGTTCTTACTATGCGGTGTTTCATGCAATTGGTCGATGATCAACCATCAAGCGCAGATTGTCACCCTCGTTGGCGGATATTAATAAATTAGCTAGGTCATGGTACTTATATTTGTTGAATTTTTTATTGGCATATACTGTTGGTCTTAAGGCCGTTACAGGGTGGGTAGACAGCAGCACGTAGAAAAATGTTGCGGCTTGAGGTGGCCTTAGGACAAGGAATCCATCAAGCCCGTCGACGAATACACCCGGTATGAGGTATAAAGAAAAAAGTGTTTATTTGAGATTAGTTACACGCCTCCAGTTATGGAAGCCCACTCTATGTAGGAGCATGTTAAACCTCCGAGTTCACATCACGACACGACAGCCACATTGCACGAATGGCCTACGCTTTTAATCCCGTCGTCTTCCGAAGGCAATGTGACTGGGGAATCTGATAACTGTATTGCGATCAATTAGTTCAGGCTACCAGGTAGTGGTATGGGTGTTTCGTGGATCCGTGAACAGTCGGCGTCAACGCTGCGTTGGCTTCTGGATAGGCGCTGATGGATGGGTGGGCTTGTCCCGTGGCAGACGTCTAATTAATGCCCTTGGCCGTGATGAGGCGTAGGAAGACCAATACAATTAGTTAGTAAGGCAATAATAATAGTTACAAACAAATGAAAAACATGCACAAATACAAAAACAGAAAAGATAATTAAACAATCATGCATTGCAGTGAGGATATACATACATACATACATACATACATACATACATACATACATACATACATACATACATACATACATACATACATACATACATACATACATACATACATACATACATACATACATACATACATACATACATACATACATACATACATACATATATAGATACATATATACATACATGCATGCGAAGTATGGCTTCTCGCTGTCGAGGGTATACCGATAATAATATGAGATAGAACAGCATAACATACATGGTACTGCGCGTTAACGGCATATTCATTCTAGATTGAAACATTTCTATGGTGAAGCTCTCGCGTACAGATGCAGGTAAATTGTTTCATTCTTTGTTCGTTTTTGGAAAGAAAGAACACTCAAAGGTTGTTAGATGCAATTGCGGTTGTTGAAGAAGGCCGTCCCAGCATCTCCTTAACTGCTGTCCTTGTGTTGTTTGACGGTGCGCACTGTCAATGTAAATATAGTTTCTAGTAAGGAGCAAACATAATTTTGCCACGTTGCTCGTGGTCTTTCGGGAAGCGTAGGCAAGTTTAACTGTCGTAGCATTTTTACACAGAGTCTGTTTGAGCGTCCCTGGAAGGTATGAACCTGGCTGGAATACGTTGCCCCTTTTCTAAGTTATCGATCAATCCAGTGTGAATAGGTTTCCACATAATGCTGGTGTGTTATAGCATTGGCCTCACATATGTTAGATATGCCGTTAGTTGAGTTGACTGAGACGCTGATGGCAGTTTCCGTCAAAGGAACCATAGCATCTAATTTTGCGTTTTCCAGGCATCAATGATGTGGCCTTTCCAAATTTTTTGTTACTTTTAGGCCAAGGTACTTGAACTTGTCAACTGTAGCAAGTATTCTGAATTCACTGCACAGTCGCATTCAAGCACATCATTTTCTTTATTTATGTGTAATACAACAGTTTTTCTTCATTTAATTTCATTTTCTATCTGCCGCAACGCTTTTCAATATTCCTTAGGGCTTCCTAAGGTGATTGTTGGTCTTCTTTTCTATTTATTACTTTGTACAGTAAACAATCATCAGCATAGAGCCGCACAGTTATTCCTTTGTCAATGCAATAAGAAATGACATTGATATAGAATAGGAATCACAGAGGGCCGAACACTGACCCTTGTACATACGACGTTACTTTCAATGGTTTTGAGTTTTTACCATCAATTTCGGCGAATTCAGTCCTGCATTTGGGGTAAGCGTTAATCCATTAAACAATTGTTTGGTTATTTATGACATCTTCTAATTATAATATCGACTCTGTGTGCAGTACTTTATCAAAGACATTTAGTACAGCAATACAAATGGCGTCGATTGGTTTCTTATTATTTAATGAGCTTTCGAAATCATCAACTGTTCGAAGGAGTTGCGCCAGTGTAGAGAAACGCTGGAGATGTTTATGTTCATTAGGGGACAATGAGTTAGTGTTCTCAAGTTATGTGTTAATCGATTTAGATATTAGATATCCTAGTACTTTTCAACATACACAAGTTAATGATATCAAACTATAATGCTGGACTTTCTCTTTATCATCTGATTAGTACACGTGTACCACCTCTGCTTTAAACAAATGATTAGGGACTGTGGGCAAGTTATGCGTGAAATAGAATTTTCACATGCAGTGCTACCCATCCTGCACATCTTCGGAAAAAAGCGTTCCAAATACTGTCTAGACCCACCGACTTACCTACGTCCATTTTCAGCAGAAGCGCTAAAATTCCTGCATAAGTGACTTCTACATGTGGCATTTTCTGGCATCTGGCAATTTTGGAACAGCAGGCAATCACTACAGTCTGTGAGAACGTTATTATTAGCAATATGCCTTGAATGGTTTTCTTTTTCGGACATATATCGCCAAAATTTGCCTTGGTGAGGACTTCATAACATTAGTCAACGTTTCCTCATGATAAGGCTTTTTGGCTAAGGTGATTGACATTCAGGATTGCCAAGAGTTTAGGATCGTCAGTCAGCCTCTACACTCTGTGAAGGAGTACGTTTACCTTGGTCAATTGATCACAGGGAGCCCTGAACGTGAGAAGGAAACTCACAGAATAATACAAATGGGTTGGAATGCATACGGCAGACATTGTCAGCTACCGACTCTAAGCGTACCATTATCACTGAAAAGGAAGGTGTACAATCAGTGCATTTTACCAGTGCTGACATATGCGGCAGAGACTTGGAGGATGAGGAAAAAGCTTGAGAACAAGTTAAGGACCGCGCAAAGAGCGATGGAACGAAGAATGCTAGGTATAACATTAAGGGACAGGGAGAGATTAGTGTGGATCAGAGAGCAAACGGGTATAGCCGACATTCTAATTGGCATTAAGAGAAAAAATGAAGCTGGGCAGATTATGTAATGCGCCAGTTAGATAACCGTTGGACCATTAGGGTTACAGTCTGTGTACCAAAAGAAGGCAAGCACAGTCGAGGACGGCAGAAGGCTAGGTGGTGCGATGAAATTAGGAAGTTCGCAGGCGCCAGTTGGAATTGGTTGACGCAGGAGAGCGGTAATTAAAGATCAACGAGAGAGGCCTTCGTCCTGCAGGGGACATAAAATAGGCTGATGATGGTAATAATGATGATGATGATGATGATGATTTTTGTTCTTAACAGCGCAGCCAGGATCGATATGTTTGCTGGATCTATTCTGGCTTTCTGTCCCTGGCGATTTATTATATGCTTCAGTTGAATGATTTCGCGGCTAATCCACGGATTTGGTTTTTGTTTGGGTCGTTTTTGTAGGGGTATAAATGTAGTGATGCAGTGAAAGGTACTGACTAAGTCATTATCATATCGTGTTCACATCACGGCTGGAATCAAACATGTTCAGTGCGAACGTCAAGTAGTCAATGACACCCGTGTCATCCGCTTTTTTTGAAGTTCGGGACGTAAGGAATGTTTTCTTTTGATTTCTGTTTAGTTTGTCGTGTGGTATTTGAACAAAAACAAGTTCATGATCCGGTATCTTCTAATCAACGGATACCTCAAACTGCTAAAACGTCCGTCGAGAAACACAGGATCTAAAGTAGACTGTAGTTCTCTGGAGACACGCGTGTTATCCTGTACTACTTGGGTGAGGTCGGGACTAAATGTATTGTCTATAAGTGAATGAGACTGAACTTGCTGTCACGTCTCAGTTTCAAAAGAATGCCACTTTGTGCCAGGTATATTGAAGTCGCCAGTAATAATGGGCCGATTGCTGCGTTTGTTATCATTATCTAGATATGTTTGGATCGATTCTATGAATGAAAGAAACGAGTTCGGTGGTCGGTAAACTGTGCGGAGAAGGGCTGACATTTTTCCAACGTTAATTTCACGCCGGACAGGCCGCCATTGGAATATGAACCTTGCAACGTTTAACGCTAGAACGTTATCTAGTGAGGCGAGTCTAGCAGTCCTATTGGAGGAATTAGAGGGCAGTAAATGGGATATAATAGGGCTTAGTGAAGTTAGGAGGACAAAAGAAGCATATACAGTGCTAAAAAGCAGGCACGTCCTGTGCTACCGGGGCTTAGCAGAGAGAAGGAAACTAGGCGTCGGATTCCTGATTAATAAGAATATAGCTGGTAACATACAGGAATTCTATAGCATTAACGAGAGGGTGGCAGGTCTTGTTGTGAAACTTAACAAGAGGTACAAAATGAAGATTGTACAGGTCTACGCCCCTACATCCAGTAATGGTGACCAGGAAGTCGAAAGCTTCTATGAAGACGTGGAATCGGCGATGGGTAGAGTGAAAACTAAATACACTATACTAATGGGTGACTTTAATGCCAAGGTAGGCAAAAAGCAGGCTGGAGACAAGGCAGTGGGGGAATATGGCGTAGGCACTAGGAATATTAGGGGGGAGTTATTAGTAGAGTTTGCGGAACAGAATAATATGAGGATAATGAATGCCTTCTTCCGCAAGCGGGATAGCCGAAAGTGGACGTGGATGGGGCCCGAACTCTGCGCTAACCCTGGCATCATACAAGATGTGGACGTGCTCGGCAAGGTGCGCTGCAGTGACCACAGGATGGTAAGAACTCGAATTAGCCTATACCTGAGAAGGGAACGGAAGAAACTGGTACATAAGAAGCCGATCAATGAGCTAGCGGTAAGAGGGAAAATAGAGAAATTTCAGATCAAGCTTCAGAACAGGTATTCGGCTTTAACTCAGGAAGAGGACCTTAGTGTTGAAGCAATGAACGACAATCTTGTGGACATCACTAAGGAGTGTGCAATGGAAGTCGGTGGTAACTCCGTTAGGCAGGATACCAGTAAACTATCGCAGGAGACGAAAGATCTGATCAAGAAACGCCAATGTATCAAAGCCTCTAACCGTACAGCTAGAATAGAACTGGCAGAACTTTCGAAGTTAATCAACAAGCGTAAGACACCTGACATAAGAAAGTATAATATGGATAGAATTGAAAATGCTCTCAGGAACGAAGGAAGCCTAAAAACAGTGAAGAAGAAACTAGGAATTGGCAAGAATCAGATGTATGCGTTAAGAGACAAAGCCGGCAATATCATTACTAATATGGATGAGATAGTACAAGTGGCTGAGGAGTTTTATAGAGATTTATACAGTACCAGTGCCACCCACGACGATAATGGAAGAAAACATAGTCTAGAGGAATTCTAAATCCCACAGGTAACGCCGGAAGAAGTAAAGAAAGCCTTGGGAGATATGCAAAGGGGGAAGGCAGCTGGGGAGGATCAGATAACAGCAGATTTATTGAAAGATGGTGGGCAGATTGTTCTAGAGAAACTGGCCACCCTGTATACGCAATGCCTCATAACGTCGAGCGTACCGGAATCTTGGAAAAACGCTAACATAATCCTAATCCATAAGAAAGGGGACGCCAAAGACTTGAAAAATTATAGACCGATCAGCTTACTGTCCGTTGCCTACAAACTATTTACTAAGGTAATCGCAAATAGAATCAGGAACACCTTAGACTTCTGTCAAGCAAAGGACCAGGCAGGATTTCGTAAAGGCTACTCAACAATAGATCATATTCACACTATTAATCAGGTGATAGAGAAATGTGGGGAATATAACCAACCCTTATATATAGCTTTCATTGATTACGAGAAAGCGTTTGATTCAGTCCAAACCTCAGCAGTCATGAAGGCATTACGGAATCAGGCTGTAGACGAGCCACATGTAAAAATACTGAAAGATATCTATAGCGGCTCCACAGCGACCGTAGTCCTCCATAAAGAAAGCAACAAAATCCCAATAAATAAGACGTCAGGCAGGGAGATACGATCTCTCCAATGCTATTCACAGCGTGTTCACAGGAGGTATTCAGAGACCTGGATTGGGAAGAATTGGGGATAAAAGTTAATGAAGAATACCTTAGTAACTTGCGATTTGCTGATGATATTGCCTTGCTTAGTAACTCAGGGGACCAATTGTAATGCATGCTCACTGACCTGGAGAGGCAAAGCAGAAGAGTGGGTCTAAAAATTAATCTCCAGAAAAACTAAAGCAATGTTTAACAGTCTTGGAACAGAACCGCAATTTATAATAGGTAGCGAGGCACTGGAAGAGGTAAGGGAATACATCTACTTAGGGCAGGTAGTGATGGCGGATCCGAATCGTGAGACGGAAATAATCAGAAGAATAAGAACGGGCTGGGGTGCGTTTGGCCGGCATTCTCAGATCATGAGCAGCAGGTTGCCATTATCCCTCAAGAGAAAAGTGTATAATAGCTGTGTCTTACCAGCACTCACCTACGGGGCAGAAACATGGAGGCTTACGAAAAGGGTTCTACCTAACGAGCTATGGAAAGAAGAATTATGGATGTAACGTTAAGGGATAAGAAAAGAGCAGACTGGGTGAGGGAACAAACGCGAGTTAATGACATCTTAGTTGAAATCAAGAAAAAGAAATGGGCCTGGGCAGGACATGTAATGAGGAGGGAAGATAACCGATGGTCATTAAGGGTTACGAACTGGATTCCAAGGGAAGGGAAGCGTAGCAGGTGATGGCAGAAAGTTAGGTGGGCGGATGAGATTAAGAAATTTGCACGGACGGTATGGCCGCAATTAGTACATGACCGGGGTTGTTGGAGAAATATGGGAGAGGCCTTTACCCTGCAGTGGGCGTAACCAGGCTAATAATTATGAATTTCACGCCAGAGGCTCTTGTGCTGCGATATACCCTGCAGCCTCTTTAGGTGGATATTTTGCTTCGTTACAGTCGGCACACTTCCGTCTCTTAACCCTAGACCACGGCGTATTATTTTATGAAGTCATGGCGGAAATTAAGAGCACATTGTGAAAGGTATGTAAAACATCTGTGAGCTATGCGAAAGATATCGGAGAGCACCTGCGATAATGTTTTAACACTTTAACTGGCACGATAAGAAACATACCTAAATACATAACAAATGAAATATGAAAGGGTTTCTCCGAAAACTAAATGAAATACAGGGGGTCGAAAATATTGTTGACCGGCTGGCAGAGGCAAATGTATGGTCCAAAACTTGTGTTTGGAAGTTGGTTCGGCGAGGTAAGTGTGGGTCTTGAGATGCACCTCAACATAAAAAAGTACTAACAAATAAAGAAGTGTCCGCTAAGAGCATGCCAACGAGGTCTTCGACTTTTGTTACCGAAACATCTGTTGCTGCTGTAAGGGTTGGGGTCGGGCATGAAATAAGTGCTAGCTGGGTCGTGCCGTTGTCCGACTCATCCACGCTGAGGACGTTGTTGAAGGGAGGGAATTTTTCCCATTAAGAACGAGGAATAAGGGATTTACTTACAATATCTACATGAAGGGTGGAAAACGTTATATTTTATCAGTCAAGCATGGCTGCAAGAAAGCACACAGAACAGCCGACAAGGCTGCTTAAAAACCCTCTGTCCTCCCTAGATCTCTAGGCGAGGGAGAACTGCCGTTCAACCTTTGTCCGATGGGAGCCTCCAAATTCATCGTAGTCGACCCGCCTTTGAGGGGGAAGGTTCACACACTCACTTCCGCACTTTCGTTCCGAGGAACACACCGATGAGGGTGGGTCGTCGTAGACAGTGGTTGATACGCTTGCCCCAAGCAGGCGCCTCTTGCTCCCAGACCTGACTCCGCAGCTAGCCGCCGCGTCTGTCCATTGTCTGTGACGACTTCTGGTGCCCTTGAGAAAGCTCCGCAAAAGACCCTGTTCCAGGAGTTCTCTTGCTCCAAGTAGACCGTGAAGGCGACAGCGAATCAACTAACAATACTCGGTCCGCCGTAGGTGGCTAGACTCGTTCGCGCCGCTGGCTGTTCGTAGGAGGCGCATTGTCTGCTTTACAAAGCGAATCGTGGCAGCGGGCCGGGAAATGTTCGAAGGTCGCTTCTCGGAATATCGCTAAGACGGCAAGTCGATAGAAACAACTGCAGCGGGCCGTGGAAAGTTTGCAGTTCAGTACCCCTGCAGGTCGATCGTAGCACTGCTCACAGTCGGCATTTTTGTGGCTATGACTGTTGAGCAGGTCCATAAATTACGGCAAATTGAAAGGCATAGTAAAATATTTGGTGTTGTACATTGTTTGTAGATATTTTTGTTAGGTCAACAATATTATTGAGCGGCCAGTTCAAGGTCTAATATTATAAGGAGTTATTAGAACTCTTTGTGGCTGTTGAAAAAAAGGTACTGTGCATAAAGTTGCATTGTGAGTTTAGTTTCTAGGTTGTAATCGCTCAAAAATTAAATGGCTGTATAAGCCGATCTTCCTCAAACATTGGTAATTGCTCCTGGGTACCACCGTCTGAATCATGACTGTGCTGCGCGCTGTGCGCAAAGCCAGCAAATACACGGAAAATTACTGCGCGACTGGCCGTTTTACGCACTCTGCGTCTATTATCGGGATTCTTTCGCACTAGGGAAAAATATTTATGTAGCATGCTTAGAGCTAAAGAAAGCTGTATCGGGATTTTCTCATGTTGCTCTGCAATTTTCTGATTGACGCTTTTATTCCAATTATATTGTTTGAGAAGATGATTATTTATTTATTGCTTATCTAAATAGGCGACAGTAAAAAAAATAATCTATACTCAGGAGACAGCAAACAACATTACCTTGGTTCTGTCTAGCGACGTAGCATTTTCATACAAATAAAGTTTGGCGCAAGATAAGTGAAGCACCCTGTATTGCTGGAAAAAAATGAGCATGACCATACGGAACACATGTTGTAGGACAATCTTCTGATTAGTGTCTGCAAAATTAAATTGTTTCCTATATTCTAAACAGTATGCTTGTACCTTTGAAAGATAACAAATTAAGTTATTCGCATGTATCAAACTTCCGATTGCGATTATTAAGAAGTATAATTGCAGCTTTCTTGCAAATTTTGATATAGTTCAGGGGATGTGGCTCTCCCTTGAAATTACTAGTTTTACGTTTTGGCTGCTGACGCCACACAAACTGTTGTTTGGTCATAGTAATGAACACAGTCTGTGGAGTGCCGCTCACCGACATATCAGCAGAACGATTTGTAATTTGGGAATAAATACATCAGTATGGCTATCATAGGAGCCCTTTTCTCGTAAATATGTTTCTTCGTTCAGAGCATGTGTTCCGAAAACGGGCAGTTCGCGCTTTCTGTACAGCCATAGAAATGATTACCAAAAACGCTCACCTTTTCACCATCATCAGCATCATCCTCCGCAATAGCAACAACCTACTTTATGGACACTGCAGGACGAAGGCCTCTCCCCCGGATCTCCAATTACCCCTGTCCTGCGAAAACGGATTCCAACTAGCGCGTGCGAATTTCATAATTTCCTCGCCCACCATTCTTCTGCCGTCCTCGACTGTGCTTCCCTTCTCCTGGCACTCCTTTTGAGCCCTAATCGTCTACCGGTTATCTAATCTGCGCATTACATTGCGTTCCCAGCTCCATTTTTTTCTCTTAATGTCAATCAGAATATCGGCTATACCAATTTTCTCTCTGATCCAAACCGCTGCCTTGCGTTCTTCGTTCCATCGCTCTTTGCGTGGTCCTTAACTTGTTCTGAAGCTACCTTTTCAGTCTCCTAGTTTCTGCTCCATATGTTAGAACCGGTAAAATGCACTGAATGTACACCTTCCCTTTCAATGAGGATGGTTAGATAATGGTAGGTTGCTGACAATGTTTGCCGTATGCACTCCAACCCATTTTTATTCTTCGGTGAGTTTGCTTCTCATGGTCAGGGCTCCCTGTGATTACATGACAACCGAATTGGTAAAGGTACTCCTTCACAAGCTGTAGAGGCCAACTAGCGATCCTGAACTCTTGTTCCTTGCCCGACTTTTCATGATTATGTTTGTCTTCTGCATATTGTTCTTCAACCCCACTCTTACACTCGCTCTGTTAAGGTCTTCAGCCATTTATTGTAACTCGTCTCCAGCGTTGCTGAGCAGAACAACGTCACCTGCAAACGGAAGGTTACTGATATATTCGCAACCACTCCTTACTCCTAAGCCTTCAGAGTTTAATATCTTAATACTTTTTCCAAGCACGCAGTTGATATTATTCGTGAGATTGTGTGTCCTTGTCTGACTCCTTTATTTATATTGTTACAGTTAATGTTAAACCGGCTTTATTTAAGGGACGAGATTGATGGTGAAGTCAAGATGGCGTCCCGAGGCTGCACACGCTAACGTCTTCTTCCTCTTCTGCTCGCCCGGATCATGCCGTAGCAATCCCCGGTTGCCAGACGAAGCTCGCTGGGCAAGTCGAAATCACTCGGAAAGCGTAGGGTGAAACCGCTTAAGACGGGCAACATGTACTAATTGAGTCCGGCTAGACCGACGACCAGCGGACGTCAAGCGTGCCACCACGTACGTCAAGTCACTCAAGTGATCTACAATGACGAATGGGCCCGTGTACTGGGGTAAAAACTTTTCGCATAAGCCACGTTTACGTTCCGGAGTCCACAACCACACAAAGTCTCCTTTAGCGTACGAGACAAACTGGTGTCGGCTGTCATAGCGCTCTCTCGATCGGTGTTGCGATGCCACAGTACGAAGACGAGCGATACGCCGGGCTTCTTCGGCAAGACAAAGCGTCTTGACAACAGAGTACTCGCTGTGAAATTCAAACGGTAGTATAATGTCAATGCAGCTTAGCGGTGAACGTGCGTAAAGGCGATAAAAAGGACTGTAATCGGTCGTCTCATGCTTTGCAGTATTATAAGCATAGGTGATAAAGGGGAGTACGTCATCCCAGTCCTTGAGATCGGAAGATACGTACATGGCCAGCATGTTAGTTAGAGTTCTGTTCGTACGTTCTAGAAGCCCATTTGTCTGAAGGTGATAAGGCGTTGAATGACGGAACTGCGAACTGCAGAGACGAAGCAGTTCTTCTATGGCGTCCGCAACAAACTGACGACCACGAACGCTAATGATGACACGGGGAGGAACCATGTCGAAGAATAATGAATCGCAGCAAAAACGTTGCAACGGACACAGCTGTTGAAGATGGTACGGCCGCCGTTTCCGCGTAACGGGTCAGATGGTCGACACATACGATCACCCATCGGTTGTCGTTAGATGATCGGGCAAATGGGCCCAGAAGATAGACACCCACTTGTTCAAATGGCAGGCGAGGCGGCGGCAGAGTTTGCAGAAGACCTGGTGGGGCGGTCATAGGGCGCTTGTAGCGTTGACATTGTTCGCAACTGGCGACGTAGTGCTTGACTGTGTCCCGAATTCTGGGCCAGTAAAAACGCTCCTGCGTCCGGTTCAAAGTTCTGATGAATCCAAGATGGCCAGAGGTCACATCGTCGTGCATGGCTCTCAGTACGTCCGTTGGCAGACTCTGCGGCACCCCCAGAAGGAAGCGTGCGCCTTTAGCTGAGTAATTGGTCTTGTAAAGCAGGCCGTCGCGTACACAAAATCGACCGGTGGCTCCAGGACGCGATGCGGCTACAAATAGAGGTTCCAAACTAATATAATTTTCCTCCTCTGCTTTGAAAGTTGTCGAGTCAGGGAATGTAAAAGTGGGAGCAAAACAGTCTGGGAATCCAAAAGTCTCGGAATCCAAACAGTCTGGGAATCCAAATTGTCTGCGTCACACTCCGTCGTCGTCAGAGGAGGGTGGGAGAGACAGTCTGCATCTGCGTGGCGACGCCCGGACTTGTAGAAAATAACGAAGTCGTACTCCTGCAGTCGAAGAGCCCAACGTGCCAGTCGTCCACTCAGGTCACGGAGATTCACCAACCAGCATAACGCGTGGTGGTCAGTAACGATAGTGAACGGGCGTCCGTAGATATATGCCGAAATTTGTGGACAGCGAAAACAGCTGCCAAGCATTCTTGCTCGGTCACAGTGTAATTGCGTTCCGCCTTAGTCAAAGTGCGACTAGCATAAGCCACAGCGTGTTCAGCTCCGTCATGACGTTGCACAAGTACGGCACCGATGCCGATGCCACTGGCATCAGCGTGCACTTCCGTAGGTGCGGATGCATCTAAGTGACGCAATATGGGTCCTGACGTTAGTAGAAATTTTAGCTGGCGGAACACGTCGTCGCAAGCCGATGTCCAGTTGAAAGGGACGGCTTTTTGGAGAAGACATGTTAGGGGGTACACCACGTCTGCGAACCTTGGGACGAAGCGCGGAAAATACGAGCCCAGGCCCAAGAAACGCCTCAACTCCCGCACTGACTTCGGTGCTTCGAGAGAGCTGACTGCCTCAATCTTCCGTGGATCTGGCCTCACACCGTTTTTGTCAACCAGATGCCCAAGTACTAAGGTCACCGTTTCCCCGAAACGGCATTTCTTGGAATTTAGGATCAAGCCCGCTTGTTTGACACAATCCAGAACAACACTGAGACGGCTGTTATGCTCACTCAATGTGCTGCCAAAAATCACCACATCATCGAGGTAGCAGAAACAAATTTCCCATTTAAGTCCTCGGAGGATAGTATCCATGAATGGTTCGAATGTTGCTGGCGCGTTACAAAGGCCGAACCGCATAACGTTAAATTCATAAAAACCATCTGGTGTCACGAAGGCCGTTTTCTCCTTATCGTCTGGGTGCATGGGTATCTGCCAATACCCTGATCGCAAATCCAGTGATGAAAAGTAGGCACCGGAATGTAAACAATCAATGGCATCATCAATTCTAGGAAGTGGATGCACATCCTTTTTGGTGACTGCATTCAGTTTCCTGTAATCAACGAAAAACCGCCACGATCCATCCTTCTTCTTTACTAAGATTACTGGCGCTGCCCACTGACTACAGGACTCTTGAACAACACTTTTCCGCAGCATGTCTTTCACCTGTTAGGCAATAACTGTCCTCTCTGTTGTAGAAACGCGGTAAGGCTTTTGCCGAATGGGATGCGCAGATCCGGTGTCAATTCTGTGGCGAGCACGAGAACGAGGGAGTGAAGACTGCTTGTCGCCTTGTGCGAAATCGAATACAGAAAGATGTGCCCACAAAACTTCTGCGAGAGCGTGGCGCTCATGTGAGGGCAGCGCCTTGTTGATCATCCATAGGATCTGCTCTTCAGAAGTGCTTTGGTGAGGATCGCTAGTACGAGACTGCTCCTCCTCGCTTAGAACTGTAATGGAACTGTAAGTAATCTCGTCAAATTCAGCGAGCGTCATATCAGGCGGAAGAACAGCAAGGACGCAAGAACAATTGAAAACCCACAAAGTTGAGACGCGATTCACTACTCTCACGACAGAGCGTGGTACGAGTACATCTTTCTTTGCGCAACTCGACGTAAGTGGCTGGACTTGCGCGTCAAACGATGAAAGGTCGGCAGCAGCGAAGATGGCAGGGATACGTGACAGCGACCAAGGCGGTACCAGCAAATCTTTCGAAACAGCACAATAGTTTTTCACTGGTAAGGATGTGTCGGCAAGGGTGGCGAGAAGCGCGCTATTCAAAGTAATGTCGCCTGTGCTACAGTTAACGGATGCACCACAATCCTGAAGAAAGTCAATCCCGAGATTCACGTCGTGAGTGCACCGCGGTAGTACGAGAAATTCTGTTTTAAAATCTTCTCCTCCGAACAAAACACTTGCAACACAAATACCAAGGGGAACTAGGCACTCTCCACTGACACCACGAAACGTCACACCACCTTTCCACGGGAACATAACTTTCCGACCCAGCCTCTCTTTGAATGTCACACTCATGACGGGAGTGGTAGCACCAGTATCCACTAATGCTGTTGTAGGTACACTATCAATTAAGGCACGCTGTTTGTTTTTCACCATCATAATAGGCAGAGGAGTATTTCGCAGAGACGCAGACTGTCCGGTGACCTTACCTCCATCGGTCGCGCCGGCTAGTTTCCCGACGGCGGTGGCGACGCAGCACGTCGCCGTGGTGACGGTGAACGGCGTTGGCGACTGGTTGGGGGCGTCAGGCTGCGGTCTGAAGCTGGCGAGCCACTCCTTCTACTATACTGACGGAAGGTATTCCGGGGTGGCGGGCCTCTGGTGTTTGCACTATCAGGGTCTGTCGGCCAACGGTCGTCATAACTGTCACGTTCAAAATTAGGCCAAGTTGGTGGTGGGCCATATCTTGTCTGTCGGCGCCGGCGACAAAAACGAGCAATGTGTCCCGAGGTGCCACAGCTGTAACACACAGGCGATGCGCGACCGACGTTGTAAACCTCGGGGTGAACCCTAGGACGCTGCGAATAATAAATGCGATCTTCCGAATTCCGATTCGTGGTGGTAGCTCGACGAGTTCATTGATCCTGCGTCACGTAGTCGGGAAAGGTACGCCGGTGCTGTCGCAGCTGATCGACTCGACAGTCTGCAACGCCTGGCATGGCAGACAATGCGGACATAACAAATGCACGTTCTTGAGGTTGGTTGGGAGCCCACCCAAGCTGTTCGCCATCCGCCCCTTTGGCGTGTCTTTCAAGTTCTTCGCGAAGAATTTGCCTTATATTTGCCGCACGGTCAAATTGAAAACTGTAGTTGTCATTGGCTTCAACGCCTGCCACTGTTCTGACATTTGCTAACCTGCCGAACATAGGCGGGATACGGCGCAGCTTCAAGGCCTCAAATGTGCGGCAATGCTTGATGAGGTCGGCGACCGAGGCGGGACTCTCTTTTCCGATTAAATAATTGTACACATCCTCGGCTATGCCTTTGAGAAGGTGTCCAACCTTGTCCTCTTCGGACATTCGAGGATTGACCGCTCTGCAAAGCTTCAGGATTGCCTCAATGTACGTAGTACAGGTCTCACCTGGGAGTTGAGCGCGCTGAAGCAGGGCCTGCTCCGCCCGCTTCGTTTTCCTGGTGGAATCGCCGAAGCACTCGGTAAGGTGAGTAACGATGTTGTCCCACGTTGTGCAGATATCTTCATGGTTCTCGAACCACACTAGCGCAGTGTCTGTGAGGAACACAACCACATTGTCGAGCTGAGCCGTGGAGTTCCAGCCGTTGTACTTGCTCACACGCTTGTAGTGGGTGAGCCATTCCTCCATGTCCTCGCCGAATTTTCGTGAGAAAGGGCGGGGCTCCATAGGATGCATTCAGGCGCCGGTTGTTCGAACTGGAGCTGCCAGAGAAGGCTGTTGGTCACCGCTGTGGGACATCGGGATCTCAAGTGGTGTTGGGGGCAGTCAAGCGAGGCGTCAGCTCCGGCGTAAATGCGGGACGCAGTCAAGCACTACGTCGCCAGTTGCGAACAATGTCAACGCTACAAGCGCCCTACGACCGCTTCGCCAGGTCTTCTCCAACCTCTGCCGCCGCCTCGCCTGCCATTTGAACAAGTGGGTATCGATCTTCTGGGCCCATTTCCCCGATCATCTAATGACAACCGATGGGTGATCGTATGTGTTGACCATCTGACCCGTTACGCGGAAATGGCGGCTGTACCATCTTCAACAGCTGTGTTCGTTGCAACGTTTTTGCTTCGATTCATTATTCTTCGACATGGTCCCCCCCGTGTCATCATTAGCGATCGCGGTCGTCAGTTTGTTGCGGACGCCGTAGAAGAACTGCTTCGTCTCTGCAGTTCACAGGTCCGTCATCTTGGTCTAAGTACCCCGCACCTCCACCACAAAACTGTTACGGGTAATGTTAAACCGGCTTTATTTAAGGGACGAGATTGATGGTGAAGTCAAGATGGTGTCCCGAGGCTGCACACGCTAACGTCTTCTTCCTCTTCTGCTCGCCCGGCTCATGCCGTAGCAATATGTATCTTCCTACTTTTCTTGCGTAGAATTAAGGTAGCTGCGCAATCTCTGTAGATATTTTCCACGATATTCGCATTCCAGGATATTTATTCAGGATATTTGTTTTCGGAATCTAGGGTAGCCATATAGAGAGGCTGATTGTACTCTACAGATTTCTCGATTACCTGATTGATGACATGGATGTGATCTATCGCAGAGTGTTCCTCTCCCCCTGTTCGTTCGGTTGACTAAAGTTCAGTATTGCTCTTATTCTAATGCAAATTATCTTGGTGAATATTTTATACAACACAGAGAGTAAGCTAATGGTCCTAGAATTTTTCAATTCTTTAGCGTCTCCCTTTTTGTCGATTAGTATAACGATTGCAGTCTTCCAGTTTTCTGGGAGCCTTGCAGTCGATATACACTTCGTTTAGAGAGTCGCCAGTTTTCCAATCATTATCTCTCCTCCATCTATGATTAAATCGACTCTATCATCTACTGCCGCTTTTGCTCGTTTCATGTCTTGCGAGGCCCTTCTGACCTCATCTTTAGTTCCAGGAGAAATCTCTTTAACCTCTTCATTGCTGCTTCGAATAAAGGTGTAGTGGCTCTTCCTCGTACTTCGCAGGTCAGTATAGAATCCTTCCCCTGATTTTAATGTACCTTCGAGATTTCTGATAATATTACCCTGCTTCTCTTCCAGTGCATACATGTTGATTTGTCCTATGCCAAATGTCTCACTGATTACAGGCTGCGCCCGTTTTTTGCGGCTTCCTCAGTCTTTGTCAAGGCACAATTTCGAATATCCCTAATTTTCTCATTTTTATCAGTTTTGACAGTTCCGATAATTCTATCTTATCTATTGATATGGAGACTTTCATTCTTTGTCGTCTCTTTATTAAGTCCTTTATTACTTTGGAGGGCTTGCCTACTGGCTGCCTTGGGCCTTGCTTCCCCCTTTATTTGCTGCATCTTAAGCTAGCCTAGTTATTGTTTCATTTATTACCTCTAGTCATCTTCATCTCTGTTTTCAAAGGCTGCATATTTGTTTGCAAGTACCAGCCTGAATTAGTCTGCTTGTACCCTTACTGCACTTAGGTTGGCCCGTTTCTTCTTGACTAATATTATTCTTTCTTCAAATTCAGGTGAATGCTAGCTCTCACTAACATATGGTGACTGCACTTGTCCCTGCCTAACACTTGAACATCCTGCACTAAGGTGGGATCGGTAGAAAGTAATAAATCAATTTTATTTCTGGTTTCAACATTAGGGCTTTTGCAGGTCCCCTTTCTTTCGCTACAATTCCTGAAGAAAATGTTGATTATTTCCAGCTTATTCCTGTCTGTGAATTCTACCAGCACCTTTCCTCTAGAGTTGCTATAATCGCCGCCGTAGATGCGAATTGCCTGTTCATCACACTGCATTTTGCACATTTGTGCATTGAAGTCGCCCATTACTACAGTAAACTGAATTTGCACTTTCTTATCGCTAATTCAACATCTTCATCAAACTTATCTACTTCATCATCATCAAGACTGGAATTTTGGAGCGTAAGCATGCCCTACCTTTAATCTGCATCCATTATTAAGGTTGATTACGACTACTGCTACCCTCCCACTGATTCTGTAGAATTCGCCAATTTGGCCCTTATATCCTTATGTATAAGGAATCCTACCCCGTATTTCTTCTTATCTAGGAGACCTCTAATACAGAGTACATGACCATTACTATGCACTGTATAAGCCTCTCCAGTTTTTCTAATCTCACTAAGGCCGATGATATCCCAAAGGATGTCTGATAGTTCCTGAAAGAATCCTGCTAAGCTAGCCTCGCTCGACAGAGTTCGGGTGTTAAAGGTTGACAGAGTCAGTCTGCATTGGCAGCGTCTCCGGATCCAGAGATTAGCAGCACCCTCTGCGGCGTGCGCCCTCTGCACCCTCTGCTACGCGCGGCATGGCAGCATCTTAGACTTCGAGGCGAGCTTGACCGTCCAAGGCGTTTCCTCTCGCACTCCATGGCTTCATCTTCTCCTGACGCACACGGTCGTTCTTGACCCTTGGTTAGCCGTCCTTGCGAGTTTCTGGAGGTCCTCCTACCCTCCCTTTCAGTCCTCGGTTGCTCACAGCGCGACAGATCACACTGTCATGATTGGCCCTCCAGTGTTTGCTTCGACTCGTCGCCTCGCGTCGAATCGTCTAGCTGTCTCCAAAAAGTAGTTTGAACAGATGCCTTACCTCTGCTTTATTCCTACCCCTTCCAATCGTGGGGCCTCACCAATTCATATGGTGCTCTTAAAGACCGGTGACTGCCCCCCCCCCGCGCTGGTTATTGTGCTCTCAACAAAGCCACTGTCCCAGAAGAAATACCTCACTTTCAGCAGTCTACGCCGACACTGCACAGCAAGGTCGGCCTGATCAAAGCCTACCAGCAGATTCTTGTGGAACCCTCAGATATTACAAAGACCACCATTATAACATCCTTCGGCCTGTTCGAATATCTGCGATTGGCTGCGGCCTTCGCAATGGGGCCCGGACCTTTCAGCGTTTTGTTGGCCAAGTATTACATGTCTTGACGTGCTGCTTTGCCTATCTTGACGACATCCTTGTCTACAGCACCACTGCCTAATCTAGTAAGCTTTATCTACGTCAAGTGCTCGCTACACTCAGCAGGTTTGGTCTCATCGTTAACGGTCTGAAGAGCTACTTTGTTGTTGCGCAGCAGGATTTTCTCAGCCATTGCGTCAACGCACACGGCATTCGTGCAATCCCCAACGACGTCACCGAAACGCGTGAGTTGCCTCAGCCATCCACCACCAAGCAGCTGCTTCAATTTCATGGCCTCTCCAACTATCACACCGCTTGATACGTTGCTCCGCCAATATACTGCAGCTTTTCCACGGCCTTCTCGCGGTCGTCCACACAGGCAATACTCCCGTGGCCTTGAACAACACCGCCAGCCACGCGTTCAAAGGCAACAAATAAGCCATTGCCAGCACGACGCTCGTCGTCCGCCCCAAATGCGACGCCTCAAGATCTGCTCGGGTGGATGCATCGGTCACCAGTGCCCGCGCAGTCTTGCAGCAGTTCGTTGCTAGTGGTTGGCGGCCCATAGCATTATTTTCCAAGGAGCCTGCGCCTCCTGAGCGCCGCTACACTACGTTCAGCCGTGAGTCGCTCTCTATAAAATTTGCTGTGAAGCAATTGCGACATTTTCTCGACGGACGCTCCTTCCATGTCATCACTGACCATAAACCAGACTTCCACACCAGCGTCGAGCAGCACCTCCCACGCGCACCGCTAAAACGGGCAGCTCGTCTACATTTCTGAATATAGTAGTAACCTTCATCGGATCACAGGAAAATAAAACGCTGTGCCGACGCACATTCATCGACTTCACGACTATGGCAGCCACCCAGAGTGTCGACGCCCCACTCCAGCTGCTTCGCATGAGTGGTACCTTTCAGGTGCTTGAAGATACCTTGACCCGCATTGCGACGTGCACCTCATTTGTGTTACGTCGAACAGACGTCCTCGTCCTTACGTGCCTCGCCCATACCGCCGGGCCGTCTTTGATGACCTCTATTCTTTGGTTCATCCCGGCATTCGCGCAACACAGTGGCTCGTAGCACGAACAGAATCTACAGCTGACTGCCTATCTCTAGCCCGCCGAAGAAGGCCGACAGCTCGCCCGCTTGCGCATGAAGAATCAGGAGAAGACTGACAGTCGGCACTACAATCTCCGACGAAGATACGTGGAGTACCAAGCAGCTCGGCAACCGTGTTTAGGTTTGGACTTGATTACGATGACGATGTCTTAGTGAGAATCTTCAGTGACGCTTCTTCGGACCCTACAATGTCATCTGATGACTTCGAACACTGGAGTATGACGTCATCCCATATGACATTTTGTTGTCACAGCTGCACCACTGACAACCTGGAATGGCTCATGTTCTGCGGCTTAAGCCAGTCTACCAGCACTCACAAACTTTGGGACTGCTTCTTTGTTACTTTTTCATTGCTATACTCCGTTACATACAACGTAGTCAACGCTGTGGAGGCTAAAGAGACTTCTCTCAGTGGCTTTGTTTGCACTTGGATATAGGTCGGTGTTTTTTTATTGAATGCAATGGTACGCAACTGCTTTTCACATAGGCTCAGTATTGAATGAAACAAGGTTTAACCCTTTGAAACAAGCACACTGTGGTTTTACGGCTGCTAATGCGTTGCATATTCAGATAATCTTTCTTTTTGTTTTTATTTTCCCGTTTTATTTTTGCAACCCGTCACGAAGAGGCTCAATCAGCGTTCACACGCTCGCGCGTGTGAACGCTGATGGCACGCAGCGAAGCATGGACCGCCCAGCCAAGTATAGACAGAGCGCGCGGAGTGATAACTTTTATTGGTCGAGCTTCTTGCGTAGCGTGCACAGCGTTCACTGCCATGTATGGAACAGAGTATAGGCGCGCTTTCGCATTCCGCTCTCCTGTTATGTTTGTAGCCCCGGGACGATGTTTTCAAGAAGAAGGCATTGGCACGTATTAACTTTTATCGGGTGCCCGTGTTTTGCGTCTGAGAAATGTTATCGCTTAGCGCAGGACGTGCTTGCAGGTATCGGGAGTTTCTCGAATGTTATCGATGGTTCTATGCGCTGTCTGTTGTCACCGAACCTTGTGTAATCTGATTGCTTCTACGCGCTACGCCAATTGCGAAGAACTTTCCCCAAAACATGGGAGCCCCAGTGATTATTCTGGAACCTTCGTATACTCATGTATAAACGCTGACGCGCTTGCCCCGCAGATCATATATTCCACGATCGCCGACTATGTTCGCCGCTATTCTTCTTTGAGTGTAGCCTGTTATGAGGGCACTGGTTCACCCACTGAAACGCTAGTTTCGTCCTTCGCACTTTTGTTGTTTTCTTCACTGTCCCTACTACGTGACAATGCGATGTTTGCTGCCTTCCAATATTATGGGACATAACCACCCTCCGTTCACGTTAAAACATTTGGTGTGCTGGATGAAGATATTATGACTCAGTTTAGGGATAATAAAATTTGTGATTCGAGCAGTTCGCCGATCTGTGGTTTACTGAAATGATTGTGCTGCTACGTACACCTCTGCTACCGTTATGGCATCGTGTAGTGCAGAATTTAGTGGCGTTTGTAGATGGTTTTTGCGTACGGTTAGTTCGCCGTTAGCTGGGTGTTTGTTTCGATGTATTCGCTCTCTAACAATTTGAACGTTTGGTTTGAAGATGTTTTCGTAGCTGTGGAGTCGATCACGCTACGAAGAATTGGTCACTTCTTCTGCGTGAGTAGTGCTCCCTGCATTGTGTCGCAGAACCTACCTCCAGTATAAGCTTTGCGCATACTCAATCGCTTCCTGCGCTGGTTTTACGACGCGCATTTCTAGCCTCCTATTGTGTATTTGTCTTTTCCATATCTTAGACGATGTCGAGCTTCCCATAAATGTAAGAAATGAGCGTCTACTGCCGGTATTTTGATTGTGATTGATATCTTTGATGTTCTTACATTTAGGTGCCTAACGTACAGTAACTTGGATGCGGCGTTTCACCCCCCATGGGGTCGGCAATGTCGGCTCTAAAGGCCGTCCAGTGCGCTATGACGCCGGAATGCGTTCTTCCCCTTAATTTCGGGGAGTTTATTAGTAAAGCTGTCATGTCAGCATGATAGCTGCCTGAATTTTCTTGTGTGTTGGTCCACCTGACTCAGTTGAGGCCTTTGGTGAACGTTAGGTCCAGTGTCGTGTCTCTTGTTACGCTATTGCTGATGCGAGTGGACATTCCTGGGAGTGTTAATTCTATATCCCTTTGTTTCGTTCATTCTACCAGTGTCTGCCATTTACGCGTATCCTTTGGGTATCCTCAGTGCGAGTGTGCTGAAATGATGTGCCGTAGTATTATAATTTTTATTCCACTAAAAGCTTACCCCATCTTGAAACCCACGAGTCGGCTGAAGCCGGCTTGATTATCCCTAGGCGCACTGTATGCGTTCGTTAGAATTCTTTTATATGAACATAATGTGGTTATTTGGCGTTGTATCTCGCAGTCCTGCGTGTGCTAAACACATATCGCTACATCGTTTTTCGCAAAAGCAGCCATTTGGAGGACAGGAGGGTTCCAATGAGTATGGTAATGCCTCCGCTTCGAGATCTTACTGGCAGTTTTTTGGATGCAATAATGTCCGGCGAGATTGGCGCCGACTCCATGTATTGGGATATAACTTGACGTTTGTTTTGGGTGTGTGACAGTTCCAACGCTACACGTAGAAGCCGTAAGTTAATCTGTTTCCTGGATTGCCCATGATTCGTGCCTTCGCTATCTGTCATCTGCAGAGCTTCAGGACAGCGGGTCGGAGCTCCTGAGCTGCCACTAGTGTGCTTGCGTACGGCAGCTTTTTCTGGAATTGACGGATAGAAGTGCATGTCGCTTCACCGTACGTGTTTCTGCGAATATAAGCTAAATGTGTTGCGTTATTTCGGCAAGTTGTTTTCTGTTGCTGGTTGGTTCCGACTCTTGAAGGGTCTCTGTTACCCATCTGATCGTGGATAACTGTGGTTTTTGAGATCGTTTGAGTGGCCATTTCCTCCTTATCCTCGGCCAGGCTAGCTTTTGGGGACAGTTTTCTACAATTCTTCGACATTGTGGATTTTGAGTAACTGCTTTGGCATTCATAAAAGTTCGGTAGTATTTTACACTCCTGTACCACGCCAAGGGGAAAATTACATTCACACTTGGTAATGCGCAGTCTTGCATTGTCACGTTGTTCTTGTTCGCACTATCAACTCAACCCACTCTGCGGGATCAGCCATGAATCGAGCCCTGAAAAATTGCTATCACGTTGCTGCTTACGCAGTTCGGCTTCTTGGGCTCGTTTTCGATGCTCAGCTGACGGTTGGCGCGCCCGTAGAGCGTGGTCAGACTCACGCTGATGACGTTTCCCTTCGACTTTACGTTGAATTCTATAAGCAGCGTTTTGAACCGTATGCTGTTCCCTTTGTTGTATGGGTGATTTCACTGTTCGCTTCACTTTGCTGAGCAGTTCTAGCCTCAGCCTTAGGGGAAGGTATACACCATAAAGGAGGTCACGTGTTTTTTGTACTACTTAACTAGGCGCCGCGTTTCTGTACGGTTGTATGCGTGGTTGCGATGTATATACCGTATGCTTCACTTTTCTGAGTGCTTGTAGCCTCTACAGTACGAAAGCGATGAGCCATTGCATTCTTCAGTTCCTTAGAGGAGTATCAGCCATAGGTGGTAATGATAGTTTTTGTACCATTGGACTACCATTGGACTTGACTACGTGTTTTTTTCAAGACCATCAGGGGCATGAGGCACATAAAGCTTTTGGCCTGATAAGACCTGAGCCCAGCTTATCTGCGGTGGTGCTACCAATATTGTTGGTCCAGCAGCTTCCTTGGGTAGTGGTTTGTTTACTACGATGGGTTTGGGGAGGACTGGAGTTTTTCTGTTCTTTTCAAGGTCTTGCAATCCTGTTCTTGATCTAGAGCGGGATCTTCCCATTTGTTCCAGAAGTTGTGGGCTGTAGCTGTAGCGCGTTTCTTGGGTCTCGGATGCGCGCCATCTTGGGCGGTTGTTGTGTGGTCCCGAGGCGTTGTCTCCTTTCTTTAGCGTTCTTGTGGCATTGTTCTGCTGGTAGCGGCCAGAATCTTTCATTCTTTTTCTAAAGGTGTGGTCCTAGAGCACGCATTTTTAACCAGATGTGGTGCACCGCGGATTGCTGTCACGCCCTTGTGTGATTTCTTGGGTTCGGCAGATTTTTCATACTGAAAGTTCTGTTTGCAGGCACATGTCAGTCTGATGTTCGGCGCGTTGGCAGATTTATTACATTTGTACCGCATTGCGACAATAGGAACACGCGAGTTTGCCCCCCTCCCCGCCTGATAATACACGTATCGGGGGTCAATGTTTCTCGATAAGTCCGGTAAAAGTGTGGTAATCACAACACTTTTAGAGTTTCGTAGCATTCTGAATTCAAAAACGTCTAGGTTTTGCATGCCGACGCGGTTATTTCTCTGGAAGCTTTCAGGTTCATGTGCGGCACCAGTCCATGGGTGACTCGTGTACTGCCCTCTCACCTGTTGTAACATACGCGTTTACTGCGTGGGGCCTGTAGTTTACCATAATAGATGTGAGTTTGCGCACAAGCTCTGAAACCCTTTGGTCGGAGCTCGACACTGTCGCAATCTTTGAGCCGCGCTTGATGTCTGGCAAGAACTGTCAACTTGTGGCTTTTTTTTGACACGGTGCCATGAGCTCGTCAGTTCACATGGGGCTTGTCAGGGTCCGCATCCCCAGGACCTGGTGCAATCGTATAGTCCCCTTCAGTTTTAATGCTGCAGCGACACTAGCTTCCCAAAACTGTCTGGTACTAATCTTTTGGGTTCCTCGCTTACTACGTAATTTGGCGGAGAGTGAGCACCGTCCTCAAGCTCTAGCCGTCGTATTCAGCGAGGCGCGTGGTCGGGCGGACCTGCCCTTCTGAGTAGTTGTCGACTCCCTCGGTGCCCTTAGTTGTCGGTTTTGGACGTGGTTGAACCTCGCAAACATTCACCCTCTCTTCTGCGGTAGACTGACGGCTGGTTTAGGCGCGTGGCCCAGCTGTTTGTCACTCCAAGCGAAGGTGTACGGCGCATCTGCATCGTTGACGCATCGTGCGCTATCGGCGACATTGCCGGTGCAGCTGCTGCCGCGGTCCTTCACTGCTGTTAGGCTTAGCTCGGCTGCCACGTAAAGGAAGTATTCTTTGGGACATACATTCATCAAAATCGGTCCTAGGTCCCAAACGTTCATATCATCTGATGCCGTTTGACTTCACAGCTTGAATAACGCGCACTTGTGAGGGGTAGTAGGAACTTGGCAGCCCGCAAAACAAGGAAATTGCGGAACCAGACGTGAGCGCTTTCGCAAACGGGTGAGCCGCCTCCGCTTTCGCCTGCCGAATCTGTTTCAGCGTCATTTTTTAATCTACCGTTGGATGCCGCCATAATTTTTGACCAGCCACCGCCAGATAAGCAGGAAGATGCGGGCCAACCGCAGACGCTGTCCACACTCTCCTGGTGCGGTTATTTACATTCGCTGCAACAGCCCGACCCCGTGGAAACCATCTCTCCTCCTGCGTTCTTCTAGACTCTTGTCAGCCAATTAGGTAAAGAAAAGCCTGTGGAGGTAGACAGTGCTATTTATTTTGAATGGAAATAAATGTTATGTTCTGTAAACGACAAGAGCATTTCATTGGTTTGTCCCGACAACACTTCCGATCCTTGTGTCGGTGGTCACATAAATTGGACACCACAAGGATATACAGATGCACTACCATCATTGTTACCGCGACGTGAACAGATCATGGTGCACCGTCTGTGGCTAAGCGTAGCTTATACATGCTCTTATTCCTTCCTTAGTGGAAAGGCCATGAGTCCCACGTGCGACACATGCGGCTTTGACGAAACGCTCGATTACTATATGAGTGTCTGCCCACGCTACATTGCCGACAGGCAAGTGACGTGCAGAGTGATGGACCAATTGGACTACCGTGCACTACCAGAAGTGAAAGGTTTTGGCCAGTGCTCCCAAAGAACATCCGCGCAGAAGGCCTTGGTCGCGGTACTAAGATTCCTGTGATCTAAGTGGCTTCACGATAGACATGAAGACCGACCCCTGTGGCTTTACACTGTACGCGGCTTGTTTGTGCTCGTCTCTTTCTCTCTCGCTCCCCCTTCCGCTGTTATTGCTTTTTTTTTATCCCGTACTCCTTCCCCCGTGCAATGTAGCCAACCGGAAGTACCTGTGGTTAAACTACTTCGATTTCTTTGTATCCTTTCTCTCTCTCAGTCTCTTGACATGAGGAGATCGGAATCAAACAGGATTGGAGTAGTATTACGTTAAAGGGCCCTTGCCCAAGAACTGTTGTCGCCTTTACCTGTGACGCCCACGCGCTAAGAGCACCAGCCTTCACGTCCAGCCATCTCAATATAGAGTCCGGAATAGCCCGCGATTATTCAACAATAACTCAGAAAAGTTGAACAT
Source organism: Dermacentor andersoni (assembly GCF_023375885.2). Classification (NCBI taxonomy): domain Eukaryota; kingdom Metazoa; phylum Arthropoda; class Arachnida; order Ixodida; family Ixodidae; genus Dermacentor; species Dermacentor andersoni. Next base: position 31,889,880 of record NW_027314752.1, read on the forward strand.
TTCAACACAAACTAAATCCGAGTAAAGGATAACGGAAATTATTCATGTTCTTTTTTTGTTTGAGGCAAAGTTTTATTAGCAATGACGGAAATAGAGTAGAAGAAGTAGTTTAATGATTGGAAAATGTAGAGAGGTCGGCTGTAAAATGGAGCATCTGGCCTGCTACTCTTCTTAAGGGAAGGGGAAGAGGGGAAGAAAAAGGGTCACAATGGGGGATGATAATAGGAGGAATGAGGTGAACGACACATTGCATAAATGCTATCACAAGCGTGAGTCCAGGCCTGTGTCGTCTAAGAAACGTGAAAGAGCACGCGTTGTCCCTATCATCAGCCAACTAACTCTCTGGCCATACTCCTAGCAAGCGGTGGTCTGAAAGTGGTCTATTGTATAAATCTCTCAAGGTAGCTGCCATTGTCAGTCTTTCGCGCCCATACTCAGGGCGCACCACATGTACATGGTCTATAGTCTCTACAACGCCACACTGAACAGTCTGGGGAGTCTGTCCGCCCAATGATATGCAAGTATTTGCGCGTGATGGTGACATCTAACCGCATTCTGTGTATCAGGCATGTATGAAGGCGTGGAATTCAAAGCAGAACAGGAAATTTCATATCGGGATCCAGCCTTTTAAGGCGGACGTGATGAGCGTCTGGCTGGGCCCAGTATCCTGTCGTCGCACTCCTCATTAATACCGACAGCAGGCATGTGATGTCCGGTCTGGAGAATGTCATTACAGTTCGCAGGCCATTACTGATTGCGCACCTTGCTGCAGCATCGGCCATCTCATTACTATTGAGCCCACAGTGTCCCGGGATCCATTGGAACACTATGAATTGTGTTTTTCTTGAGCGCATGAAAGTAGCTCGGTGATCTGCAGTGCCAGAACCTGATATGTGGTGTGGCGCAGGAAGTATCCTGAAATTTGCAGCGCGGGTTTAAAATCCGTCAAAATGCACCAATCTTGATGTTTTTTTCCCGCAGATGTGGCGAATCGCTTCCCGAATAGCCACAAGCTCTGCTGCGGCTGATGTAGAATTATGATCTAGAATTATACCTCGAGTCATCTGTTGGGCTGGTATCAACACAGCTGCTGTCGATGCCTTTGGTGACGCGGAGCCGTCTGTAAAAACATGAACATAAGTCTGGTATTCTGACTAGATGTATGCCAGAGCAAGTTGTTGTAGTCCGCTAACGAGAACCAATTATTTCTTTAGCATGCCGGGGACATGCACGCATACGGAAGCTTGAACCATCACACGCGCTGGTTTGACGGGGTGATATGGAAGGGCATAGCCTGATGTTATTTGGGGTAGATGCAGTGGAGCCCACTTGTGAAAGTGCTTTCCGGTGGCTCGTGTAGAACCGACCTCAATGGACGGCAATGGTGTCGAGTCAGCAAGCGTAAATATACACGAAGTGGTTCGTGGGACAGGTATACCGATAATGGGCATACGCGGGATTCCTCAATTGTGCCTTTGTTGGAGGCACGCCGTGGCAACCCGAGGCAAATAGAAGACTTGATCACGTCCGCCCTCGGTGAGGCGACGCGGAACATGTATGCACCTACACCGGGGTCTCCTATCGACGTGGAATTCGACAGGTTACGCGCAGTCCGACGGCGCGCTGCAAGAAAATACAGAAGGACGAAATGCACGTACGATCTCACCCTTTGTCGCCGAGCTCAACGACAAATACAGCGCCATCACGAGAAATTAGGAAGGAAGCGCTGGAGAAAGTTCTGCTCATCCCTGGATCCTCGCCAGCCGTTGTCGTGTATTTGGCGTGTAGTCAGGAGCCTACCTTTTCCCTCACAAGAAAGGTACCCTTTCAGTGCTCTGGCCCTTTATCAATGCCGCACTGATGTAGAGGTAGCGGACGACTTCTGCAAAATGATTGTTGGCACAACTCAACCAGCCTCAATCCAATTCGAAGTTTTTGCGCCTCCTTCCCCAGGTGATCACTACGACTTGCTCTTTAAGATGCCGGAATTAGAGGCTGCTCTTGCATCGTGTCGGCATTCATCTGCCCCTGGCCCTGACGAGATCTAGCACCTGTCCTTCTCTCACCTTGGCAGGGCTGGTCGCACTGCACTGCTCAATTATTACAATGACACATGGGTCTCCGGTATTGTTCCTGAGCAGTAGAAGATCAGCCGCCTGGTTGCTCTCTTGAAGCCTGGAAAGACTCCTTATGAGCTTACCTCATACCGCCAGCTGCATTAGCCAGATGTGTTGGAAAAGTTATGGAACGAATGGTCCTGGCGAGGCTTGAATGGTTTCTGGAGAGAAATGATGTTTATCCTACCATGATGGCCGCTTTTCTGTGGGGTCGTTCTCCGATTGACAGCGTCATTGACCGCGTTACGACAGTGGAACATAAAAAACGTCGACGCCAACTCGTCGCCGCTGTTTTCTTAGACATCAAAGGAGCCTACGACAACATCCTTCATGAAGGCATTCTCGATATCCTAGATGACTTGGGTATTGGCGGCCGGCTCTACCTGTGGATTGTGAGCTACTTCAGCGGCCGTTTCGTTTGCATGATCACGCCTGATGGAGAGACTAATCGTCATCAGGTATGCCGTGGAGTCCTCAGGGAGGAGTTCTCAGCCCAATATTATTTAATGTGGCATTCATTGGCCTGGTGAGCGAACTTCCAGCTAACAACCACATCAGTGCATATGCAGATGACATCTGCATCTGGGCTTCTGGTACAACACGTCCAAGACTACGAGCGAAATTACAACGTGCTGTGTCATATACTTCACGCTACATACGGCGTCAGGGTTTGTTCTTAGCTGCTGAAACATGCGATGTCGTTGCATTCACGCGCAAATCCGCCTGCTGCCACCCGATATCCATTAACGGTGTTATAATACCTTATTTCTCCCACCACATATTCTTGGGCACTATCATTGACCGCGGTTTGTCATGGTCGAGGCATGTTAATATGTTGAAACAAGAACTTAATCTGTTTTGCCATGATCTTCGCTTCGTAGCAGGCATGAAATGGTTCCCGACGGAAGGCTCATTACTACGGCTTTATCAGTCTTGATTCACAAGCTACATTCAATACAGCGTCCCGATACTCTAAAGCTTGAGCACTTCTTGCTTACGGACATTAGAGAGCGTTCAAGCGCAGGCACTCAAAATATGCCTAGGAAATCGAGTAAATGTGCGTGGAAACATTATAACTCTACACTTGTAAAAGACTTCAAGCCGTTTGATTTTCCCAAATGGTTGTTCCCGCCCTACCATGCTCATGCCGTCGTGTTTTATTGCTAGCGGATATGTGCATCTCCTCAATCTGCCTACAGAGAGCGCTACAGGGCCCTCTCTCAGTTAAGTACAACTATAGTGAAATGCTTGAGTAATTCACTGCAAGGGCCCACTACGACCCTTCTTTTTACAATGACAGTTTCACGTTAGTGTTTTTCCTCCCTGATGTAAAACAAGGCAGTGCTTAATATATGGTTCTCATTCCGGAAGCTTTTCCTTTACTGCAGCCACACTGGCTATTTCCATTCTTGTTGCCACTTTTTGGAATGAACCGTTTCGACCGCGAGTAAAACCCTCTAAGCATCAGTTAAAAACGATGCGTACTAGCAGTGCTTGGTTTCTAGTCAGCTAAAACAGCGGTTGTGATACAGTTATCAGGTTCGGTTTTCCATGATAATTTCTATGTCCCGCAAGACCGGACGACTGGAAGTTTTTTTTTTAATTTCATGAAGCTTGTTTAAGGCTTGGGAAAACATTTACGTAGCACTTACTGAAGAATAGAAAGCTGGATTGTGAACGTTTCAGAATATTCCTCAATATTGCGATTTACAGTTGTGCCCCCACAAAGTTGGCGACAGCTTGTCAGGGCAAGTATCTCGGGTCCAGATAGCGTGGTTTGCACAGGCTGTCATATCTGCCTCGGGGAAAAAAATATGTCACAGACCTGCACAGCACACGCAGCACAGTCACAGCGTAAGCTGCTGCAGCGCCTCCATGGGAGCTTCATTTTCGGCACTAGGCCATACAGGGTCTTTGCGGCGAAGTGTCGTCACATTGTTTTCGCAAGAACGATCTCAGCTCCTCGCCTGGCGTGGACGGTGAGCTCGTGCCGCGGCTCACCGTCGACGCCAGCTAGTAAACACAGGTCAACACAGGTTTCTAGACTACCTGGCACATTAGTCATATCCCTTGACCTTGTTGATGATGATAATGATGGTTCTCTGGCATCTCTTTCGAGGCGTGGTGTTGACAGACACCTAATCTGCTTGAGTTAACCAGGTGCAGCTACATGCAGCATGGAATAAATATACACAGACGCCATAGTTTCATTTCATTTTATTACCTTACAGACCCCTTGATAGGGGTATTACATAAGGGGTTGGAATACATTAGTACATAATTTGCACAATACATAAGTGAACACGCAAAAAACAACAAAAAACTGCATGTGCTAAAGCGTTACATACGTCAGCGCAAATACATAGAACTAAGTAATACAAACTAAAGTTGCAGGAGCATATAAGTCTACTAACACAAGTCATTTCTATTGTGAAAAGTGCGCAGTGACACATGACACATAGTTCTGGACATATGGTGGAATATAACGAAACCGCAATGCAAAGTTTGTACATATCGACGCTACGCGATGCGTAAGTCACATCGCGCGTCAAATGGTACGATACCGTCACGTGGTGGTGACATTTAATAACACAGTAGCAATACTGTCAACAAGAAAACTAACTTTTATTGGGCGAACCTGTGCCCACAAAACAGGCTACACTTATAGCACAACGATAGCGGCGAACACGCTTGGCGATCGTCGAAAATCTGATCAGCGGGCCAAGCGCGTCGGCTTTTATACAGTAGTCATCGAATTTTCCAGACTAATCGTCGGGACCCGCATGCCTTCCACAAAGTTCTACACAATGCGCGTCAGGCGAATAAATCATATAACACAAGGTTCGGCGACAACAGACTGCGGATAGAAGCATCGATAACTTTCCAGAAACTTTGGATACATGCAAGCGCGTCCCATGCTGTGCGATAAGATTTGTTAGGCGGCGAAACGTGGTCGCCCGATAAATATAAGTACACGTGTCAATACAATGCTAATAATAATTCTCATGGTGGTGATGATGATGATGGTGATGGTGCTCTTATGGCATTAGCTTTGAAACAGCATGGTGACAGTCACCTAGCCTGCCTTAATAAATCAGGTGTGTCATACACGTTTTTCATTAAATCAATATTTATACATCTCCATAAGCTTCTTTTCTGTCCTCAAGACTTCTCTATCTTGTACCACTACCTATGCAGCTGCTACACAGCCTTCCATCTGGTGTAATACTATGTAATTTATCTGGAAAATGGGCACGTATAGACTACGCGGCGCGCCTTTCAGCTAGCTGGGCAAGTGGCACGATACGATGTATTGATGATAATTTATTGGCATCCCCTTTGAAACGCGGCTTTGACATAGTCACCTAGCCAGCTTGAGTTGACAAGTGACACAATACGAGGCTAATGATGGTGACGATAATTGTTTATTGGCATCCCCTTTGAAATGCGGCCATGACATATTCGCCTAGCCTGCTTGATTTAATCAGGTACGTAATTATTTCTTTCTAGCATTATTGTGCAATTCTTCCTAAACTTCAGACCTTCTTTACCGGCCTCTATAGATTTCTGTGCATTTGCTACATAGCGTTCTATCTGGTGTGATAAAATGCACCTGAAATGCAACACGCGCACTTATCGACGCTACGCGGTGCTCATGTGACAACTCGTGTCCCGTCGCGCGGTAAGACCTCATTACAGGGCATTTTCCCGGTGCGTGATAGTTAGCGCTGGCGTCGCTCAGTGGTAGAGTAGCTGACTCCCACACATCGGTGCTGGGTTCGTTTCCGGCGAAAATCTAATTTTTTTCTCATTCCGGGCGATAGCTCCTGCGCAGACTGGCGGCCTGGTCCGACACCATCGTAAACCGAAACTGCCATTGGAATGAGCCCATAATGGCTTACGCGATAAAATTGCTTCACAGGTTAAAGAAGCAGAGAATAGATGATGGAACACATGAAGCTGGGGGGACCGAGAGTAGGAAGTAGGCCCTCGACCCGTACGTCTACGGAATAAGCTTATCGCTATGGCGTGAAAGTTGAGTTCTCGTCGAAGAACAAGCTCACTAGCATTTGTTAGGTTGTGCGCAGGCGTTGTGAAAACTCAGCAGCTGCACTACAGATGTAAGTAACCGCTCCAGTTGTAGTGTTAATAAACATGAAAACCAACTCGCTCCTTGCTGAAGTTCAGTAGTGTATATTATGCCCTTGTTGTGTGGGAACACCTATGTTTGCCGAACCGACAGGTGCCTCAACACAAGTCTGAAGGAGCATTTGTTTTTCACAAAAGAGGCTGCGCTAACGCATCTCGCAATTCATAAAAGAGACTGCATGTCGCAAGTGTACACCCCAGTTTGAAAAAGAAAAACAGTCTTAAATAGGCACAAATATCGAACAAGAGAGGCAATAGAATCGTACGAGATGAAGAAAAAGGGAACGGGGTGGGTCACCCATGCGACCATAGAACTTCATAATACTGAAGTGGCTTTTCTATATGTTACTTAATGTGGAGCAAATTTCTTACGTATATTCCGAAAAAAAAAACAGATCTTTTGCCTACTTTTTGATGACGTATGTCATATCGCGTTTTTAAAGTTTCAGACCTTTCGGATAAACTTCTTCAGTTGCCAGTGTAACATTCGCGCTGCTGGTCGCATTCTACGTTGCAATCTGCAGATAAGATTGCCCCGCTTGCCGCGATATCTTCCTTTCTTTAGCCACTCCCAGATTGGCTGCCTAGCGCTTAAAAAGCGCATCGCCGAACGAATAAACGTCATTGTCTTCCTGGCGCTGCGTGGGTCATCTGTTCCTTGGGCCGGTCGTCCCACCGCCCTCGGCGTCTAGCCGTCGAATACGTAACACCAGTCAGCAGTTTGTAGTGTCTCTTGTCATTCCTTTACCTTTGTCCTAGTAGTTGAAACTCCGATTGAGCCTTAGTTCCGCAATAACTTGACCAGTTTTCGCTTCTGATGATTACTGAGGCTGTGTTAAACATTTGGGCACTCGTTGGCGCATGCTGGTTCAGTAGCGCTTCAAAAGCCAGAAGCAGGATTACTTTACAGATAACCGCAGGTGATAAAAATATCAGATTTTTTTTATTATGCTGCCACTTCCTAAATAAACCTTTTAGTTAATTCTACCGGATCTCTAAGTCCGCAACGATTGAATTGGCCGATATTGACTGTACGCCTTCCTGCGCACAAAGAACACACTCGGTTACTTGACAGGGCTATTTTTATATTTACTTACGTTCAGGATTCTGCCATATCTCGGAGGCCACACTCAGTAGACGCAGCTGTGCGCAACTATCATGGTTAAAATAGGGGTTCAAAGATGAAATACTTTTTATTGTCTTTTTGAGATAACAAATTTGGTAATACTTCATTTATTTACCTCAAAAATAGAAATTATACTATCACATGAGAATGTTCTGCCAACTTTTGTTGGGCTTGAATCCTTGCAATGTAACTGCATGACAGCATTGTGAATGACGGAGGAGGCGTTTTTTTACATTTTTTCGCACGAGATTGTAAATTTTGTGCTTAATGTAGTGAACTAATATTGGGCAAATGCTCACAAGAGCTTCTTCCAGTCATCAACCTTTTCTCACCAAGCTAAAAAAATGTTCCGGGTTCCTTTAGGAGCACCACACTTTCTAAAAAGATCGGGCAAATTTTCGATACAACGGCTGCTGACTTGTTAATGATTTTACGTTATACTCCAAATCTCTACTTTACCGTGACAACACCACAGCCGAGTTTTCGCTCTATCATGCAGAAAAAATTTGCGCACTGAGGCGGTTCAAGTAAAAATATGCCACGAACTGCATTGATAGCCCTGCTTTTTTTTGGCCTGCCATTCCTTTCCCCATCTCATCCAATAATTTTTGTTCTGCAATAGTGCCTAGCATAGGCCTGTAATAGAAAATTCCCTAGCAAGTGAGGAATTAACTGTGTTGCCCAATTTCAAGAATCATCATAAAAATGATACATGTCATCTTTTCACATTCCGAAGAGTCTGTTAGAAGCCAGGAGGTCTGGTGCGAGCTCTGAGAGGATGCTCATTTTTTGTGCCCCTCATTTTTGTTAAGCTTCCTATGCCTACTGCTTCCTCGGAAATTTCAAAACGCCTACTAGTGAGCAAATACCAGGGGAGACTGGCGCACATGAAATATTTTAGACAAAGGCGTAAATGTGAGTTTAGCACTACAACGGAGCTCTTCTGTATGTGCCTGCAATATACAGCTCATTAGAAGGCATGATAATAAGAAGCTAAAATGACTACTAAAACCAGAGAAAGTGAGAGCATTATTTTTATGCCAAGCTGTTGCGGGAGGACCTAGAGCTGCGGACGTAAAGTATGATGGCTATCATGACTGTGTCTATGTTGCCGTGAGCGACCATTGCATTGCAGTTAATTGGAAGGGGCAATTTAATCATCATGACTCTTGATATCATGGATATCCACGACTGAACTGCATCACCTAATGTGTACTGCAAAGCGTTTGCCTTGAAGAATTCAACTGGGCAATGCACAAAGCAAGCAATTTTTCACTTTGAGGAAGTAAAGAACAACCCGCCGTGGTTGCTCAGTGGCTATGGTGTTGGGCTGCTGAGCACGAGGTCGCGGGATCGAATCCCGGCCACGGCGGCCGCACTTCGATAGGGGCGAAATACGAAAACACCCGTGTGCTTAGATTTAGGTGCACGTTAAAGAACCCCAGGTGGTCAAAATTTCCGGAGTCCTCCACTACGGCGTGCCTCATCATCAGAAAGTGGCTTTGGCACGTAAAACCCCAAATATTATTATTATTAAAGTAAAAAACATACTTGCAGCCACACTAAATTCATCAGATAATTCTGAAAGGAGTTTCTTGTTGTTAATGCGATGACGGGAAGAAAGCATTATTATTTGCTATCAATACCACTAGCATGGACACGTCAAAAAGAAGTACGCTGTTCACCGATGGGCAGCAGGAGAGAGAGTTCTCGTTTTTTATTTAGCTTGTTTCGATATCACTGTGTCCTAAGGATGCCTCCAACGGTAAAATAAACGATTATGGAGTCTGTTTGAAGGTGTGGTTACTCTAAAAAAATTAAATTATGGGGTTTTACGTGCCAAAACCACTTTCTGATTATGAGGCACGCCGTAGTGGAGGACTCCGGAAATTTTGACCAACTGGGGTTCTTTAATGTGCACCTAAATTTAAGTACACGGGTGTTTTCGCCCCCATCGAAATGCGGCCACCGTGGCCGGGATTCGATCCCGCGACCTCGTGCTCAGCAGCCTAACACCATAGCCACTGAGCAACCGTGGCGGGTGTGGTTACTCTGATAGACGCCGTTGACCTGCTAATGGGCTACTTAGATATGCACTACCAAATTACTTGCTAAGCTAAAATTGAAAAGAAAAGAAACAACACGAAACTGTCTTCTTTGATACTTAGCAGCGAGCAGCATGTTTTCGTTTCATAAGCTAAACAATGCTTCTCAGCTATTGTTAAATTAATACTAGTAAGGAACTTCCTTAAAAACTAACTACCTAAGGACACGCACTAGGTACACACACACAGCGCTGCCTTTCAACAAAAAGGTTTATTTTGCCAGTGTGCAGCTAGTTTTAAAGAGAACACTTGGCAAAAAAAAAAGAAGATTCGACATGCATACAGTACCTGCTCGTACCGCTATGTTTCCATGGTACCATGTTCCCTGGTATTTCAATTAAGGTAAGCCAGCTCTTTTTCACAAAATGCTGTCGAGGAATCACTGACGCAGTCATTTCGCGCACATCAAATTGCAACAGCCTCAAAAGGTTCTCGACTGAGGCTTGATTTTCTCCAAGATATAATCTAACGTTTGTTGAAGCAGGTTTGCACCCACAGTAGTGACACTGCACGCCTGGATGAGCCTGAATGGTGTTGGTAACATTCTTGTGGTGTTCTCTAAGCCGATCGTTAATGCATCGGCCGGTTTGTCCAATGTAGACATTACCTTATGAGATAGGTATCTCATATACGACACACTGGGCACACAGTGTGAAGCAGTGTCTGTGATTAGTTGTATGCTGGGCCTTCTCTTGAAAGACAGCGCCAGTTTTCTAGGCACATTTGCAACATTTGCACTCCGGCCAACCTATCATAAGGCTGTGCAAAATTCGATGAAAATATGGAATAACTGCCTTCTTTACGTTGTAACGACTTTCTCCTTCTGTGAATTGTGTCCTTGCACGACCAGCTCTTTTAACTTCCTTAAGTATGCCTTCCGCGACATTGACTTTCACACATAAGGCATATCCAGCTGCGCTGAGGGGGTATACCTGCGACCGAAAGCTTTCTTCCGCTTTGCGCACACAGGATTTCATCAAAACATTTGAACGGCAAGAAAGAACAATACTTCTCTTCACCAGTTTAGAGCGTGCAGACCGAAATGGAAGTAAAGGCTTCTTTGCCATTGGCTCAAACATCCTGCACAAGTGTTGCGTCAAAAACTGAATGCGCAGATATAAAAACCGAATGTTATTTCCTTCAAAAAGCTCATGCGTCAAAGCTAGGGGACATAAAACATATATAAAAAAATCAAGCACACCTTTCACTGCTACAGTGAATTCACCATTATTCGGAACGTGAAGAATAAATGAAAAATTGTCGATGTGTCTAAATATACGAACAATGTTTAAACCATGCAACCGTACATTACGATTCCTGTCATATTTAGCTGCGCTGTATCAGTTCCCGCGCTGTAGCCTTCTGCTATGTGCAACCAACAAGCCCAACTATTTACTCTGCTAACTACCAAATACTGGAGCCTCGAGACACAAGAAAGAAGTCTGACCCCATTTTCCCAGAGTGGTTAGTAAAGCTGCAAGCCATGCTCCTCATCTATCAGTGATGAAAAACACTCAGCATATAAATAAACTTTTTTAAGGCAATAGCTGCACAAAATTCATTGTGGGCATGCCACTGACATCCTGAGACTCTTGATATCCCACATTATCACAAGAACATCACATGTTTACCAGGACTGCAAGGCTGTAGATCATGCCTTGAGCTTTTTCTTTTGGTGGACGGTCTGTCGGTTTAGGGAGAAGGATATTGAAAGTGTTTATCGATTTGTGTGCGTCTTGGAGGCCTTGTTTTTTAAAGATTCGGCTGAGAGCTTTGCTGGCACCTTTGGCGCATGGAATGGATACTTGTTTCTTGGTTAGGGGTGAAGTCAACGGTTGTAGCTGTGGGGTGTTTGTATTTTGTTTCTTTTTTTCGTTGTGAGGTGATTTTTCGAATAAAGTCCTTTGTGTAGCCATTCCTTTTGAGTTCGTTGAGAACCGTTCTCCTTTCTTTTTCTGGTCTGATTCCAATGAGCAATGAGTTTCGGCTCTTTTCAATGAAAAATTTGTAACAGATGTCTTGTGGTTTACCGGATGGTCGGATTCGAAGTGAAGGTAGCGGCCCTTGTGGGTTGGTTTGCGCTAGACTGAAAATTGTAGAATGCCTTCTGTTCGTGTAACTTGTACATCTAGCTATGAGAGAGATCCTTTCTGTTCGCGCTCATATGTGAACTGTATGTCCGGGTGTATGGAAATTAAGTGGTTCTGCAGGTTTTCGACTTGCCCTGTCTTCACGATGCAGAAGGAATCATCCACGTGCCCGAGGAAAGCTTTTGGTTTCGGGGAAAAGGGACTCAGAGCTCTTTCCTCGATATTCTGCATAGTCAAGTTAGCCATGACAACGAAAATTGAAGCCCTCATGCAAGTTCCCTTCACTTGCCTGTAGTAGCTGCCTCGGAAGGTGAAGTCGGTATTTGACAGGCACATTTCAAGAAGGCGGCAGATCTCGTCTACGCTCAAGGGGGCTCTCTCGTTCAGTGTATCGTCTCGTTCCTGGGCATCCCTAGTTGGAGATATATAAAACCTAATGGGTACTCTGGTGAACAGAGAGATCACATCAAAACAGACTTCGATCATCTTCGATACGTACTTTTGAAGTGGGTTCGATGAACTTCTCGGAGTCGCGCACGTGGCTTGCGCTCCTTCCGGTGAGTGGTGACATAATCTGGTGCAAGTATGTGGATAGTAATCGCAGCGGCGAGCACAAAAAGTCTATATCATTGAAAAATGATATATCATTTGCGGTATCGATTGCGAGCGCTGTTCACTTGTTTCTGCGTGTAGTAGTTAAGAGAATGCGTTTGAGAGAGAAAAAAAGAACAAAAAGAAAAAGGAAATAACTCATACGTAATATATATACATATATATTTTTACGAAATCATGGAGCGATGCTCCAGAGACGAGCCGCCACGAGAACGACAAAGAAGTTGGTCGGTGCCCTTGGCACGAGCGAGTGTCAGCCTGGCTCCAGTGTAAATAGCTTGTAAATATCCTATTCCGTCTGCGTCTTTCTACACGTAACACTCTGGTGGAGGTGAGCGATCCCCATCCTCGCCACGGAACTCCGGAGTGGTCGGTACATCGAGCTTGTCACCATGCCTCCCGGTGACGAGAGCACCTCTGCAACGGCTTCGGCTTGTCCGACTGCTCCCGTCATCACGGTTGCCCAACATCGTGACCCTGGTGTGTTTTCTCGCCTGGAGCGACAGGACGTTGACGAATGGATCAAATTATATGAACATGCCAGCGCTAATAACAGGTGCGACCCAACCATTATGCTCGCCAATGTCATCTTTTATCTCGGTGGTACCCCACGCGTGTTGAACCAGACGCAGGACGACGAGATAACCAGTTGGGACAATTTCAAAGAAAAGCCAAGGGAACTGTTCGGCGACCCCATTGGGCGCAAGGCTGCCGCAAGAAAGGCTCTTGCATCTCGTGTTCAGTCATCTACGGAGCCATACGTTTCCTACAACCTCGACGCCTTGGCTCTATGCCGTAAAGCTGACGATAATATGTCTGAAGCAGATAAAGTGGCACATGGGCTAAAAGGCATCGCCGACGACGCTTTCAATTTGCTTGTTTTCGGGAATGCCTCGACTATAGACTTCATTATAAAAGAATGCCGTCGCTTTGAACAGGCTAAGAGCCGCCGTATCTCACACCACATTGCGCGGCTACCCAACACTGCTGCTACGTCGACATGTGAGGTTCGACCGCGTCAGACCACCACCTGCGACGACGTCACCCGAATTGTTCGCCGCGAACTCGAGGCCGCCTATTCGCCAGCCTTCTTTACGACGTCCCCCGATCCGCCAGCAACGACCATTGCGATGATTCAGGCTGTCGTCAGACAGGAATTTAAAGATATGGGTCTGAACACCGTGTGTTCTACGTCTCGATCCAACGTTCCCCAGTTATCTAGCGGTCCCCCTCGTCCCCGGCAGTCCTTTTCTTCCACATCTCGCCGCAACCCGTCCGAATGACGTACCCATGATGACAGCCCGATCTGCTTCCACTGCTGTCGCATCAGCCACGTCGCCCGTCACTGCCGAAACCGATGGCCACCACCTCCTCGGACTTACGCCGCCACTTATTCCCGCACCTTTGGACCTTATGCGACCCGCCATGAACCCACTACCGCTGATGCCCCTGCTCCGAACCTTCGCTACAGCCGCTCGCCCTCACCTCGACGCAACCAGTCTCGTTCGCCCCAACCCCACCGCTTCTCTTCGCCGCCTATCGCCTCCCAGACCCGGCCGGAAAACTAGGCACTGCAGCTTCTGGAGGTGAAGCTGCGTTGTCGACCCTGCCCTCAAATCCTCTGCTCACGTTACCTACTAACCGAAACCTTCTTGACGTTCACGTTGACGGCTATCCTGTCACGGCACTCATCGATACAAGAGCACATCTTTCTATTATGAGTGCTGCCTTCCGACGACGACTGAACAAGCTCCTCACCCCAGCGTCGGCACGCGTCGTCCGCGTTGCGGATGCCGGTACTGTGCCTATCATCGGCATGTGTACGGCACGTGTCAGCATCGCCGGCCGCCACACTCCTGTCCTCTTCACCGTAATTGCTCATTGCCCCCATGACCTCATTCTCTGCCACGATTTTCTCTCCGCCCATTCTGCCCTTATTGACTGCTCTTCCAGTACCCTTCGCCTTGAGTTGCCAATGCTCGCAGAACCTTCTGACGCACCCCACTGCCGCTTACGCTCCACCGGCTTCCTTCGCCTGTCGCCAAAGTCCATAGCCTACATTGAACTGTTGTCTTTCCCACCAGTTCCTGATGGCGAGTACCTCGTCACTCCTTTGCCCGACATCCCAATACAGTTTGACGTCACCGTGCCTCACAGCATACTTAAAATTACTGCGAACCACACTCGCATGCCTGTCTGTAACTTTGAATTGGCAAACACTGCCGCTTACGCTCCACCGGCTTTCTTCGCCTGCCGCCAAAGTCCATAGCCTACATTGAACTGTTGTCTTTCTCACCAGTTCCTGATGGCGAGTAGCTCGTCACTCCTTTGCCCGACATCCCTATACATTTTGACGTCACCGTGCCTCCCAGCATACTTATAATTACTGCGAACCACACTCGCATGCCTGTCTGTAGCTTTGGATTGGCAAAGCAAATTCTACCACAAGGTATCTGTAAATATCCGAGTGTCAGCCTGGCTCCAGTGTAAATAGCTTGTAAATATCCTCTTCCGTCTGCATTTTTCTACACGTAACACTCTGGTGGAGGTGAGCGATCCCCGTCCTCGCCACGGAACCTACTAACCGAACAGGCCGAACAGACTTCAATTCCCCTTGAGCGCCTTGCCACCATAGATTGTCTCAGCGACCAATACGTGGCAGCGTTATTGCCCGATGGTTTTCGCGAGTTTAGCGTGCCCCTCGCGCCAGCCTCGACCATTGATCGCAACATGAAGAAAATGGTTGCGACGGACCTGTTCTCTAGGCAGGCTGAAGACCTTTGCGAAGTATTATCGTCCTACCGCGATATTTTCGACTTCGACGATCGCCCTTTAGGCCAGACGCTCGCGTTCAAGCATCGGATTCTTACTGGCGATGCTGCGCCTATTCACCGACAACCATATCGAGTTTCTGTGTCGGAACGCCGAGTAATTCAAGATGAAGTGAACAAAATGCTTGATAAAAACATCATTGAGCCTTCATCGAGTCCCTGGGCGTCATCTGTGGTGTTGGTTAAGAAGGACGGCACATGGCGCTTCTGTGTAGATTACCGTCATCTGAACAGCATTACAAAGAAGGACGTCTACCCGCTCCCACGTATAGACGACGCCCTTGACTGCCTGCACGGTTCCAGCTATTTCTCGTCTATAGGTCTTCGTTCAGGATATTAGCAGATTGCTGTTGACGATATGGACAGAGAAAAAACCGCGTTCGTCACACCTGATGGCCTATACCAATTTAAAGTAATGCCGTTTGGATTATGGAACGCCCCTGCCACCTTTGAGTGAATGATGGACTCCTTGCTCCAAGGTTTCAAATGGTCCACATGCCTGTGCTACCTCGACGACGTCATCGTCTTCTCGCCAACGTTCGACACTCACCTTGAGCGTCTCACAAATATACTTGATGTATTTCTAAAAGCGAAGCTGCAACTTAACTCGTCCAAATGTCGTTTTGGCCACCGACATATTACTCTTCTGGGCCACCTAGTTGACGCTTCCGGAGTACAGCCTGATCCCGACAAAACTCGCGCTGTCCGAGAGTTTCCGGTTCCGGAGACAGCCGCAGACGTTCGAAGTTTTGTAGGGCTGTGCTCGTACTTTCGTCGTTTTGTTCGAGATTTCGCGACAATTGCTAGGCCCCTAACTAATCTTTTGAAGAAAGGCGTACAATTCTCGTGGGGTACTGCAGAAGCCGCCGCCTTCTCTCGTCTCGTCACTCCTCTAACTTCACCACCCATTCTCGCCCACTTCGACCCTGATGCCACTACAGAAATACGTACAGATGCCAGCGGTCATGGCGGAGGTGCCGTCTTAGCCCAGCGTCAGCGTGGCAAGGATCGCGTTATTGCTTATGCGAGCCGCCTCCTAGCACCATCGGAGCGCAACTATTCCATTACGGAACGCGAATGCCTTGCTGTTGTCTGTGCGGTTGCGAAGTTCCGCCCTTACCTTTACGGTCGCCCTTTTTCCGTAGTCATGGACCATCATGCGCTCTGCTGGCTTTCATCGCTAAAAGATTCTACAGGCCCGCTTGGTCGATGGGCTTTGAGGCTACAGGAGTTTTCATATTCCGTGGTGTAGAAGTCTGGCCGCCTGCACCAAGACGCTGACAGTTTGTCGCGTTACCCGGTTGACGACTCTGACTCCTCCAATACTGCCAGTGCTTCTTGCGTATTCTCTGTATCCCAGATGCTTCATTTCGCAGACGAGCAAGGCCGTGACATCTACATCAGAGCACTCATCGACCGTTTTGAACACTCTCCGGCCGATGCTGCTCGACGCCTGTTCGTCCTCCGCGACGGTACTCTGTACCGTCGTAACCTTCATCCGGACGGCTCTGAGTTCCTGCTTGTAATACCTAAACACCTGCGCTCCACCGTTCTAGAAGAGCTTCACGACGCACCAACGGTAGGACACCTCGGCGTATCTCGAACCTATGACCGCGTACGTCGCCGGTTTTTCTGGCCGGGCCTTGCCCGTTTCGTGCGACGTTACGTCGCCGCTTGTGAACTTTGCCAACGACGCAAGAAGCCTTCCCAACTCCCCGCTGGTTACCTGCAGCCACTCGCCATCCCTGCCGAGCCCTTCCATCGTGTCGGCTTGGACCTTCTCGGCCCATTTCTGGAATTTACATCAGGAAACAAGCGGATTGCAGTCGCGGCAGACTACGCGACTCGCCACGCCGTAACCCGCGCTTTTCCGACCAGCTGCGCAACTGATGTTGCGGACTTTCTCCTACATGATATAATATTGATGCATGGTGGTCCGCGTCAATTGCTAGCAGACCGTGGCCGTATGTTTTTGGCCAAAGTCATTGACGACATCATGCGTGCCTGCTCAATACAGAATAAATTTACCACCTCCTACCACCCTCAAACGAACGGCCTCACTGAGCGTTTGAACCACACCCTTACAGACATGCTATCCAAATACGTTTCAGACAACCACCGTGAATGGGATCTGGCTCTACCTTACATTAGCTTTGCATACAACTCTTCCCGTCTCGAAACTGCTGGCTTTTCTCCGTTTTACCTATTGTATGGCCGCGAACCGACGCTACCACTGGACACTGTGCTTCCGTCCGCCACAGCTTCAACTAGCGAGTATGCCCGTGATGCAATCGCCCATGCTGACCATGCTCGCCAACTGGCGCGTGCTCGTCTACAAGTGTCTCAAGACAAGCAGAAACAACGCTACGGCCTTCGTCACCGTGACATGCATTTTGTGCCCGGCGCCCTCGTGTTGCTTTGGTCACCATCGCGTAAAGTCGGCCTTTGTGAAAAACTGCTTCCCTGTTACACAGGCCCATATCGCGTGATACGCAAAGTGACCGATGTCACCTATGAAATCGCTCTAGCCACGCCCACCATATCCTCCGCTGTAACAACCAGTGACGTTGTTCACGTTGCCCGACTCAAGCCCTACAACTCTCCGTGCACCTTGGATATTTAACAGCACCGTGACGGTGCTTTTGCCGCCGAGGTGTAATATTACGATATGATGGAGCGATGCTCAAGAGACGAGCCGCCACGAGAACGACAAAAAAGTTGGTCGGTGCCCTTGGCACGAGCGAGTGTCAGCCTGGCTGCCTGGCTCCAGTGTAAATAGCGTGTAAATAGCATCTCTCGTCTGTGTCGTTCCACCCGTAACAATATATATATATATATATATATATATATATATATATTCTGACGACGTCACCAGTATTGTTCGCCGCGAACTCGAGGCCACCTGTTCGCCAGCTTTCTCCACGACGCCTCCCGATCCGCCAGCAACCACCATTGCGATGATCCAGGCCGTCGTCCGACAGGAATTTCAGAACATGGGTCTGAACTCTGTGTGTTCCACGTCTCAACCCAACGTTTCCCGGTTCTCTAGCGGCCCTCCTCGTCCTCGGCAGTCCTTTTCCGCCACCTCTCGCCGCAACCCGTCCGATTGGCGTACCCCTGATGACCGGCCGATCTGCTTCCACTGCTGTCGCATCGGCCACGTCGCTCGTCACTGCCGCAACCGATGGCCACCAACTCCTCGGACATACACCGCCGCTTATTCCCGCACCTTTGGACCTTCCGTTCCCTATACCAGCCGCCATGAATCCACTGCCGCTGATGCTCCTGCTCCGAACCTTCGGTACAGCCGCTCGCCCTCACCTCGACGCCATCAGTCTCGTTCGCCCCAACCCCGTCGCTTCTCTTCGCCGCTTATCGCCTCCCGGATCCAGCCGGAAAACTAGGTACTGCAGCTTCTGGAGGTGAAGCTGCATTATCGACCCTGTCCTCAAATCCTCTGCTCACGTTACCCACGAACCGAAACCTTCTTGACGTTGACGTTGACGGCTATCCTGTCACGGCACTCATCGATACAGGAGCACATCTTTCAATTATGAGTGCTGCCTTCCGACGACGACTCAAAAAGCTCCTCACCCCAGCGTCGGCCCGCGTCGTACGCGTTGCGGATGGCGGTACTGTGCCTATCATCGGCATGTGTACGGCCCGCGTCAGCATCGCCGGCCGCCACACTCCTGTCCTCTTCACCGTAATTGCTCATTGCCCCCACGACCTCATTCTCGGCCTCGATTTTCTCTCCGCATATTCTGCTCTTATTGACTGCTCTTCCGGTACCCTTCGCCTTGAGTTGCCGATGCTCGCAGAACCTTCTGACGCACCCCACTGCCGCTTACGTCCCACCGGTTTTCTTCGCCTACAGCCAAAGTCAATAGCCTACATTGAACTGTTCTCTTTCCCACCAGTTCCTGATGGCGAGTACCTCGTCACTCCTCTGCCCGACATTCCAATAAGGTATGACGTTACAGTGCCTCACAGTATACTTAATATTACTGGGAACCGCACTCGAATGCCTGTCTGCAACTTTGGATTGGCAAAGCAAATTCTACCGCAAGGTATTTGCCTTGCCACCATTGATTGTCTCGGCGACCAAGACGTGGCAGCGTTATCGACCGATGATCCTCGCGAGCTTAGCAGGCCCCTCGCGCCAGCCTCGGGTGCCGATCCCAATATAAAGAAAATGATTGCAACGGACCTGTCCTCGGCGCAGGCTGAAGAGCTTTGCCAAGTATTATCGTCCTACCGAGATATTTTCGACATCGACGATCGCCCTTTGGGCCAGACGCTCGCGGTCAAGCATCGTATTCTTACTGGCGATGCTACGCCTATTCACCGACGACCGTATCGAGTTTCTGCGTCAGAACGCCGAGTAATTCAAAACGAAGTCAACAAAATGCTCGATAAAAACATCATTGAGCCTTCTTCGAGTCCCTGGGCGTCACCTGTAGTGTTGGTTAAGAAGAAGGACGGCACGTGGCGCTTCTGTGTAGACTACCGTCATCTGAACAGCATTACAAAGAAGGACGTCTACCCGCTCCCACGTATAGACGACGCCCTTGACTGCCTGCACGGTTCCAGCTATTTCTCGTCTATTGATCTTCGTTCGGGGTACTGGCAGATTGCTGTTGACGATATGGACCGCGAAAAAACCGCGTTCATCACACCTGACGGCCTATACCAATTTAAAGTAATGCCGTTTGGATTATGCAACGCCCCTGCCACCTTCGAGCGTATGATGGACTCTTTGCTCCAAGGTTTCAAATGGTCCACATGCCTCTGCTACCTCGACGACGTCATTGTCTTCTCGCCAACGTTCGACACTCACCTTGAACGTCTCACAACTATACTTGATGTATTTCGAAAGGCGAAGCTGCAACTTAACTCGTCCAAATGTCGTTTTGGCCACCGGCAAAGTACTCTTCTGGGCCATCTCGTTGATGCTTCCGGAGTACAGCCTGATCCCGATAAAACTCGCGCTGTCAGAGAGTTTCCGGTCCCGAAGACAGCCGCAGACGTTCGAAGTTTTGTAGGGCTATGCTCGTACTTTCGTCGTTTTATTCAAGATTTTGCGGCAATTGCTAGACCCCTCACTAATCTTTTGAAGAAAGGCGTACAATTCTCGTGGGGTACTGCAGAAGCCGCCGCCTTCTCTCGTCTCGTTACTCTTCTCTCCTCACCACCCATTCTCGCCCACTTCGACCCTGATGCCCCTACAGAATTGCGTACAGATGCCAGCGGTCATGGCGTAGGTGCCGTCTTAGCACAGCGTCAGCGTGGCCAGGATCGCGTAATTGCTTATGCGAGCCGCCTCCTCACACCATCGGAGCGCAACTATTCCATTACGGAACGAGAATGCCTTGCTGTAGTCTGGGCGGTTGCGAAGTTCCGTCCTTACCTTTACGGTCGCCCTTTTTCCGTAGTAACTGACCATCATGCTCTCTGCTGGCTCTCTTCGCTAAAAGATCCTACAGGTCGGCTTGGTCGCTGGGCTTTGAGGCTACAAGAATTTTCATATTCCGTGGTGTACAAGAGTGGCCGCCTGCACCAAGACGCCGACAGCTTGTCGCGTTACCCTGTTGACGACTCTGACTCCCCTAATATTGCCAGTGCTTCTTGCGTATTCTCGGTATCCCAGCTGCTTCATTTCGCCGACGAGCAACGCCGTGACACCTACATCAGAGCACTCATCGACCGTTTTGAGCACTCTCCGGCCGATGCTACTCTACGCCTCTTCGTCCTCCGCGACGGTACTCTGTACCGTCGTAACCTTCATCCGGACGGCTCTGAGTTCCTGCTTGTAGTACCTAAACACCTCCGCTCCATCGTTATAGAAGAGCTCCACGACGCACCA
This sequence comes from Dermacentor andersoni, assembly GCF_023375885.2. NCBI lineage: Eukaryota > Metazoa > Arthropoda > Arachnida > Ixodida > Ixodidae > Dermacentor > Dermacentor andersoni. Next base: position 31,910,776 of record NW_027314752.1, read on the forward strand.
ACGGCAGGACATCTCGGCGTATCTCGAACCTATGACCGTGTACGTCGCCGTTTTTTCTGGCCTGGTCTTGCCCGTTCCGTACGACGTTACGTCGCCGCTTGTGAAGTTTGCCAACGACGCAAGAAGCCTTCCCAGCTCCCCGCTGGTTACCTGCAGCCGCTCGACATTCCTGCCGAGCCCTTTCATCGTGTCGGCTTAGACCTTCTTGGCCCATTTCCGGAATCTACATCAGTCGCGGTGGACTACGCGACGCGCTACGCCGTAACCCGTGCTCTTCCGACCAGTTGCGCAACTGATGTTGCGGACTTCCTCCTACATGATATTATTTTGATGCATGGTGCTCCGCGTCAATTGCTAACAGACCGTGGCCGTACGTTTTTGGCCAAAGTCATCGACGACATCATGCGTGCCTGCTCAATACGTCACAAATTTACCACCTCCTACCATCCCCAAACGAACGGCCTCACTGAGCGCTTGAACCGCACCCTTACAGACATGCTATCCAAATACGTTTCCGACGACCACCGTGACTGGGACCTGGCTCTACCTTACATTACCTTTGCATATAACTCTTCCCGTCTCGAAACTGCTGGCTTTTCCCCGTTTTACCTCTTGTATGGCCGCGAACCAACGCTACCACTGGACACTGTGCTTCCGTCCGCCACAGCTTCAACTAGCGCTTATGCCCGTGATGCAATCGCCCATGCTGACCACGCTCGCCAACTTGCGCGCAGTCGTCTACAAGTGTCCCAAGACAAGCAGAAGCAACGCTACGACCTCCGTCACCGTGATGTCCATTTTGTGCCCGGCAGCCTCGTGTTGCTTTGGTCACCTTCGCGTAAAGTTGGCCTATGTGAAAAACTCCTTTCTTGTTACACAGGCCCATATCGCGTGCTCCGCCAAGTGACCGATGTCACCTATGAAATCGTTTTAGCTACGCCCACTACGTCCTCCGCTGTGACAACCAGGGACATCGTCCACGTCGCCCGACTCAAGCCCTACAACTCTCCACGCGCCTTGGATATTTAACAGCACCGTGACGGTGCTTTTGCCGCCGGGGGGTAGTATTACGATATGCTCAAGCGATGCTCAAGAAATGAGCCGCCGCGAGAACGACGACGAAGTTGGTCGGTGCGCTTGGCGCGAGCGAGTGTCAGCCTGGCTGCCTGGCTCCAGTGTAAATAGCCTGTAAATAGCCTCTTCTGTCTGTGTCTTTCCACACGCAACAATATATATATATATATATATATATATAACCTCCACCAAATGTTACACACGAGGTGTTTAATGCAGAACCAGATGAATCTGGTGGATAGGCGCGGTTGTTGAAGAGCGGTCTCACGGCAGCTTGGCTAACGTCATTCGCTTCTTTCTTTCATCTGGTTGTCTGCGCGGCAGGCGTGGTTCATGACAGCTTGTGGCAATATATATATATATATAAACGAGAAGAAAGGGGATTAACCGAGGGGCCCGATTTTTAATAGTCATATCATAAGAAGCCAACAAACACTGACACCAAGGCTAACATTGGGGAAGTTACTTGTGCCTAATAAATGAAATAAAGAAACGATAAATGAATGGAAATTAAAGTGGATGAAAAAACAACTTGCCGCAGGTGGGAACCGAACCCACAACCTTCGCATTTCGCGTGCAATGCTCTACCAATTCAGCTACCGTGGCGCTGTTTCCCATCCACTTTCTTGGGTATTTATGGGTCCTAGTAGAACCCTGGGAGTATTAGCCAGCGCCACTACTCACAGACCTTGGCGGCGGACGTGGAACATCCTTTATGCCGCAGGCGTCACGAGAACGTGATCTTTTTGGGTGAAGGCAACTGGTCAATAAACCCACATATGCTACCTGAAGGCATCAATGTTGCCGGATTCGAGACCCTCGTTACGTAATAAACGAGAAGAAAGGGGATTAACCGAGGGGCCCGATTTTTTTAGTCATATCATAAGAAGCCAACAAACACTGACACCAAGGAAAACATAGGGGAAATTACTTGTGCCTAATAAATGAAATAAAGAGACGATAAATTAATGGAAATTAAAGTGGATGAAAAAAAAAACTTGCCACAGGTGGGAACCGAACCCACAACCTTCGCATTTCGCATTGCGGAAGCACACTGGATTGAAAAACAAAAGGAAAAATGCATCAGCCATCCATCGGTTTTATTGTTGGATAAAGAAAATTCACTTCTATCATCACATCTTTAACGCATTTTATCGTAAGTGGATGTTTCATGCACCTTGTTGTTCTTATGTTGGCCGGGTGGCTTTGGTCCACGTCTTTGTTGTTTTTTATCACAAGTGGTATGTGTACTGTAGATGTGCTCTCTTGACTTGAGGGCGCAGATCTGTGTGTAATATATGCGCTATAGGCGTGCTCTGTTTGACTAGATCGCGCTGATCTGTGGGTATATAAGCAGGCGGTTCTTCAAAAATAAAACCAGTTGTTAGAAAGCGCTCGTCCTTGTGTTTCTTCTATTCTTCGTCCCTGTTTGTTGCGCACAATAAGTTTTAAGATGAATTTGTTCCAACTAGGCCGACTCGCAGTCTTGCAAAGAAACTTAATCTCGAAGCTTCGTTTCATATGCTCGGACTTCATTTTGCTCTGCTTATGTATCTTATATTTCAGTAACTCTCATATCACCTATGATTTCTCTGTCATTTTACAGCAAAGCTGTATATGGCTCAGATCCAGGGTTTCGTGGCATCTGTGTGCAGAACCTATCATGTGGGCCGATCCTCGTGATAGTGCAGGAAGGGTCCAAGCTCAATCGCACATTCCACTCGAGCTGCGACTGCCTCCTTTCCCCATCGTCTCCCCCCTGTGTGTGAGGGAGAGAGAGAATAAACTTTTATTGAGCCCTTAGTAAAGGTTGGTCCGCACTGGCACCAGACAGGGTGGAACCTTCTTCTCAGGTCCCATATGCGTCCAGCAGTTCCTGGCCCCTAGCCGCCAGCGCGAGCTGGGTCGGGAGGTCGGGGCTGGACGACAAGGTCTCCCATCGCTCGGGGGTGTTGGGGCTGGGGAGGGAGGGGAGTAGGGATGGTGGGGGGTTCTTGAGCTTAGTGCACTCTGCAAGGATGTGTGCTAGAGTGCCTTTTGATCGTCTGCAAAACGGACATAAAGTGTCATGCTCTGTTGGGAACATCTTGTGCAAGAGCACGGGATGCGCTAGCGACCGCGCTTGCGTGCGTCGCACGATCGTTTGCTGCATTCGGCTGAGTTGCGGATGCGGCCGGGGAAGCCTACATCTGCCGCTTCTGTCCATTTGGGTGATTTCTTTGTAACTTGTCACGGGATGCGGTAGCTCTGGCTCGTTCTAAGCCCGGATTGACAGTTCTCGGGCATAGTGGTCGGTGAGTGCGTTGCCTTCCACTCGCGAGTGAGCCGGGACCCACACGAGCTCAACGGCCCGTCCCGGTGATTAGCATTTGGTGAGGATCGCTAGTGCCGCGGGAGAGCTGCTCCCTTGCGGTAGCTTGCATAGGCGGTCTTGTTGCCTGTGACCATGGTCCTCACTCCCGGTTGTGTGAATGCGAGGGCCACAGCCACTTCTTCTGCTTCGACTATATTCGTCGGCCGTATCGACGCGCCAGTGACCACTGTATTGATGGTGGTGACGACCGCCGTTGCTCTGGTGCTGTGCTTGGGAAGCGAGTGCCTTGGCCCGCGCAGGCGTCTCTCGTCGTTCCTCCCCGGCTGCATGTTCCGGAGGAGGGGCTTGGTCTTAATGTCTCTGCACGTTGTGGGGAGCAGCTTCATTGTCGGTTGCTGTTCAATTTGCCATCCTATCTTGCGTAGGACGGCCCGACCGTGCTCTGTCCGGCTCAGCCTCACTCTCTGGTAGGATAGGTGTGCTTCCACCAGCTCTTCCACCGTGTTGTGGGCACCCATTTCCAGCAGCTTCTGCGTTGACGAGTAGACTGGGGTGCCCATGGCGAGTTTTACTGCTTTCATTATCGTCGTGTTCAGCGTCTCGCGGCTCACCTTCGCAAGCTGGAGGTACGGCGCGGAGTACGTTACCCGTGACACGACGAATGCCTGCAACAGGCGCAGTGCGTCTTCTTTGATCCCTCTGTTCCGGTTGGTGACTCTCCGGATCATGGTCAGGACTTCCTCTGATGTGGTCTTGGTTTTGTTGACGGCTGCGTGTGCCTTGCCGTCGCTGCGCGACAGCAGGCCCAGTAACCGGATCTGCTGCATTGTCTTGATCTCTCTGCCGTCGATGGTGATAATTATGTTTGGCGGCGGCTCTTTCTTTTGTCTTCCGGGCTGTACCATGAGCAGCTCCGATTTCTGTGGAGCGCAGCTCAGGCCGCAGGTCGTGGCATACTCGCGGACGGTCGTTGCCGCTCTCTGCAGGGCTTCCTCCGCCCAGGCATCGGACCCCGCGCGGTTCGTCCACACAGTTATATCGACGGCATAGAACGCGTGGTCCACGCCTTCTATCTGATTGAGTAGTTCGGGCAGGGGCAGGAGGGCCAGGTTGAAAAGCAGAGGCGAAAGGACCGACCCTTGTGGGGTACCCCTGTCTCCAAGCTCCACAGGCTCTGACTGTTCCTCTCCTATCCGGATAGTTATCATTCTATTGGTTAGCAAATCATAATTATAGCTGTAGGTCTTGCGGCCACACCCCGTCTAGCGCCGGTTCTGGAGCACGCTGGCGTGGGACACGTTGTCGAAGGCCCCCTTGAGGTCCAAAGTCAGTATACCCCGGGGTGCGTGCCTCGTTGGTCTTTTAATCACTAGTTCGTGTAATTGGATCAGAACGCCTTGAGTGGTCAGGTGCTGGCGCAATCCATACACGGTCGCCGGCATCTGATTCGTCTCGTCCAGGTGTGCCTGAAGTCTTCTGAGAACCATGCGTTCCATGACCTTGCCCACACAGGACGTGAGCGAGATCGGGCGCATGTTCTCGATCGTCAGAGATTTTCGGGGTTTCGGTATGAACCGTACTTCGGCCTCTTTCCATTCTGCGGGCAACTTCGAGCTTTCCCATGTTTTGTGGATGTGACCCAGGAGCCCGCGTGCCGCGCATCACTCATGTTGTTGAGCAGCTTGTATGTAACGGCGTCCGTTCCGGGTGCGCTCGTCTTATTACTTTCGTCTATGGCCGTTAATAACTCCGTGATGGTGAACGGTTCATCCAATGCCGGTGTTCCGGTTCCCCGAACTCCTCTGGTATCGGAAATCGCCCTCTCCGTCTTGAGTTAGGTTACCTTGAGGTCTTCAATGAGCCTTTGGCCGTTGCCATCGTAAGCGTTCAGAACTTTGGTGAGGCTGCGGTTGGTTGCGGTCTTGTTGCTCAACGGGTCGATCACGTGTCTGAGCAGGCACCAGGTCTTGCGCCCAAACAGCTTTCCCTGCAGTACGTCGCACGTACTCATCCAGTTCTCTCGGCACAGCTTGGTTGCATATTCAGCGATCTGTTTGATGAGGAGCGCGATGCGTTTCGCGAGCTTCTTGTTTCGACGTTGACGCTTCCATCTTCGCGTGAGCGAGTGCCGCGCCGCCCACATGTGTGCTAGCATGGCGTCGACGAAGGGCGTGTGCATCGTTGTCGCTACTTGAGTAAATCTGTCGAGCGCGATCTTTTGTTCTCGCGCCCATACTGCGCACGTTTGATGTCTGCCCTCCTCCACGTTTTCTCCGCAGGTCTCGTTTTCTTCGTCTGTGTGCTTGCGCATTTGTTCCCAGTCGGTGATCCGGGCTTTGCCGAGGGCCGCCTGAAACCTTGGGCCTTTGATTGTTATACTTATGATGCTGTGGTAGGAGCCCAAGTCTACGTCTTCGCCCCGCCAGGCCACTTCTAAGGAGCCCGCCATCCACGACAGGTCCGGTCTGGCGTCCCTGTTGACGCTGTTTCCCTTTCGGGTGACGACGCCTGGTTCATTAAGGAGTGCCATTTCTTGGTCCTCCATTGCCTTTGCTAGAGTCTTGCCTCGCTTAGATTGGTATTTGTAACCCCATGTAGTGTGAGGGACGTTGAAGTCGCCTAGAAACAGGAGCTGTCTGTTCCTCGCCAACCTCTTCGCCTGGCTAACTTGTTTCAAAGTCGCACTGCCTTTATGACGTATATGCGTATACCGCGGCCACCTATGGTATATGTGCGTATACCGCGGCCACCTATGCTGGTGGCACGCGCTCGTTTTCATCTAGTAATAGAGGGGGGGGGGGGCGGCGTCGGCGGCATCACTCGCTCCCCGAGAGACTTCCACTCAAGAAGTTTAAGTGCCGTGTGTCCGTAAAGTCAAGGTGCACTTTTGACCAGCCATAGGAAAGCAACAAAGCATGACAGAAATGTGAAACATTCATCGAATGAAATGAAAACTCCCGATGTTTCCGTAGTGTGATGTACAAGGGTGTGCGCACATAGGTGATGACACAGCCAAGCATTGCCCCAGCCGTGGAAGGCAGGAATTCTGTCAAGCCACGGTAAACTCGATCCCCGGTTCTGACGCTATTAGACTTTTATTTTGGGGGGTTGTGTGAAGCAGCATGTCTACTGTGAACGTATCAGACATTAGTCATTTAAAACCGAGAACCACAGACGTTGTTCACTCTGTTACAACAGACGTCCTTAACCTTGTGAGGGAAGAAATTGAATATTGTTTAGATGTGTGCAGGGCAATAAATGGAGGCCACATCAAACTGCACTCAACAGGTATGAAACTAGGAGAGTATTCTTTTTATTTGGTGAAGATTTCACATTTCTATCTTTTTTGATTTCCTGTGACCTGTCAAAAATGCACTACGACGTTACGGACACTTCGTATATAACCTCCTTGCAAAGAAATGACAGTATGGTTGCTAATAGATTGTGTTGGCTTAGATTTCTTTGGCATGATGTCGAAGACGGCACTCTGTATTCTAACGCGTTCCTATGTTTGCGTTCGCATAGATTAAACTTTGTCTTGGAGGGAGGTGCAACTTAACGTGCTGCAAAGGTGCTTGCGTTGAGCGTATTTAAGACAATAAACTCTATTCTAAACTGCCTGGTCTTTAACTTGTGCAGTAAGCCCATGTTTATAGTATTCCCGCAATCGCGAGGCACGATTATGGTCACCGTAACCGCAGGAGTCACATTATGGTGGTAAGTTGTCGCGACAGCGCAGTTGTAATCCACAGAGCTTCCAACTAATGAATACGTGACTAGCTTTGACCAATGAATAATTGCCAGTATCGGTATTCAGAAAACATTTATTACCAAGAAGGCAGGCGCCTATTCCACTGCGAAGGACGCATGCAGGAAGGTGACTCCAATGATTTGCCGGCCACATCACACATCTACTCTTGAATTCAACGGGATTCGCCAAGTCTCGCTTATATTCTCTCAACCCCACACTCCGACTTGGCCTGCCGCCTGGACTCTATCTTTTCCTCTTTTTGTTCCCCGCTCCTTTCCCAATGTGCTGAGACGTGTTTCCACCGATGTTTGCTCCTCCTTTTAGAGCGAAAGCTCTACTACTCGAGGTAAAACCCCCAAGGTCAATCTCTGCACGCGTTTCACCTCCAGCTTTCACGTCACGTGATCCGCTGCGGAGAGGCGTCACAGCTGCGCTCTCTCGAACCTCGCCGCTGTGTACCACGTGACTAGGCGAGAGTAGTGCTGAAGTGGCGATGAAGAATGCGCCGGTGCGAGCTTCGCGACACTTCGCCACAGGCAACCGGCTAATTCTGTGCGCCCTGCCCGTATAGCTCGCTGGGAAGAAGCATTGAAGAGCTGTGTCTAAACATGCTGAACAGATCTTTCACTCGTATAACTAGGTTAGAGACACGTTGAACCCCAGCCAGTTTTTTTCTTAATAACTGACGGCATTCATCATCATCATTATCATCATCATCATCATCATCATCATCATCAGCAGCAGCAGCAGCAGCAGCAGCAGCAGCAGCAGCAGCAGCAGCAGCATCATCAGCCTGGTTACGCCCACTGCAGGACAAAGGCCTCTCCCATATTTCTCCAACAACCCCGGTCATGTACTAATTGTGGCCATGCCGTCCCTGCAAACTTCTTTATCTCATCCGCCCACCTAACTTTCTGCCGCCCCCTGCTACGCTTCCCTTCCCTTGGGATCCCGTGCGTAACCCTTAATGACCATCGGTTATCCTCCCTCCTCATTACATGTCCTGCCCATGCCCATTTCTTTTTCTTGATTTCAACTAAGATGTCATTAACTCGCGTTTGTTCCCTCACCCAATCTGCTCTTTTCTTATCCCTTAACATTACACCTATCATTCTTCTTTCCATAGCTCGTTGCGTCTTCCTCAATTTGAGTAGAACCCTTTTCGTAAGCCTCCAGGTTTCTGCCCCGTAGGTGAGTACTGGTAAGACGCAGCTAATATACACGGCATTCATTCATTCCTGAATTGCTGCTGAAAATAGCGTGTATTCATTTCCATAACCACCCTCTCCGTCACCTGGACTCTGCCATCGCCAAACAATGTTGCTGTGTTGCAAATGGCTGGGCGTCGCATGTAAATTTCCTAGAAATGGCTAGCAGCGCAGCGTGCAATTTTCCGTGGCTGACGAGATAGTAAAGAGTGCCTTCTCTGCCACTTCCACACTCAGCGCTCTGGTCCGTGAGCTTCTTTTCGCTGCATCGACGGCAGACCACTCTCGGAGATAAATGTCCTGGCAACTTGGCGTAAGCTTAACCAGGAAAACGGTAGAAGCTAGCAAGATCGCACAGGCAGGAGATGATTGCGTCAGTTGGCTGTCAGTGGCTTTAATCAAAGAAAATGCTTAAATTCTTGACATAGTCCGCATGTGGCAGTGTACCTTCATCTTATTTGGCTCATCTTAGCTTTGGAAAACTGAATTATTTCTGCTAGTTGTCTGTTATCAGCAACCGGTGCCTCATTATAGCGCATCAAGTTTCTGCACACGGAAGCATTTGACCCTGTACCAGTCATCACGCATCGCATTTGCTCTCAAGCAATAAGCACACGATTGGGTGTGCAACCTACAAAAGAGTGCACCCTCGATGTTTGCGAACCCGTTACCCCATGATACTGAGAGGCTGGCTATCCTGCACAGCTCAGACATCCAGTGGCTAAGCCCAACACCGTAGCCACTAAGCAACTATGGCGGGTTCGCGGAAAGTTTTGCAGAAGTTGGGTGGAAATGTCAGGCAAAAACCTGGACGTGGGCTCCATTCAGAATTGGTACAGACAGCTCGTATGTGAACCATAGGTGCACTTCATATCACGTGTCTAACACCACTGCAGCAGGATATCTAGCATCGGTCTGTCTGTTTCGACTGTGCATTCAGAACGAAGCGAGTAGCATGGTAAACTTATTTTTCGTCCTATATTCCTGCTCTAAACCGACAAATTATAGTAGCTGCCTGTCATTCAGTGTTGGCCGACAACATTTAGCAAAAAACTTCCTACTCAATACGAAAACTCAGCAGGAAAATAACATTTTCTTGCTATGTTGCCAGCACTCGTCAATAAAGGGTTAAGTGCAAAGCTTTCTTTATACGTTTTGTTCGTGGCGTTGCGCTAGTGTGACGTGGATGACTATTTTTTTCCTTTTATGGCAATTTATGTAGTCCACCTAGCTACGATAATTTTTTTTAAAGATTGGGACTACCACTTCAATGGCCATAGTGGCTATCAGCTTCTCGTTATGTTCAGCAACCTTTATTATATGTGAACAAAACACACACATGACAACATATAGACTGATGCCGCCACCAACTGCCAGCATGCGATGGAGTCCCTTGGAGCCGATCTTGTCGAGGAACGACTTGACGTAGGGTCTGGGTAGGCCGCCCAGGGCATTGAAGCCAGTGATGTATCCTCCACCAGCACCGGGCCACCCACTAGGCGTGCAGCAGCCTCACATTTGGTCCGACAGACGGCATCGCTTTCACCCTGGGGCTCCACCAGCTCCACTGCATGGTTATCCAACTGCACGACGTGGTAGCCAATTAGAAACTTGCCAAGAATTTACTTTTATTGCCACTGTCACTTTCGCACATGTGGCTGTTTCATTAAAGCCCAGTTTCTCTACAGGCCGAAAGAATATTCAGTATTGCCCTTTTACTTGACCGATGTGTCTATAAACGCTTGCATTAAAGGCAAACTGCAACAAAGCTTCAGTCCCTGTGTAAAAAACCTAGTTTCAGATATAGGACAGCCTCCATGCAAAACGTAACGCTTGAAATACATGGTTACAGAAAGCTTGGCAAAATGTACGTTTTTGAGCATCCAAACTGGAAAACAAATTATGTATATCCCACGGACTGTGGGATTCGACATTCTGTGAAGCATATTGCAGGCAGCTGGCTATGCAGCAGTGTTTAGGGTTTCGCAAAGCGTTGCCAGGTTGACCAAGGTGTTTACATAAATGCAGTAGTTGTGTGTGACGGGAGTACAGTGAACCAGAATTAGCGCAAGTACATGGGAGTGATGACTGCAGCAAGAGAACGCTGGTAAGAATGATTGCATGATTGCTATGAACAATCGAATTGATGTGAACGAGTGGCATGGAGGTGCGAGATGGGTAAGAAGCGCAGCAGTTAAATGCTCACTGATCGCAGCACGTGGTATCGCCTAGAGGAGACAAATGGGTGACTTGATGGCGGAAGTGAAGCCAGCATTCATTTGTAGCCATTCAGACGAGTGGCACAGTGCAGCTGCTCGCCTTGGCCAAGCCGTGACGATGCTGCCGCAGTGGAATTCGATGCAGCATTGGCGTAGTCGGAGACTATGTACACCAGGAAAGAGCACGCCTCAATGTTTGGTTAAACGGCCTGGTAACAAAGAGAAGGGCCATATGTGGTAAGAGTACTGGGATGAACGAGGACACAGAGCGTGGCTGTCCAGTGCTCACAAATCATTGCCCGTAGAAAAATTGCTTTTCGGTATTCGGCTGCCAAGATGCTGGGATCTTATGCATGCCACAAGCTCAAGCAAGGACGACACGTGAGAATCACAGGCGAGTCAGATTACGAAGCTGGCACGACAATGCAATGGTCATCATGGCATCATAAACACGAGCATATGTCTGATGGCCCAAGTTAGCAGACAACTTGGTCCACTGGGTCGGCATAAGTTCTTGTCACAGTAATTTCATGCTACGCATGCGTGCCACGAATTTATCTCATTCTTGTCGTGCATGACATGGCATTTATGGGAATCAAGTCACAGCTTGACACATAGTCCATGGCATTTATTCAAATCATTTTATGACTTGCATGGCAAGGCATGTCAATAATGTCAAAGATGGCTTGTCATGACATGCAAATCAAGAATCACCACTATGATCAGCCTATATTTAAGTCCCCTGCAGGACGAAGGCCTCTCCCTGCGATCTCCAATTACCCCTGTCTTTCGTTAGCCATTCCAACCTTCCACCTACAAATTTCCCGATTTCACCACCTCATACAGCTTTCTGCTGGCCTCGACTGTGCTTCCTTCCCTTGGCGACCATTCTGTAACTCTAATGGTCCACCAGCTATCTACCCTACGCATCAGCATCATATAGTCTGCACAGTTGCATTTTTTTTCTTTTAATGTCAACTAGAATATCAGATATCCTTGTTTGCTCTCTGATTGACATTGCTCTCTTTCTGTTGCCTAATGTTAACCCTAACAGTTTTCATTTCATTACTGTTTGCGCAATCCTTAACTTGTTCTCGGCCTCTTTGTTAAACTCCAAGTTTCTGCTCCATGTGTTAGCATCGACAAAATGCAATGACTGTACACTTTTCTTTTCAGGGACAGTGGTAAGCTCCCAGTCAGGATTTGGTAATGCTTGCCATCTGCACTCCAACCCATTTTTATTCTTCAGTAAATTTCCTCCTGGCAACCATGGGCCCTTGTGAGTAATTGGCTGAAATAAACATAGGTCAATTACTCACAGGTCCCAGTCAGTTTGTCAAATATTCAGAATATATCCAGTCAAACAAATTCGTGTCATTCCATCATTGTAGTCATCTCATTTATGACATGCATGGCATGTCAATACACGATTGTCCTTCATGTCACTTCAATTTTTTAGAAGTTATATACCAGGATATCTAAGACAAATGGAATGACATGCATCACATGAATGTCATGATGTGATTGTCATGAATGACATAAATGAGCTGAGGTGATGACATTGTGGTCATTTTTATAACTGGATATGTATCTGGATCTGTGTGACGAGGCATGCAATGCATGAGATGATAAAAATTATATGGAATGGCATGCTCATGCATATGTCTTGTCATTAATGTCATGTCATGCCAGGTCATACACGTATGTCATGTCATTCATATTCAGATATTTGCATGGAGTATGTACACATGGAGAAAAAACATGACAGCATCATGTCATTTATATCATTTACGTCATGACACACATGCCATAACCACGGCCGCTCGATCCAGAAGTTCAAGGTGCTGCCCGCTGCGTCGCGCCTGAATGGCGTCTCGGGCCTAGTTCTCCGTGCGCCCGCTGCGGCGCCACCACTCGGGGATGGCTGCTGATAGAGAGCGCCTTCACAGGTGCGTCGGCACGCGCGATCTCCACTCCAGTCAAGGCGTAAATAATGCGTTTTATATTTGGAAACTGCAGACAAAATCTTTTAAGTCGTCATTGGAAGTGCTGATTACGCCACAAACACCAACAGATTGTCACAGGGGTGGAAATCTGTTCTAGAATACGCCTGAACGCTATCCGTGACGGTTGCCCGTACGATGCACGACCGGGTGGTGCACTTCCATCGAGAGGTTCTGCTTGAAGCAATCTATCAGTACTTTTATTCACATCTCGTGAACACGTACACAAAGTAAAAACTTTACATAAGTAAAACTTGTACAAGTTTCCCGAGTAATTCAACCTGACTTAGATTAAATAAAAACGCTTATCATTGCAAATGATCATCAGTAGATTATTTCTCATGAAAACGAATAATATTGAGTGATGCTAGAGGTCATCTAAGGAGCCCGTCCCTTTTAACGAAGCTTCAAAAGCTTCCATAAAACACATTCCCGCAGGATTCTTTCATTGTAGGCAGGTTTCTTTCCCCCTGAAGTGGCCACTTGGTTGCTGATAAAAAGAGCAGCTTTGTCTCCTTTTTCCGCTTTTTGTAATACCTGAACAAAGGACTGAATTTCGTTGTTGTTTTCATAAGCTAAGAGGCGGTTTTTCATTTCGTCCCGTTCGGTCTGCGATTTTTTCAACTCTTCTCCTTGACGGGCAACTTCTTTTTTCAATCTCCTGAGAGAGGACGAGGAAGACGAGGAGGCGTGCGGACGTGTCTTGCGTGCGCTCCCAGGTTTTTCGATGTTCCTGGCGGATTTATGCTTGTGCTCAAGCCAACTTCGATTGCAATCATCATCGGAAGTCACCAGGATCACCTGGATACCGAAATTGCGGCAAGTGGCCCCAATTTTCGGCTATGTTTCGACTTTGACGCGTCGTCCCGGCGGCTTCGTTCAACCTAGCATCGACTCCGACCACTGCCCGCCGGCCTCAAGTGCTTCCTCTACAAAAAGAAGTTTGAAGTGTGCAACGCATGCGGACATCTTGGGCACCACTCTGATGTGTGTCCGGACCCGGACGACGTCAAGTGCCGCGGCTGCGGCACGGTGAAGCCACTGGGTGGACACGTGTGCGATCCCAAATGTGCTCTTTGTGGAAAGGGACATGAACTGGGAAACAAGAAGTGTCGCGAGATCTACCGAACTCCGTACATCGTCAGGAAACGCCAGTGGGAGCGGAAGCTCCAAGAAGAGGAGGCGAAGAAAACACTCCCGTCTGGGCGGAAAAGCCGCTCAAGGAGCCGGGAGGGCTTCCGGAGCCGCTCCGACTCCTTCCCTCGCCTCGATCTCCCGGGCCGTTCCAGCTCCAGGGGCTGCTCCAGCTCCAGGGATCGCTCCGGCTCCGGGGGCCACTCTGGCTCCAGGGCAAGATCGTCGTCAAGGCCGAGGAATGATGCCAACAAGCAAAGGGAGATGAACTGGGTAGATAAGGTCTCCCAAAAAAATACGGAGTCCGAGGAACTAACCAAGATGAGAATCACGATAAACTCACTAAAAGAGTAGAGGACCTCGAAAAGGAAATCGCTATGCTAAAAAGGGAGAAGAAAGTAGCTAACGCAGTCAAAACAGCTAACACGATTAGAACCCACCCAACCGTTGAAAGCACTGTGGTGATGCAGGTAGATGACAGCCGCTCCCCACCTCTGAAAAGGAAACCAGGCGCGAACGCGCCGCACGAGCACACAATGGCAGACGTATGCAAGAAAATGGACGACTTCCAGGCGAGCTGGGAGGCAAAGTTCGCATCAGTCACCCAAGCCATCCAGGCGCCATCGGAAGAAAGCCAGAAACACAGGGCCGAGTTGGTGATCATTATTAACCGGCAGAGGGAAACAGAGCAGAAGGTTCATGGTGGTTCTTAGACTGCTGCGACCCTAATACCAATGGGTGATCATCCACAGTTCAATCGTGGCCAGTCACAATAAACACACGATTTGGCAGTGGAATTGCCGCGTGTACCGTCGCAAAAGGGCGGTCCTACAGCAGCTCCTTCTTGGCAAAGACATTCCGGACGTAATTGCGTTACAAGAAACTGCGGGGATGGCAAAATTATCGGGCTACATATCATTTAGTACAGATGATGGAAGATCCGGGGTAACCACCCTGGTCAGGAGAAACTTGGCAATCGTTAAGCACGACATGGAGGTTATCAACGTAGACCACGTCCTTGTTGAACTCATTCCAGCAAAAAAGAAAGAAGGCAGCCTCTTTGTTCTCAATATCTATAGCAGCCCGAAACAAAGGAAGGCCCGATTTGGACCTCTTCTCCCCAAAACTCTGCGTATTGCCAACAGGCAAGATTTGGTAGTGGTGGGAGACTTTAACGCCCAACACGCTGCCTGGGGGTACAGAAAAGAAGGAGTTGAGGGAAGGGAACTCTGGCTGGATGCACAGCAAGAGGGGCTCACCTTAATGACCGACCCCCGAACCCCCACTAGAACGGGGAATAGTGTCAGCGTAGACACCTCACCCCACTTCAGATTCGTCAAAAACGTGGGAGATGCAACCTGGGTTGATACCCAGGAAAACTTAGGTAGCGATCACTTTATTCTCGAAACATTGGTGAGCGCAGGCCCTGCCAGGAGAAAAGGCAGAAACCAGCTAATTGTTTAATGGGATGCCTTTCGCGAAATAAGAAGCGAGACGGCAGTGAGTGAGATAAGGATATATTCGAGACGGCAGTGAGTGAGATAAGGGATATTGATGAATGAGCTAAGAAACTGGGCCAGGACGTTAAGAACGCAACCAAGGAGATAACGGAGGACTCTGCACTGGAGATAGCGGACAGCCACCTCCTCCATATGTGGGAAGCTAAGCTCAGCATGGAAAAACGGCTCAGGAGGCAAAGGTGGAACCGCAATCTCAGGAGACGGATCGCTAGGCTCAATAAAAATATAGATTACGCGCTCAAACTAACCAGGCAGAACTGGGAGTCCACCTGCGATAGGATGGACGGAAATATAGGCCTAGCTAGGACATGGAATCTACTCCGCTACCTGCTGGATCCACAGGGCTGCAAAACAGCGCAGCGACAGAATTTTCAAAAAATCGTTCACTTGTACGAAGGTACGGAGGTATATCTAATGTAGGACATACAGGAGAGATACATAGGGGACACTAGCAAGGAACCCCTACCTAACTATGAAGGCGTAGGCAACTCCAGCCTAGACGAACCCATCAGCGAGGCGGAGGTCCGGGCGGAGATTGCCAAGCTCAAAACCAAATCAGCTTCAGGCCCAGATGGGGTTAGCAATAAAACGCTTCGCAATCTAGACGATAACTCTATAACTGCATTAACTAACTTTATGCAGAAGTGCTGGGAAGAGGGTAAACTACCAAATCAATGGAAAACCGCTAAGGTGGTGATGATCCCAAAACCAGGCAAGAAACTCCAGATAGAGAACTTAAGACCTATCTCTCTCAGCTCTTGTGCAGGCAAGCTTTTGGAGCACGTTATTCAAACGCGGCTCAATAACTACATGAAGGATAATGACCTCTATCCGCATTCGATGGTGGGCTTTAGGCCCAGGCTCTCCACTCAGGACGTGATGCTGCAACTAAAACACCAAATCATCGATGCGGAAACGGGGGACGCAAAGGCAATCCTATAGGTCTTGACCTAGCGAAGGCCTTTGATAACGTCACACATAAAGCCATTCTTGAGAACCTTCAGGATTTGGCAGTAGGCGAACGAACCTACAATTACATTAGGGACTTCTTGTCAGACCGAGAAGAAAAAATCCAGATTGGAGAATGCCAATCGGATGACATTAAATTAGGCAGCAAAGGGACCCCACAGGGCTCTGTGCTCTCGCCCTTTCTTTTCAATGTGGCCATGATCAAACTCCATGAAAGACTGGAGGCTATTGAAGGACTAAACCACAGCATATACGCTGATGACATCGCGTTGTGGATAGCTAGGGGCAGCGATGCCCAAATAGAGGAAACCCTCCAAAGGGCTATCCAGGCAGTTGAAGGATACGTCGGACCTAGGGGACTTAAATGTTCACCGCAAAAATCGGAACTGCTTCTATACCAGCCGAAAGGCAGGGCCAGTAAGGAGGAACCGCAAATATCCCTCACAGCTGGGGGGATCCCCATTCCAAAAGTGGGCAAAATCAGAGTTCTGGGACTTTTGATTAAGGCCAACAGCTTTAATGGCGAAACAATAGGGAAACTAGACGGCTGCGCACTGCAGACCATGAGGCTGATCCGCAGGATTGCCAACAGGCGGTCCGGGAAGAGAAAAGCGAATCTAGTTAAGCTAGTCCAGGCCTTTGTTATAGGTAGAATAGCTTATGTTGCTCCCTTCCTCAGTTTTAGGTCATTCGAGAAGAAGAAGATTGAGGGCATCATACGTAAAAGTATAAAACAGGCGCTGGGGCTTCCTATCCGCACTGCAAATGAAAAGCTTTTAGCTCTAGGGCTCCACAACACTCAAGAGGAGATTATTGAAGCAGTGAGGATCTCGCAGTATGAGATACTTGCGGGAAGCCCTACGGGCAGAAAAATCCTAGCTAGGCTAGGCATAAACTATGAGGGGCAGGAAGGCATCAATGTCGACCTGCCGTGAAGCGTGCGGAACCGACTAATAATCCCACCACTACCTTAAAACATGCACCCAATCCATCACAAGGAACGCAGAGAGAAACGGGCCGAGGCTCTTGAGAAGCATTTCAAAAACTCGAAGGACGTTCTCTACGTTGATGCTGCAGACTACGGCAACGGCTGCATGGCCCTAGCTGTAGCGATCGCTGAAACTAGATTGATAGCCAGTGGCACAGTTCCAACGGATTGCTCTCAGATTGGAGAAGAATCTGCCATAGCACTTGCAATTGCATGTACTTCAGCCAAAATTATAGTCAGCGACTCTAAGGTTGCGGGGATGAACTTTGCCAGAGGCAGAATTTCTCCCGAGGCGAACAGAATCCTGCAGACCTGCAGAGATAGCAGGAAAATTGAAATAATCTGGGCACCTGCGCACGCCTCCCTCGCTGGGAACGAGGCGGCCCACGAATTAGCTCGAAGACTTATTCCGAGCTGGTGGGCTAGCCGAAGGCTTCACGGGGTGGGACCGCTTAGTGTGTTACAGAGAGATCACACAACACTACAGACTAGTGCGGGTTAAATATTCTCCGGTTGATATATCCTTAAACAAGAGCCAGGCCTCCACTTGGCGTCACCTGCAAACCAACTCGTTTCCAAGCCCGGTGTCGTGCAGCCTCTACTACCCAGGTCAGTACTCCAGCCACTGTAAGCTATGTAAAGCCAGGGCTAATCTTAATCACATTTTGTGGGAATGCCCACAGGCTCCCTCTGAGGGAAGAATAAAGTATTTAGAACAATGGGAGACCTTATTGCTCAGCTCCGATCCGGAGATTCAAGTGAAGACCGTCCGACTGGCCGAAACCGCCGCTAGGGTCCAAGGACTCCTGGCCGTCGTCTAGGTGGGAAGGCTTAAAGCCTTCCCTACATCTGTTGGACAAATAAAGTTTTACAATCCAAAAAATCAATCTCCTGACTGCTTGCTTTGACTGTTCTAGAACGTCCACAATATCTAATGTAGTTTGGCAGGCCTGGTCAACAGAAAAACTACGTCCAGAGCATGATTCTAAGGCAGTCTCTGGAACTAGAGCTTCCACCTCGTCGCTGAGAAACTGCAAGGCACTTTCGATGTTGGGGCTTTTCCTGAGCTGCTGCAATTATCGCTTGCCTCAACTACTGTGTGATACGTAAAGTTTCTTCGATGGCGCTTTTTGGGATGCACATTCTCTTTTTGCAGATACTGTGGATATTTGCAAAACACGGTCGGTACCGCATTCGGAAGCAGGAGCCTTAGTTTCGTGTTCGTTTTACAGCCACTTTCTGTAAAGTGCAGGGAGCGTACCAGAGACCTATCGCTAGGTTCCCCCTTGCTTCCTTTTAACGACACTCCTTGGCGAAAGATATTTGTAGCCACGCTTCTCGACGCTCCAAGTGGCAGGGGAACTCGTGATATTTCCCAGTCGGGTCCTTTTTGGCATTTGTGTCGCAGAGTGGCACACAACAGTTGCATGGCATCGCGCCACATGAGCGAGGCTGGCTACGGCACACCCGCACACCGAGGAGCCTTAACAAAGCACAGCAAGCACAGACAAACTTGCTCACACACACGCACGCGAAAAAGCACGAGATTAATGCATATCGCACGAGGCGAACACGTTCTGACGCGAACCAACTTGCTCACACACACGCACGCGAAAAAGCACGAGATTCGTGCACAGAGCACGAGGCAAACACGTTCTGATGCGAGAACCAACGCCCGCTTAGCCCCGGCGCGAATTCGCGAAAGCATCCCCGAGCAGTGGCGCCATTACCAAGAAAAGCGGTCGCAATTGTAATCTCGGCCGAGACGCGCCCGCCTATTGTGCGCGGCGCGACGTAGCTGGCCGCACCTTGCTTTGCATTGAGCGGCCGTGCCATAACAAACATGTCATGTCATTGGTGTCATGACATGTCATTAATGTTATGTATGCCCATGTCATGCAACCCCATTCCTATTCTCATATATATCCAGTTGATGAAATGACCATGACAGCACCACAATGTAGGAGGCTAGATAGATACACTCAAGAGACCTGATGTTTGCAAAGAATGCATCACATTAAAGAAATGGAACCGTGCCAGCTTGCTGGAAATAGCACATAACCTAGATTGCTGCAGCTTCACGGCATGACCTCTAAGATTAGGCAGTGCCTGCTGTACACTCAATATCTCAGAGGCAATGTGTTAAGATTTGAGTCATATCCACTGATCCCCCGGAGCATGTGTCATCTGCTCAGGATCTATTTAAAGGCTGCTAATAAGAAAACTACACAATCACCAGCCCTGCGGCTTTGCCAAGAGGTAAATAAACAGTTGACGCAGAAGACGATGAAGTGAGACCGGCTTCATTGTTACACTTGCACTCGTAGCAGTCTTAACTGCAATCTCCCCGTGGCACACATTTTATTTACAAATATATTTTGTAAATATTTATCCCAGTATGTAGCATTCGGTATACTATACCGACAATATTATATACTACTTATTTATAACCAACTTAGCCAATTCAAAAACAATATGGTGCAATTGCACTGCGGGTGGCCTTTAAAAGGAAGATTTAGTTCGGAAGCTCTTATCTAAATACATATGCCAGAAAAAAGAAACTGTGTTTCTTGGCAACCCCTGGAAACATTTAATAAGGTCAGTTGCACTTATATAGAAAAAATAAAACCTAGCGAGTTTTATTCAGGCCATCACTTGTTCCACAAAATTGTTGATAATTACAGAATCTGGAAAAAGAAGAACAAGGATAAAGTTTTCAGCTCTAACACAAAATTAAAAATTCAGGTCAAAGTTCCGTAAAATTCCCCTAATTATGCATGCAAAGTGGACAAAATTACTGTATTATACAGACTTACATAAAATATACCGGTTTGCGAGCGGAACGTTTGCAAAACCGTAGTAAACATTATAACATGTCTCATTTGTCTGTTTTATGTGTTCCAACAGATGCAGTTTATAAAAATGAGATATGTGCTTTTAATGCAGATTTGTAACGTGCTGCTTCCATTTTATCGAAACACCAATTCTCGTCAATTTCTCTTAGAAATGTCAGGCTATAAAGCAAAAAGTCCGCTTCCTAGAGTTATTACAATTTAACTATCTCTTTCAAATGGAATCAGTAGTAAGGCAGATTTTTAAAACTACATGACAAATTATACGCTTTACGCGGATCACTTAAAATGCGCCACTTAATGACCAGAAGGGCCTACCCTAACGACTCAGTACGCTTCTACAAAATCGTTTCAGGGTGCCTTTAAAGGCACCGTTACAGTAGCACCGTGCACTTTGCAACAATGCTACGTTGTTTTGCCAGTTTATCCTGGACGGTTATTTTCAAAGCACAATTCGTAGAAGCCGTCACTTCAGGATATATTAATATGCAGTAATTGTAATCGTAGCGATTTAGATACAAGCAGCGCTCCTATGCAGAGAGATGCGGCATATGGTAAGTGCACTGGCAGTGACGTCAGGCTGATTGCAAACAGGGAGAGGTCTATTAGTATCTAATGCTAATCGAAGAATGGAATGAAAAATGTTTCCTAACCATGCACTCTAAAACAAAATCACACACTGTTTTTTTGTATCTTGCCACACAACAATAAACGTCATGTGTCTTGTCCGCATTTCCCTTCTTTAACGCTGCGAGTCCGGTGCTTCCAAGCACGACCTACTGGAACTCCAGACCTGCACAGATATCGGGCTTCTATGGGAGCAGCTTGCACCCATTTCGTTCAACCGGTGGCCGTAGGTGGCGCTATTATAACCTGTTTACCACAGCAAGCATGTGCTTGCTGTGGTAAAGCTAGGGAAACTACGGAGCATGTTTTATTAGAATGTGAATACGTCTACCCAGCGGTCAATTTAGGCACCACTGGCCTCATTGAAGCCCTTGGGTTCAGAGGGAGCAGTGGTAAAGCAAACATGTCCACAATAGACATTAGTAAGAGGCGACTGGAGGATTGGTGGAAGAAAACTAAGGAAACGACAAAAGACGGAGACGTACAAAAGCACAGTTCGCAATAGGGGATCAGAAAATTTGGGCGTGGTAGTTCATAGTGTTTTTTTTTTCATTGTTTAACCTTGGTAGAATATTAGAGGGTATAGTAGCAAGAGCTTGGTGGCGCAACCCACCGCCACGTTCCAAAGGGGACGCTCATAACATCCATCCATCGTCATGACTATAACCTGTTCGTCATAACCGTTCGACATGAATGCCCGCATACAGGATTTAGATGGCTATACCGACAATAACGGGAAGTCAATGCTGGACCTTTGTGAGCAACATAAACTCGTGATCGTGAATACAGGGCCTAAGAGTGACGAACAGATCACGTGGGAAGTGGGAAACCGGCAATCGACCATTGAATACTGTCTGATGACAGCGGGAATTCATGATAAGTTGAGAGAAACGGTCATCGATGAGCAAGGGTTTAACAGCATAGGGAGTGACCATAAACGCATCATATTGAAAGTGGGATATGTAGTTGGGAAAGAGAGCAAGGAGAGCAAAATGGCCAGTCCAAATTTGAACGCTGAACAAATAGCAAATACAGTCACTAGAGTTGAGGAAAAACTTGGCAAATGGCCAAGTAAAGAGTGGGAATATGGTGAGCGTCTAAATGTAATAACGACAGAAATACGGATACGGAAAGGGAAACAACATGTTCGTTGGAAAGGAAAAACGAAACCGAAAAGCTGGTGGAACAAGGGGATACGAGAAGCGATCGCCGAACGACAGAAAGCATCTCGAGACTACAAGCAGGCAAAGAAGGCGCAGTTGCCACAGGATGAAGTAACCAGTAAATGGGAAATATACCGGGAGAAAAAGCCTATGGTTCAAATACTGGTGCAAGCAAAATTAAAAGTTGAAAGTGAACGTTTATTTATTTATTTATTTATTTATTTATTTGGTACCCACAGCGCCCATTCAGGCATTACAGTGGGGGGGGGGGGGTACAAATGAAAAACAAGCATCAAAATTGCAGGTTTGCATAAATTTGTGTAAGTCAACAACACATTATTATAGGCCGACAAAAAAAGAAAAAAAAAAGAAAAGCACACAGCTCAGTTGCACACAGCCATATCGGAAACAGGCACGTTGCAGATGTAACATGTCACATTTGAAAAAAAAATAAAGTACATAAAGCACAATGATTACAGAGACTCATAATGAAAAAGCAAAAAAAGAAACAAATCGAATAATAAGTTGGAAAAAAAACAATGCAGTGATTAAGATACAGTGCGACAAGGTGGAAAAAAAGAAAAAAAAAAGAGAAAAAGAAAAAAGAGGCGCTAAAAGAAAATGTCATTTGCAGCTTGGATTGTTTATAGGTCATGATTGCTAGGCGTACGCGGGATATCCACCAAGCCTTAGGGATCAAAAGATTCTATTGCTTTTAATGCAGAAAAGAACTTGTTAGGACAAGAAATTCCTACAATTGAGGAAGGAAGTCAGTTCCACTGACTAATGGTCCTTGGGAAAAACGAGCTGCTAAAGGCCGATGTATTACATTTGTATTCTCTTATCTTCTGTTCATGATCTTTGCGTGCTGATGTGTAGTGAGGCTGGCTTATGTACACGTCACGCGGAATTCGAGTATGATAGTGATATATGGTGTGCAAAAGCTTCAGTCGAAACGACGCTCTTCGGTGCTGAAGAGATTGCCAGTTTAGCATTGCCTTAGATTTAGTTGCACTAAACTGCCTGTCATACATTGCTATATCTAGTACATATCTTGCCGCCATAGACTGAACTTTTTCTAGTTTTTCTTTGTTGGTTACTGATGAAGGATCCCACACAGGGCATGCGTATTCGAGCGCAGATCTTACATATGATTTATACAGTAGCTCCCGGGTTTGTTGTGGAAACGCACGAGTATTTCGTCGTAAAAATCCCAAGCTCCGACATGCTTTGCCTACGGTATATTCCACATGCCGATTCCATGATAAAGAGGGGCAAAAGTAAACGCCTAGGTATTTATATTCACACACCATTTTTACTGGACAGTGGTTTATCGTATATTCAAATTTTCCAGGATTTTTTTTCTGGAGAACCTCATACACACCGTTTTCTCGAGATTCAGTTTCATTTCCCATCGCTCACACCACTCGTGTATGGCATACAAGTCGTTTTGAATTACGAAGCAGTCACTTTCACATGTAACCTTACGGTATAATGTACAGTCATCTGCAAATAACCTAATATGGGACTGTACATTTTCATTAATATCATTGATATAAACTAGGAAAAGAAGGGGCCCCAAAACTGATCCCTGAGGTACCCCTGACGTTACATTACCTATTGCAGATTGTTCGCCGTTTACGACTACATATTGTCGCCTCTCGCGTAAATATTCGGCGATCCACGCAATAACTTGGGGATTAATATTAAAACTGTTTAGTTTCTGCAGTAACAGGTAATGTTAAACGGTGTCGAATGCTTTTTGAAAGTCAAGAAAAATACAGTCGACCGATGATTTGTCGTCCAGGGCTGCCGCTAAGACATGTGTGAACTGTACTAGTTGTGTGACGCATGATAATCCTCGCCTAAATCCATGCTGATTTGGGTTAAATAAAGAATTACTATATATATGTTTGACTACTGCAGTATATAAAACATGCTCTAGAACTTTACTGCACACAGAAGTTAGTGAAATGGGACGGTAGTTATTAATAATGTTGCGCGGGCCAGTTTTATGTATAGGAGCAACCGATGCTATTTTCCAATCAGCCGGAAGTGAACTGTGTTCCAAGGCCTTCTCAAAAATAATTTTCAAATACATTGACACTATATGAGAGCAAGACTTCAACATAAAATTGGGTAAACAGTCAGGGCCCACAGCTTTTGCACAATTTAAATCACGAAGCAGTAATTCAATGCCCCAAGCTTCGATCACTATTTTAGGCATGGGTGTGGATTCGTGTTTTAACAATTTCAGATCTTTCCGATAATCTGTTGGTGCAGAGAACACTGATGAAAAAATAAAGATTGAGCAACTTGGCCTTTTCTGTGGCGTCGCAAATTGTAACATCGCCTTCGGTCAAAGCGGGGATAGAAATGTTGTCTTTTTTATTTCGTTTTATATGCTTCCAAAGTTCCTTCGGGCTTTGCTTTATCTTACTATCTATTGTCAGAAATCGTGAGAAAAAGAAGGCCGCACCTAGAATATTTTGGAACCACATAAAATTATTAGGCCGGAAGTCAACAACAATACAACAACATGTCTTAGACGAAGTTGAAAACAGACTGGAAGGAGATGCGGCAATAAATTACATCCGAAAAGCAACTGCCGAATCTTTGCAAGGCAATGACGAGGTTGTACTTGATGAAAAAAGGAGCATGAAAGAGACCCAAGTGGAAAAGGAGCTCGTGCTGACAAATTTAAACTGGAAGAAAGCGGAAGAGAAAATTCCTAAGCGCACAGCCACAGGGCTAGACGAGGTTCCCGTTAGACTAATTATTGAACTAGGACCAAAAAGTAAAGAGGCTCTGGTGAAAGCAGTGGAAAAAACTTTAAAAGATAGACGAATACCAGACAGTTGGCGACAAAGTAGAATGAATTTAATTTATAAAGGTAAGGAGGAGAAAGACAGAATTCACTCGTATAGACCGTTGACCATTGCATCGGTAATATACAGGCTAGCAATGCAGGCAATCAAATTAAAGCTTCAAGCATGGGCAGAGAATAATGGCATTTTGGGAGAGCTACAGAATGGCTTCAGAATAGGCAGGCGTTTGGATGATAACTTGTTTGTTCTTACTCAGTGTATTGAAATATCAAAAGCAGAAAGCAGACCATTGTATGTGGCCTTTTTAGGCATTGCAGAAGCCTACGACAATGTAGACCGTAACATTTTGTGGGATATTCTGGAAGGGGACTGCTTAGGTAACGATTGTCTAGAGCTTTTGAGAGATATTTACCTAGAAAATACCGTTTGCGTTGATTGGGAAGGGATGAAGAGCGAGGAGAAAGTTCATATCAACAAGGGACTGAGGCAGAGGTGCCCTTTATCCACGCTGCTGTTTATGTGTACATGGTGAGGATGGAGAGGGCGCTAGAAGGAAGTAATATCGGGTTTAATCTCTCATACAAACAGGCGGGTACAGTAATAGAGCAGCAACTGCCAGGTTTATTTTATGCGGACGACATTGTGTTGCTAGCTAACAAGCAAAGTGATTTGCAACGTCTGGCTAATATCTGTGGACAGGAAGGCAACAATTTAGGTTTGAAATTTAGTGTTAGAAAATCAGGTGTTATGGTATTCAATGAGAACAGTGAACACACAGTGGAGATACAGGGCCAAGAAATACGTCGGGTAACAGAATATAAATACCTTGGTATATGGACAAACGAAGGCAATGGATATATGGAAACACAGGAAAGAACCATAACAGTAAAGGGGAAGAGAAATACAGCCATAATGAAGCACAGAGCGCTATGGGGATACAATTGGTACGAGGTCCTCCGAGGTATGTGGAAAGGTGTAATGGTTCCAGGACTTACTCTTGGAAATGCGATTGTTTGCTATAAATCAGGGGTACAATCAGGACTCAACGTGAACCAATGGTCAGTGGGTCGCCTCGCATTGGGCGCTCACGGGAATACTACAAATGAAGCTGTGCAGGGTGATATGTGCTGGACTAGTTTTGAAGTGAGGGAAGCTCGCAGTAAGATTGAGTATGAAGAATGGCTGAGGAATATGGAAGAAAGTAAATGGGCTGAGAGAGTGTTCAGGTATCTGTACAGGAAAAACATTGATTCACAGTGGAGGAAAAGAACTAGGAAGCTTGCCAGCAAGTATGCGGCCTGTAGGGTGGACAACACAGCAACAAAGATGGTCAAGCGGAAAGTCAGAGAGGCTGAATTAATCTCATGGGTGCCGGCAATGGAGAAGAAACCTGCCATGAGTAACTACTTAAGAGGAAAAAACGAAATCAGGAAAGAAACCATTTATTATAACTCAAAGGGAAGCTCATTACTATACGAAGCGAGATCGGGATGCCCTAGAACACGCACCTATGAAGCAAGATATAAGAAGGAAGAAGAAACATGTGCTTGCTGCGGTAAAGCTAGGGAAACTACGGAGCATGTTTTATTAGAATGTGAAGACGTCTACCCAGTGGTCAATTTAGGCACCACTGGCCTCCTTGAAGCCCTTGGGTTCAGAGGGAGCAGTGGTAAAGGAAACATGTCCACAATAGACATTAGTAAGAGGCGACTGGAGGATTGGTGGAAGAAAAGTAGGGAAACGACAAAAGAGCGAGACGTACAAAAGCACAGTTCGCAATAGGGGATCAGAAAATTTGGGCGTGGTAGTTCAGAGTGTTTTTTTTTCTTTTTTCATTGTTTAACCTAGGTACGAATATTAGGCAGTATAGAAGCAAGAGCTTGGTGGCGCAACCCATCGCCCCATTCCAAAGGGGACGCTCATAATATCCATCCATCCGTCTGCTACGCGGCGGGCGGCTGTGCGGCGTTCGAACGTGCGCGTGCGGCTCTGCTGTGGCGGACTGCTAGCGTATGCGACAATTTCTTGAGAAGGCAACAGCTAGTACGTCAAAACCATTTAAGTGTAGTCATTGCAGTGCTACGTAATGACGTGTACAGCCATACACGAATGCTTGCATGATCTAGGTTTGCCGATTACGCGGAAATTTTGCGCCGCTCCACACAAGAGAAAAAAAATTTCACTGATCAAGCGATCAATTGCTTACGTGCTCGGCGAGTCAAATATGCATCGCGAAGTTTTTTATTGAACTGATTCTAAGCTATTTAAGATGGTGTATGAAGCGCCACTTAGAACCAATGCCTCTATTGCTCCCTCTTTCTGACGGGCAATATCTCGACCGCGATCCCGATCATAAGCGCAGCAGCAATTCTCACTAAAAAAGCGACTACAGAGCGGAAACAGGAACAAACACATGCACCGTAGTCGCTGTCGTTGTGGATTACCGACTGCTTCGCTCGTAAAACTTGTTGCTATTGCCCGCACATCATACTACGCGAAAATGATCGCCTGGTACGCACTGCCAGCTACATGTAACCTCCAAATATTAGCGCATCATAACAAACTTACCGATAATGTCACTGACATAACTGCCGAGGGCTTTTGGCTTCGTGATCGAGGTTCGACATAATTATGTACGCACGATGTGAGAAACGGCGTTTTCCATCATCGATCGATCGCCTAAACAGACAGTTATAATTGCTGTCTGGATATGAAGTATACATGCGCTATCTGCAATTGTACGTTTTGGGTTATAGTAGGCGAGCTCTCTCTTGCACAACACAATAGTTCAGTTTCTCTTAATAGGTGTTAATGCACGTATTCATCAATGCGATTGTACATAAGTACTTATGCTATCGCTTGAAAATTTAAATAAAGGTTTAGCGTCATTGCTGGTCGTCATCAAGGCGTTTTATCATTTTAACATATGTTTCACATGGCTATACTTTGTGATTTCGAAAAAACATAGGGATTTATTTACGTGTTTCTGGAGTACGTTGTTTCCAGCTGGCGTCACTGCTGAAGAGCATATTTACCTTGCGCGAAAATTCAATCAATTTTATTTACAAATGCACAGATGCCTTAACTCTGGCACAACGAACACATGTCTAGACTTTAAAAATTTTTCGACATTTGGGCCTTTCCGCAATTCTTCTGGGTTTTCCTTCTTTGGTGGTCTTGTCGACAGCGTAATTCGCAAAGAAAGGACGGCTGAACTTCTGCAGCACAAGCCGCGGGGTGGTTTCCTGGTGCTCTCTTGTAGCACCTTCATGTCTGCAATTCTCCGTTGCTGCTGAGAGTATTGTTTGTACGGAAAGTGCCATCGGCTTCTTCTTAGATATGGCAAACGGTGCAAACGCTTCTGCTGCCCTTTCCAAAGTGCAGACAAATGAGTGAAATGCAAGTGTTGGATAAGAAAGCCCTCCCCGGTTTAAATTGAATATAACGGCAGTAGCGGGGCTAGACTAGCGGGGAGCCTTGATTTTTTCCATGCATTGGCTGCAGTTGATGCTGTCCTCAGCTGCTTTGAAGAAAAAAACCTGCAATGAGGCCAAGCGTGCTCGCCCTGATGCCTGGTTGGGGGGGGGGGGGGGGGCGCCTAAGGGAAGAAAAAAATCAAACACAGTAAAAATACTTGAAGGACTACGTCATATACAGATATGACCTAAATTAAACAAATAAGCACGTAATATGCTTTCTGATTAGGTATACATATCAGCTGGCTTCAAATAAAAATTTACACACACACACATACATACACACACACACACACACACACATACATATATATATATATATATATATATATATATATATATATATATATATATATATATATATATATATATATATATATATATTGTGGGGATGCGCGACTCTCGCGCGTCCCCTGATGTTTTTCCCGCATAGCGCGTCTCCTGTAGTGCGGCTTCTTCACGTGGCCTGCGTGACGCCCGCGGGGCGGTCGATGTGGTTGAAGCGCAGTGCGAAAGATGGCGCGAGTGTCGCGCCGCTGCGAGGTTACTTGGGCGCTGGGAGACTTGGCGCTCTCCCTTGGGTTCGAGATCGTCGAGCGGGACGGATGTGCCGTGCCGCGCGTGCGCCGACCCATGCTTCTGCGAGACCGTCTCGCGAGGCCGCCTTCGAACGCGCCACCGTTCGCGTGACCATACACGCGAATGACCAGACGTTGGTATCCAGCATGGAGCGAACATATTCGCTCGCTACCTGGTCGCGGTGAGTCGGACTTTCTAGATTGGTCGCGCGCCCATCGGCATGTTTTGTGGATAGCAACTCGGCTAGCAGGCATTGATCTATAAAAGGTGCAATAAATGCCCTTATGATTGTTGGCACTACTGTGTTGTCGTTCCTTTGTCCCAAGAGCACGGAGGAGAACCCCATATCTCCCACATCTGGCTGCCCAACGTGGGACTCTTGGGGTATCGGATGATAGTTTTAACAGATTTGCTTCGTTTGAGATCTTTGAGCCGAAGCGTAGAGCTAGCGTGGATTTCGTTCGCTAGCGTTGGCGGCATGCTTTCTTGAGCGAGGCGACGGTGGCTGTAGTGTGTTTGAGCATGTCAACATGCTAAGCCTTTTCGCAAATGTTTTTTTAATGGCATTCGTTGGTACGTGAGCCACGTGGTCTGCATCCTGGGAGAGCGAGGCATAGCACCCGCGGAGCATATTGGCAGGCCTGAAGCGAGTGAGTACGGAAGCCTCGTGGGTGGTCCGAATTTCTTATGTAAATAGCTTCTTTTATCTCTTTGACTCGGATGAAGTCGCGGCTCTGGGAGCCGGGTGGCCGCGGGCCACGGGTGCCACTACGGGCTGACTGGTATTGCGGCCTAGCACCGGGCGCTCCGACACCCTCTGGGACGGTGGGCGCCGTCAACTCGGATGCTGTGTGCACCGAGCGGAGTAGGACCACCTCACAGAGCTGACGTCTCCTCGGGGCTGCCTGTTTTGCGCTCATTTTGGGTGTTGTTTTTTGGATGCCAGTTGTTGTCAGGGTAGCGACGCTTTAGGCCTAAGGGTTCACGAAGCTGCCTGTCGCACGTGGAGGGACACAACCTGGTGGACCGTGGCGTTGAGGTGTTGCAATTTGCTTCCCTCATTCTATAGCCTCGAACGAATTGAAATTACTCGTTCGACTCAAGAAAGCGAGCTTCGTTCACGTGAACTTAGCATCTGAGTAGCTGCCCGATCTTTTGCTAGCCGAGTTTAACATCGTACCACGTGGGCGATGCGCATGCATAATTCCTCTCCCTTGCCCTACTTTAGTGTTTTGCCGAGTGTGTTGAGTGTACGAAGCGTGATTGGAGTCACTCCTGGCTTGCTGTCACATGCACATCGTCTGCGCTGTTGCCCCGGACTACGATCGAGTCACCCCGGGCGATGGTGATGCTGTGGCCAGTTCGGCGCAGCAACTTCGGCGGCCTCCTGCATCCACCTCGCAACCCTCGGCGGCGGAAAAAAGAGCCGGCGGTCACCGACAGCTACGGCGGCTCTTGTCAGCAGGGCGCGTCGGCGCGATCGACGCTTGCTCGTACCGGCTACTGCGTCGTCGTTTCCGGAGTCCTGGCCTGGAATCGTGCCGTCGAGTCTACAAAGCTGCTGCTGTGACCGGCGGACGCCAGCGGTGTACCCAAGGACAATGTCGGCTCGCATGTTATGGACAGCGTGTGGACATTTCCTCAGCGCAGCCACTGTTGCATGCACTACCTTGATGTTAGACCGTTTGACATGTTTCACCGGAATAAGAAGTGATTTAAGGTTGGGGGGATGTGGGGATGCGCGACTCTCGCCGTGACCGAACACGCGAACGACCAGGCGTTGGGATGCAGCATGGGGCGAACATATTCGCTCGTTTTCCGGTCGCGGTGAGTCGGACTTCTAGATTTGTCGCGCGCCCATCGGCATGTTTTGTGGATAGCAACTTGGCTAGCAGGCAGTGATCTATGAAAGGTGCAATAAATGCCCTAGTGATTGTTCGCACTACTGTGTTGTCGTTCCTTTGTCCCAAGAGCATACGGTGTGAGAACCCCACTATATATATATACATATATATATATATATATATATATATATATATATATATATATATATATATATATATATATATATTATAAAGGAGGTTTATTCACGTTCGCAGCGACCGCCGCTTCTACGATGCACCGAGCACAGTCCCCGAGCTGGAGCTTCTGCTGCGCGCTTGATGCTGCCGATGCTGCTGATTGCGCGCACGTTCGTCATCTTCCTTACAATGGCCCCGCGGAAATAAAGGAGCCATCCTGGCGACTTAGTTTTCGGGAAGGACGGTAGAATTGTGATACGGCTTGAGACGCTGAACGTGAACGACTTCGCGGTTATGACGTCGCATGTCGGACGGCGGCGTTAGCGGCTCAACCAGGTAATTAACGGTTGATGTTCTCTCGAGAACGCGGTATGGGCCGTCGTACTTCGGAAGGAGCTTTGAAGCGAGCCCAGGCATGCGGTGTGGCACTGACAACCAGACGAGAGCGCCCGGGAGAAAAGTGGGAGTCGAGTTCTGGGCATCGTGAACGGCTCTTTGGCGGTGCTGGTCGTCCGAGGTAAATCGGCGGGCAAGCTGGCGACATTCCTCTGCTTGTCTGGCGGCTTCCGAGATCGGCAGGCATTCGGATGGGTCCGGCCGGTAGGGCAGAATGGTGTCGATGGTGTGCGAAGGATGACGGCCGTAAAGAAGGTGAAAGGGTGAGAATCCGGTAGTGGCCTGAGTCGCGGTGTTGTAGGCGTAGGTGACAAACGGAAGAACTAGGTCCCAATTAGAGTGATCAGGTGAGACATACATTGCGAGCATGTCACCAAGAGTTCGATTAAAGCGTTCCGTGTTACCGTTAGTCTGTGGGTGATAAGCAGTGCATTTACGATGAACAATAGCGCATTCAGCAAGCAGTTGTGCGATGACTTCAGATAAGAAGGCGCGGCCTCTATCGCTTAAAAGTTCACGTGGACCTCCATGACGAAGGAGAAATCAGTGAAGTAGGAAATTGGTGACCTCCTGCGCTGTAGCATTTGGTAGAGCAGCAGTCACCGAATAACGGGTTAAGTGGTCTACCGCAACGATTATCCACCTCTTGCCGGCAGGAGTCAACGGAAGTGGCCCGTAGAGATCTATGCCCACGCGATCAAAGGGTCGGGATGGGCATTGTAAAGGCTGGAGTTCACCGGCGGAGCTGCGCGGTGGCGCTTTCCGGCGTTGGCACTCATGACAAGAGCGGATGAACTTTCGAACGAAATTATACATTCCGCGCCAGTAATAGCGGTGTCGAAGTTTTTCGTAGGTCTTGAAGACTCCCGCATGGCCACACTGAGGGTCGACGTGGAACGAGGAGCAGAGCTGTGATCGCAAGATTCGCGGAATGACGAGTAACCAGGTGCGTCCCTCTGGGGCATAGTTGCGTCGATATAGTAGCTGGTCACGAATCGCAAAATGAGGCACTTGGCGCCGAAGCGTGCGTGACGCTGGAACTTTCGACGCATCCGAGAGAAGGTCGAGCAGAGATGCAGTCCAGGGATCATTACGCTGTGCAGCAGCGATATATTGTCAACGTCCAGAGAGGATAATGTGCACTCGCAGGGGGAGTCGTGACTGGCCTTCGGGGGAAGTGGTGATCGGGATAGCGCTTAAGCGTCGGAGTGCTTTCGCCCGGAACGGTACACCACGCGGATGTCGTATTCTTGGATTCGCAATGCCCAGCGGGCAAGGCGGCCCGATGGATTTTTGAGCGTCGACAGCCAACATAGTGCGTGGTGGTCGGTCACTACGTCAAAAGATCGGCCGTATAAATATGGGCGAAACTTGCCAAGCGCCCACACAATGGCCAAACACTCCTTTTCGGTAACGCTGTAATTGGTCTGGTGGATCCACACGACGGACGAAATCCGTCTTTTTCGCGACGGACTGCGCATCACGTGACTACACGTCACGGATTTGTGCCGTCCGCGCGTCGTCCGCGACCCCCACGGACGGAAAATGTCGAGCTATTTTTCGCATCCGGATTTTAGGGGTCGAATGCTGCGGATTTAGCCTAGCATGCTCTACAGTCTGGCAACAAGCGCGGCTTTGGGATCTTTCTGAAACAGCGTCATTGCACGAGACGGTCATTTGAGGAATCGCCAGTCCACGGGATTGGCCAGTCGTTTCAGCGGGTGCGAGAGAGAAAATCTGGGGGTGATCGCGCTTGAAATTTCTCCCTTTGCCTAGGTACCACGGAGGAGCAGTTTCTTTGGTCGTTCTGTCCCTAGGCATGCCCTGGCGTGCCGGCATTCTGCCATGTGTCGGCTGGCGATCTGTGCGTCGCGTGCAAGTTTTCCTCGTGCGTCTCCTTGGGTGTTGCTGGCGAAGTGCACTGGCGCGATCGATTGTTGTCGTTTGGTCAGTGGTCTCCCGTGAAGGCGAGTATGATATGGCGTTGCCCTGTCACTACCAGTGTCACACGTATACTTCTGATCGCGATCGGCACCGATCCGGATTGAAATTCTCGACTGTGATTGGGTCTCTCGCTCATTTTGTTCAAAGGAGGCAATCACGACCGCGAAATTTGATCAGGATCGGGCGTGATCGCGATGAGCAGTGAGCCGGAACACAAGATACACACACAGCGCACACTGTCAACAATTTCATTGCGAAAGCATTGCGACCTTTGAAGATTATAGCATGGCACTAGTCACTTGATAGATATAGCATATATTACATATATAGCAAAATATATAACATCTTCACAGTTTGCCGTGCGTGTGCGTTTTCGTTCCTTGCTTGTGCCCCTGTCACACTGGTATCTTACCGTCCTCGCGAATTTTTCCATGCGTCGAACGCTTCGAGAGGGCTCAGTTGCGCGTTATTCAATTGCCATAATTTAAACTTTAAAATACTACTAACTTGTAGCGTGGGGTCTCTTTTTCACGTTTCTGTGTCTTCGTCCGCTTCCGCTGCTGCCTTAGTATGTCAAACGGCAAACTTCTGATTGCTGTTGCAGAAGTCTTAGCGTCACAAGTTGGCAGCTGGACGTAATAATATTTATTTTAAGTCCAGCACGCTTAGGCCTCCGCCACTCCAGTCCTATGGGCCATCCTGCTTCCAGCTTTGATCTCCCCACTACCCCTTGGGCGCCCCGGGGATCCCGCGCCGCCTGCTTTATTATAAACTCAGGTCCTCTCCCGAGGCCTCTGGTTGCATGTGCCCTCTTGGAGCAGTGCTTGTAAAAAATGCAATCTATCGTCGCGACACACTGTAGGTTTCGGTCAATGTCATATTAAGCAACTGGCGAATTTGTTCCCTTTACTGGACGGATCCTGCTTCTCGGCATGCATTTTGTAGCTGTGTATTCGTATAGATGTAGGAGCTCGGTGGGAGATCTATTAGTGCAGGCAGCATGCGCTAACACCATGTGGCAGATACTGCTTGATGATTTCTAGTATATCATACCCGCGCACAGCTATCGTGTGCGCCACAGCCCTTATAAGTTATTTGGCTCAGCCATAAGTTCCAGCTTTGCTCCGACACCACGTGAGTGCTGGTTTCCCATGTCTGTCTGTCCATCCAGTTCTTTAAGCTGACAATGACCGCTGTCATCATTGATTTTCATTTTTCGTGGCCAGGATCGTGATCCCAATCTTCACATTGCATTAGTACAAATAATAAGAAAACTTTGACCACTATTGTCACCACTTTGATTAAAGTTCAGGTCGCTGCAATAATGTGCATTTCACTCCATATATATCTAAACATTTCTTTTCTTGGGAGTTCTTCGAAAGTATATTTTTTTCACTAGAAGGTTGGTAACAATGAGCACCTCACCGTCATGGGCTACCAGTTTGGTGCAATGTCCCACTCATTATAAATATCCTATAGATGGATCGTCATTTGAAGAACACCAGTTCTTTAACAAATAGTCCATTCTGCATTATGGTTCTACCTACCTGTCTTCTACAAGCTATGCATTCAAATATGAAAGAACTGTATATAATGATAGTGATGAAGCAGTGTATCTGAAATAACCTTTGACATCATCACAGGAACTTGGAAACAGGTACCACATAGTGATAACTCTGATAATCATTAATCATGTCTTATAGATGGCTGGACATGTTTTCGTTCGCTTCTGGCCTTCCTTGGGTCACATGATATTTTCTGCACCTCACAATGAGACCTTGAAGCATAGGCATCTAAGGCTTTCACCTTAAAATGGAAAGACACAAAATTGATTGCTTCAATGTTGCTTCCCATGAAAATGAACTACTTGTACTTTGTTTAATTTATTCACTTGAGAAATGCACATATAATACCATCCATGTTAACAAGCTATGATCACATGGTCACATGATATTTTCTGCACCTCACAATGAGACCTTGAAGCATAGGCATCTAAGGCTTTCACCTTAAAATGGAAAGACACAAAATTGATTGCTTCAATGTTGCTTCCCATGAAAATGAACTACTTGTACTTTGTTTAATTTATTGACTTGAGAAATGCACATATAATACCATCCATGTTAACACAGCAGCATAGATGGCGACTATGTGGGGGGCTCCGGGGCCCGAGCCTCCTCCGGAGATTTCCAGGGGGGGGGCTGAGCCCCCCACCCCAGGCGAAGCCGAAGCCTCCCTTCCCCCACCCCCCCCACACACACCTAATGTGCCAATACCAGTGCTTTGTCACCCACATCATTTGAGGTTTCCTTTCACTTTTCTCGACTTTTTCCCTTGAAATTTTACTGAGGCTAATAGCTTACTGCATCCTTGTTGGCGCAGACATCAACGGCTTTTAATTCATATTTTCGATTATTTCTGCAAAAAATAATATTAAATTATGCGGTTTTATGTGCGCAAACCACGATCTCATTGTGAGGCACTCCGTAGTGGGGGACTCCGGAAACTTGGACCACGGGGGGCTCTTTAAAATGTACCTAAATCTAAGTACATTGGTGTTTTCACATTTCACCCCCATCGAAATGCGGCCGCCGTGGCTGGGATTAGATGTGGCGATTTCGAGCTTAGCAGCCCAACACCATAGCCACAAAGCAACCACGGCGGGTCACTTTATTTCTTCAAATCCTGACAGTAGGGGGACACGCCCATCAGAAGCACTTGCGGTGGCTGCCTCATCCGTACTTTATCACTTCAACATTAATTTAAGTTTTCACTGTAAACACCATGCACCATATACAATATATTTAAATATACACACAGGACAAAGTTTATAATATTTTTGAAAGAGATGGAGGTAGCCAATTAAGAATTATTTCTAATGATATGGATAGCCTATGCCTAGAGAATGAATATGTTGTTGTGTGCTCGAGACGCTTCAAATTGTTTTGCGTGCTTTTTTGATCATGAATAAAAGCTATAGACATCAGTGAACCCTTCAGCAGACTCTTTTATCAACGGCGTATGAAATGCACGTGAATGTTGTGTGTCTTGGTATTGCTTCTCTTTACAGTAAGCAATGTCAACGACTCATGCAAAAATGAACATTTATAATAACTTACAACATTTATTATGGATGGGAACATTGTCACCTACATGCAAACGTAAATATATACAGTGTGTGCCAATTAATTATAATGCACCAAGATTTAAATAGAAAGCAATGCATTACTCGAAGAAAACCTAGCGCATATTGTTTACAGTACATTACAGTAGCTGCCAGTAATTTTTTCGTTACAGAGATTGAATTTGATCATTTAATTAATTATCTAAGTCGAGATGTACTATCCTAATTATCAAATTATCAATGAGGCATCTGAAGGCACAGCCAAGGGACATCTAACTGCGATATTTTCAGCGACGTAATAATTGCGTACTAATTTTTTGTGATAGATAAATAAACCCTGCGAAATATGGAGAATACCACGTGACTGTGCTCCCACCCGCATCATAAAGCAGCGCCCTCGAACATGCTCCCTTTGAGTTATCCATGACGAAATAAAGGAAATAAAGAAAAACATTGTGCTCGACCTAATGCCTTATCTGCCGCATCCCTGCCGAAGTAACATGTCTCGTTTGGTGTTACCTGGAAAAAAGTTGCGATAGCTGTTGTCTTAGCGTAGATAAAGTGCACGGATGTTTTTTTTTTTTGCTACAGAATCTGTCACCACAAAAGTGAATTGACGTCAGTGCAAAGATTTAAAAGTATGTTTTGTTCCATCCCACTTGCCATGTGTTTCTCTAATGAGCACCCGGTAAGCATGATCCTTGCCTTGGCATCTGCAAATGGCAACAAGAGGAAGACCGCAAATATGTATATCACTCATGGAAGTGTGGCGGTAGACCAAATGCATCGACTATCATTAGAAATTGTGAAAACCTGAGACAAACCGGCAGCTTCAACAAACCGGCAGAGGACTCCATCTTTGAGTCCTAGCCTACGCAGGGATGTTCTAGCTTTTATGGCCTCAAACCCTCATGCTAGCATGCGGGACGTGGCCACCCAGGTACCAATTTCCAAGTCAGTTTGGAGAATTCTAAATGACAGCGTTTCACTCGTCCCACCTTAACCAGCAACAATGCTTGGAAGATAGGGACCCGTAGAATCATTTAGATTTCTCACAAAAGCCCATGAGCCACCATACTTTTTGAGCAACATCATGTGCACAGATGAAGCCAATTTTCGCCGAAACGCCTAGGTACATTTGCATAATGCACACTAGTGGAGCGATTCCAATCCACGCTGTGTGAAGTTCAATAGGCACAAGTACCAGTAGTTGCCCAAATTGTGATTCAGAATTTACGCTGGTGCTATAATCGGTCCCATCTTCTTCGATCACATACTCACTGGACAGTGTTACATCAACAAAATCCTTGAAGGAGTGGTGGATGAGTTTCTCTGTGAAGTCCCGCTGTCACCTCTTCCGCTTCTGTGGTGTCAGCAACATAGGGCACCCGCACACAGCAGCAGCCAAGCACGAAACTGGCTGGATGCGGCTTTCAATGCGCAATAGATTGGAAGCCACGGGCCTGTGAATTGGCCTGCTAGGTCATCTGACCTCTCTCCACTCGATTTCTTTGGGGTTCTTTATGTGAATGATCTTGCTTACGTAATTGAGATAGAGTCAGATTAGTTCAAGGCAAGGATAACGTATGTCTGCCGTAGAACTCTGGCGTCGGTCATCAAGAAAGCCACTGAAGATGTTTCATATTTAAAACAGCACGAAAAAACACGAACAAGGAAGGACACAGAACGAGCGCTGACTGCCGACAACACCTTTATTGAAGCGTGCACAAATACATACAATTCGCAATGGGCATAAAGACAGTAAAAGAAGAAAGGGAAGGCGAGTCATTGTCGTTCAACTCCTGCTACGCATGCGTCAATAACATTAAACTTTAGCAATGTTAGTGACATGTTAGTCACACATTCAGCCACACAAACTATAAACAAAAATACTAGTGACCTATTTCACTAAGTGTCCCTTAATTCATAGAATAAGGGTTCTCTCTTCTTTAACATGTCCAGCCTGCTCAATTGTTAGCGGCGGTGTGGTGTACAATCTTTACAACGAAGTGACCAGTATTACGAACGATTTTGGAGGTCCCAGGCACTTTCTTATGTCTTTGACTGTACATTTCAATGCCCATCTATCTGTCACCCTGAAGGTCCAAGCCAAGTAAATCCACTTGCTAAGTTTCTGTTACTGAGTAAGATGCGTGCCAATCCCATTTTTTCTAAGACTTGCATGCCAAAGAACCAGCAATAAGTGCAACGTTTTTTCTCAAAGTATAGATCAGAAGACACTTCTTGAAGCAAACCAGCTTGGTGCCTTTATAGAAATGCTGCTTAGTCACTAAAAGTTGTACCATAACATGTTTGAGGAAAATCGATTAGAACATTGATGCTTTAATGCAGTGCTGCTGTTGTGCTTAACACTGCACTGTAAGTCCATTAGAACGCAGTATTTTCGCATTCCAGTTACAGTGGAATCTTGTTAATCCCAGTGGGCCTGAGGCACCACAATGCATTATTGCTGTAAAAATTTTGCAAAGCCTTGGCCAGTTGGTAATGAGCTGTCATGCTCATTTCAAAATGCCTTTGCCTTCTTCACAACCTTGTGTTGTACTGTGAGATGTGGGTCCTTCAAATATTACAGGAACTTGCATGGCCTGTGTACAGGATACAACATTTCCTGGGAGTGTTCTCAGCCTAGGTTGTGAAAGACTGCTTTAAACTCATGGGGACAACTGAGAGTGACAAGAGGCATTATTTTGTTGAGGTAAGCAATCCTTAAGCTAAAGCAAGAGGCAGTATGCATGATTGGAACTGAACTTTCATATTGAGTGGGAAATCCTCTAGCAGCACTGGCACGATACTTAGATCTCGGTGCTTCGTGCAGTTCTTTTTCTTTGCCTTGTTGTTGCCGCAGTGTATCACTTCCCTGCATTCGTGTCATTGACTCCTGCTAAACTTGTGCAATTTTTCCTCCGTGCAAGCATGGATTTATCTTCTGTTTCAGAAACAGTCATAGTTTGTCCAGTGACCCACTGGGCTATGTGAATAATGTACGCAATGACGCCATTTCCGGCTTTTCAATCATCATGATGTCGATGGCACTGTCTACAAAACTATGACCACTGGATTGCCCCTCTTCAGCGGGCAAGGCAGCAGCAGCACCAACAGGTGTGGTACCATGATAGTGCTTACTGCATATGTTCTGACCATCCCTTCATTGCTTCATAGCTTCATTGCCCACATAGTCGGCGCCTTAATTTTATTCCTACATATGCCCAGGTGGTGTTCCAATCCTGTAGCCCTCTGGTGAGTGGGGATATTGAGATGAACCATCGCCCTATTAGACCAACTTAAAGTCCACAGGATAAAAATTCTAATCTCGGTCCCCCACTTGATTAATGGCTAGCGTCATTACTATTGTAGTGTTGATAGCTCAGATATGTTGAAATAATTTTGCTCTTCAAAATGAGAAAACACATGACATTGCTGAACTGTGGCTGTTCGTCAACTCTTGATGTTAAACAATAGAAAATCTTCTTACCGCCCTCAAATAGTTTGTGCATGGTTTACAAGCTGGAACATACATTCAACAAACTTTCTCCTCAAAACTTAATAACCGCTTCTCAGAATTACAATATTGAAAATTGTTCATGGCAGAACAGCCCTTTTTGCATCATTTTGTCGAGTCTTGATAATAGCAATCCCTTGCTATTGAAAGTTGTAACATTCTTTTCATTAACATTGAAGTTCGAATGCTTTCAAGTCCTTCTAAATAAAAAAATAGGAAGCTTGGGACATTGTGATATGGGGCCTATCCAGTCATTTTTAAACTGCTAGAATAAGAAGTTAACATTCACGAATGTTTGTACTGAGAAAAAGGTACCGAGTTCGATTTATCTAAGCAGTGGTTCATACACACCTCTAACACCACCCCAGGAGGAGCCAGACACTGCCAAATTTTTTCCCATATACACCCCCCCCTTCTTACTTTCTCCAGCACGCAAGAGGCATTCGCCAAATGCCAGTTAGGTCGGAAGAGACAAAATAGAAAGGTGTCTTTTTGCGCCTCTTGTTCATCGAGCAATGCTTAAGAAAAAATTAGGACATACAAGGCACTGTTTCCGACAAAATTTTTTATCCAAGAATACCAATATACAGTAAACTACCACTTGAACGTCACTTAAGCAAATTATTCAGCTGTACGAACTTTTTTATATCCCCCATCGAAACCCCATTCAACCCAATGCAAATGCCTTTCAGTTAAAAAAATTCAGTACAGTGGCATTTCAGTTCTGTGACCATATTCTGCTACATCATCATCATCATGATTTTTATTTTTACCACTGGATACAAGGTAAAAAAGGGAGAGCCGGGAAAAAAGCCGAAATCTCTTCGGCTTGACAAAGTTCCGGTCTCCCAGACAGGCACGGAAGCGGCTGGTGTAGCAATACAATTACGCATAAAGTGTGGATATAAGAGTTTTTTAAACACAAATACATATAGAAATTTTCATGTTATTACATGGA
Source organism: Dermacentor andersoni (assembly GCF_023375885.2). Taxonomy (NCBI): domain Eukaryota; kingdom Metazoa; phylum Arthropoda; class Arachnida; order Ixodida; family Ixodidae; genus Dermacentor; species Dermacentor andersoni. The sequence goes on from NW_027314752.1 coordinate 31,951,441, forward strand.
AGCTAGTTGTAATACAGTTTTGTCAAATGACTCCCAGTATACAATTATAATCTGTTATCTTGCATATTATTATTTAACACAGACTCAGTTGCATATATCATAGTGGACTTGGAAGCACCGAACGAGTACGGATGCTGATCAAATTTTTTCTGATCGCACAGATCGTGCTGTCAAGGACCGGATTCGTCGACGCAGGGTCTGAGCATGCGCTGCATCAGGCCTATCTACTGCTACCTCCGGCTGTCTGCCCTGCTGGCTTCATCGGACAAAACAAGTCGCAGGAAGCTGTACCACGTGCACTGCACTGGGACCACATGACCAGCACGGTGACATCGACGGAGACATCGTGGGACCTGGATAAAAGCAGCAGCCTTTTCGACGTTCCCTTCAGTGGACTTGGAAGCACCGAACGAGCACGGATGCTGATCAAATTTTTTCTGATCGCACAGGTTAGTGACCAGCATTTAGTCTCTTAAGTTAGAGACAACGACGTAACGTTAACGGTGCTCCCAAGTCCACAATGCTGTGTTGCTATTTTGCGGGGTTGTTTTAATGTTGTCCGCTTAATGTTACTAACATCCGGAGACGAACAAAATCCAGGCCCTTACTCTGATTCAGATGAATGTTCGCAGCGGGAACTAATGAAACACATTCTAAGAGAACAAAAGGAAACGAACAAAACACTGAAACAACTGTCTTCAAATATCAAGCATGTGGAGACAATAGTTGCATATTTGCAAGAAAGAATGACAGTTATTGAGAATGAAAGGGGATTATGGAAAGAATGCGAAGACAAGATAGTACACTGCAAGGAATCTTGTAAATCTACCATGATGCAAGTAGAATTTCTTGCATCGAAGGTTGATGATTTAGATAATAGAAGTAGGCGGAATAACCTAGTAATTTATGGATTAAGAGAGAGCTCTGATGAAGATGTTAAAACACTTGAAGAAGAAGTGCGAGACGGTATACTTAAGAAGATCCTAGGAATAGAAATTAACTCAAGAGAACGAGTTCACAGAATTAGTACAAAGCAAAGCAAAGGACACGGCCCGTTATTATCAGGCTATTCAACTTCGCTGAGAAAAACAAAATATTATCAAGCTGCTAGCTCAAAGGTGAAAAACACCCAGATTTCAATATCCGAAGATTTCTGAAAGAAAGTATGCGACACACGTGCTAAATTGTGGTGTTCTGCAGTAAGTGACAAGGCGAAAGGGACAAAGGTATCTGTCATTTGATAAACTAAAAATAAATGGCAAAACCTTTATATGGAATGAGTGTGAGGACAGAAGAATTGAACTATCTAAACCGATAACTTCTGCACACGCTGGCCCAGCAGCTTGCGATGGCACGTGACAACAACGTACGAAATGTATAAGAGTGTTATCACTGAATGCGCGCAGCGTAGTCGATAAGTCCAGCCTACTTGAAAGTATAGTTGCAGCCCATCAACCGCAAGTTATAGTCATCACGGAAACCTGGCTTCAGGAAAGCGTCCAGGATTCCGAAGTGTTTCCACCTTCTTATCGGCTCCTACGGAAAGACAGATAATCGTGGGGGGGGGGGGGGGGGGGAAGCTGTCGCAAATAAATCTAACACACAATTCACAGTTTTAAACAGCATACCTGACCATAAAAGCGTATGGTGTAAACTTACATTTAATGGAAAAAGCATATTTCTGGGTGGCGTATACGGACCTCCGAATGTGCCCCCTGAATACCTAGATGTTATGCACATACCTAGATATTATGCACGATTACATTGCACAACACACTAATTCACGTTCGAATATTATTATCACAGGTGATTTCAATTTACCAGGAATCAATTGGTCTAATCTTTCGCACAACAGCTCCGACGCAAAAAGTGCTGAATCACTATTGTTCATGTCATTTACCTTCTCTCTAGACCAGCTAGTTTCCGAACCGACTAGAATAGCTGGTCCGTCATGTTCTGTGCTTGAGCTGATGTTCGTAAGCAGTCTATTTCAAAATAACACATTAAACGTTGAAAATAGCATTTCGGACCATAAAATTATTGTATTCTGTCCAATTTTAGGAAACCGTGAATGCTTAAGCCATCGATTGCTGTTATCAGGGATTACACAAGAGCGGATGACAAAGCCATCTCAGAATATTTAAACGCCTGCTTTCTGCAGGTTTCATTACTTCATGACGTAAATGACTTATGGTTATGTTTTAAGCATATTGTACACTTTTGTGAAGAAAACTACGTTCCCTCCAGAAAGAAAAGAGTGAACAGAGAACATCCTTGGGTATCGCGCGAAATAATACATTTAAAACGAAAAATTAAAAGGAAGCGCAGAAAGAAAACCACATGTGACCTTCAAGATCTCGTACGCTTATTACAAGATAAGGTAAACATATGGCCAAGGAGCGTTTTTTCACTGTTACTCTGCCTTCTTACATGACGAATAAACTACAAAAATTCTGGCGCTACTTATCGAGGGAGCGGCACACCGTATCGCAGATTACTGTTTCGAACAAGACGGTTGTTCAGCCTGACGTCATAGCAAGCAAACTTGATGAATTTTTTTTATCTGTATTTAACAGAACTACATTATCAGTTCGAGAATCCAATGCCTGAAATAGATATCGACTAACAAGGAATTCTTTGACTCTTACAAAAACTGGATGTAAAGAAATCCTGTGGCCCTGATCTTATATCAGATGCATTTTTGCAAAAACATGCAGTTTGGACGTCAAAATACTTATACGTAATTTACAGGCGATCTTTGAAAACTTCAGTGATACCTGACGACTGGCGAAGGGCCAAAGTAATACCTGTGCACAAATCTGGCTCTAAACTCGACGTAAGTAACTATAGATCTGTTTCATTAACATGTGCATCCAGTAAATTGTTCGAACATATTATTTATAAGGCCATAATATTGCACTTAGAGAATAATAACCTATTATACAGCCGGCAACATGGATTCCATTCAGGTCTAAGTACTATTACTCAGTTAGCTGAGTTAACCCATGATGTAGCTACCGCAATAAATAACAGAAGCCAAAGAGATGCCATTTTCTTAGATTTTTCAAAGGCCTTTTATGTTGTTCCTCATCCAGATCTTATTACTAATTTCCATTGGTGTACACGAGAAAACAGTATCATGGATCAAGAACTATCTCGAAAACAGAAAGCAATGCGTAGCTGTGAATGATATTACGTCTGATGACGTCAACGTTTTCTCTGGTGTTCGACAAGGCTCGGTTCTTGCGCCCGTCCTATTTCTGATCTACATCAATGATATTTGTTCATGCGTTCAGCCGCCTATTCTTCGATGATTGCGTAGTGTACGCAACAGTGAATACCAGAGAGGATCAGGTAAAACTAGATGATTCGTTAGCTGCTGTACAAAATTGGTGCAACATTTGGGGGATGAAACTGAATGCATCAAAAACTACCAGTATGTCCTTCACTCAGAAGAAAAATGTGCTTGAGTTTACATACACAATAAACAATATATCACTAAGAAAATACGAGGAGGTCACATATCTCGCGGTCACTCTTACAACGAACTTACATCGGGAAACTCATATAAAAACATATATGACAAGGCCCTAGGTAAACTACATTTATTGAGAAGAAAACTTAGAAACACACCTCCTAGTGTTAAATTAAATGCATACAGAACCCTCATTAGACCCTTTTTAGAGTATGCTGACATTATTTGGGCCCCGCACCAGAAGTATTTAACCGAGAAACTAGAACGCATACAGAACTTACCATTGAGATTTATATATTCACAATATTCACGTCAAACGAGCATTACGAACCTGCGCGTCAAGGCTAACGTTCAATCACTGGCTCAACATAGAATGATTTCCAGGTTAAAATTTCTATACTTACTTTATCACGGCTCCAATCGAATACCACAAGCAACATACATTCAAGCGCCATTCAGACTTTCTGCCCGAACCAACCATAATAAATCAATACGACACCATCCCAGCCATAATAACACTCACAAGTACTCTTTATTCCCACACGCCATTTCCCATTGGAACATACTACCCTCTAGAGCCGTAAATTGCCCATCTGCCAACGCAGTTATTGACAGTATTGAGAATCTGGAATTCGAATTCTGATATTACCTGTATTTCATATGCAGCCTCTGTAGATGCATTCTTATGGTAAACGCTGTTTATCCTGCTTCCCGGATGGCTCATTTAAACAGTGGATATATTTATTGAGTGTGTTCTTTTTTGTGTGTGCTAATGCTCTTTGTTTTGGATACACTAGTTTCACTTTATTCTTTTTTTGTACTGTATTCCATGTTGTAACCACTCCTGCATGGGCCCGACGATGGCCTGTGGTATTGTAAAATAAATAAATAAATAAGAATACGAAAGCAATATATGTATACATATATATACATACACACACATACATATATAAATATAACAAATTTCACAGAAGTTTACAATAAATACAAGTTAAGTTACCATCAGGAAACGTTCTTTTTTTCAGAAATTATTTTACGTACTTGCAAATATATATGTGCATCTATGTTAAAAAACATAAAAAAAGAAAATCTGCATATAGGCTGCTGCTTTCGCGACAGACATCACGGCAACTTAGCCCAGGGCGTCGTCACATCCTTGAATTTTACCAACGCGAAGACGCCCTTTGCAGCATCCAGTTTACAACACGAAACCCTGCCACGTGGTTCAGGCACAATCACTGCAGCGGAAACCCGGATTCTAGGAGTAGTAGTTACAAGTGTGAACGTATAAACAAAATGAGAATATATGATAAGTTCTGCGGAACTGTTGGAGCAGTTAACAATACACATCTATAAGAACAAATCCAATATTTTAGTTTTGTTTAGAGATAACACATCAACATGTTGTTGGTTAATATAGTTAAGTAGGGAAGGTAGTGTGTGTTTAAGGCATTGGCAGCCATAATTAGTACGTGAGAAAGGGATCTGGCAGGGTGCCTGGTGACGATATGAATATGCACTTCTATTTTGTTGTAGAGTTGCCGGGGCTAGGAATGAATCGAGCTTTCCCAGCATAGCATTTCTATAGCTTAATAATGTTTTGAATCTATATATGTCACGGGCTCTGATTATTCTGTTTTGTTGGAAAAGCTCTCGCGTATGCTCGAAAAAAGAAACGTTCGCTATCGCCCGAATTGCTTTCTTTTGAAGTATTTCCAGCATTTGAATATTTTGTGCTGTAGTGTTACCCCATATAAGTTATCATCATCATCATTTATTTACCCTTAAAGGCCCTTGGCTTAGGGCATTACATAAGGGGGGAGCAGTCGTTACATATACAATGGTCGGTAACAACAAAAAAGCAATACAAAGTGCAGGGTTCATGTTCAACATTAACATCATCAGAAGCATCAACACTAAGATAGACACAGCGGCTCAAGAACAACTTGGAAACAAAACAAAACACGCATACACATTCAAAAACTTGGCAAAATAACTCAGCTCTTGAAATGTGCTGTTAATAGGTGACTGAATTTATTAGGTTCTATTTCAGTAACTATGGAATCGGGTAAGTCATTCCACAATGTAATGGAGCTAGGTAAAAAATATTTATTAAATGAGTTTGTGGAGCCATGTATGCGCTGCAAACTTAAGGAGTTGAAAAGTTAACAGTAACTGAGGTGTGAATGGAGAAGAGCATGATAAATGAGACGCTTAACTTGAAAAGGTAATGCACTTCAATTGCCATTTAACACACGAACAACTTTTCGTACCTTTGAGCAAACATGACTAACGTGTCATTCCAGGACATATGCTCTGTGATTATTATGCCTAGGGTTTTTATTGATGACGTAATGTTAATTTTATACAGACCCCACACAATATTATCTGGCAATGTAGTAGAACTTCCCAGAGCATGAAAAATAATGCACTTTGTTTTGGTTTCATTGATGATGAGGCCGTTTGCCTTAGACCATGCTCGAAGTCCATAACAAACGGAGCTTGCTATAGGCGTTATTTCTTTTAAATCTTTACCTGTAAAGAAAACAGAGCAATCATCTGCATACGTGACAAATTTACACATATCGCTCACTTGTACAATATTTATTAATGTAATACAGGAAAAGTATCGGGCCAAGAATGCTACCTTGGGGCACACTCGCTGTCAAAGATTTTATCTGCGATCTGTTCTCATTAATTTCAGCAAACTGACGTCGGCTTTCTAAATAAGATCAGATAAGTTCAAGTGTTATTCCTCGGAAGCCATATTTTTCCAGCTTTATCAGCAGCAATTTCTGGTTGACCCTATCAAAGGCTTTGCTGAAGTCTAAGTATAACCCTAAAGTCAGAAATTTTTTGTCAGTGTTCTCTAGAATAAGCTCCTTCTGTATACTTAAAGCAGTTTCCGTAGACCGCTTTTTCTTCAACCAGTGTTGACAGTCGGTTAGCAGGCTATGTTTTTGCGAAAATTTATTAATACGAAAGTTAACAATTTTTTCGAGTCCCTTTGATAGCACAGAAAGTATAGATAGTGGCCAAATATTGCCCATATTACTCTTGTCACCTCCTTTGTGAACTATTACTCTCGCTACCTGCATATTACGCGGGAAAACTGCGGTTAACAGGAAAATATTAAAAAGGTACATTACTGCAGGTGCAAGTAAGTCTATGACGTACCTAATCGGCCTAATTCCTAAATCATCTACGTCTCGACTATGGCTATTTTTTAAGGATGAAAATGTTGTAATCACCTCAGGGATGCTAGTAATCTTTAGGAATAAAGATTCTCCTAATGAAGTGGCATGCATTGCATCTTGAATGTCGTGATCTATGCATCCTACTTTAACAAAAAAAATTGTTAAAACGGTCTGCAAGTTCTGTACCACCTACAAAAGTGCAATCAATGTTCAACGTATCTGTCTGTGTATCGACTGACTTCCGATTTAGTGCTTCGTTTATTTCTTTCCATACTTTGTCACTTCTGCTATTACCTCCATGGAGTTGTAAGTTGAGTTTTCTTGTCTATTAGTTGCAGGTGTGCCTAATACAGTGTTTTCACTTTAACCTCCTTATTTGCCTTTCTTCCCTCTCATTTCCACTTGAGAATTTTGAACTTTGAGTGCCTTTAACCTATATTAGGAAGTAGCCGCTAGCAACACTTGGGAAGCAGTGTTCTTTTTTATTTTAAACATGAATGACATTGTCATTCACTGAATTTTGTGTGTAGTGCACAAAGCATCACATGGCAATAATTTCTTCGTTGAAAGAACTACAAAAAACACTGGTAAAAAATTATTGCATATTTCATTTGGGATAAATAAGTTGAAAACCCTGTATTGTTTTTAGAATGCTTTTCTTCCCAATTAGATGTTTTACTTGAAAACATTTTGCAGCAGAAATTATGTTCCTGTGTCATCCTTCCAAAAGGCATAGTGAAACTTGTGAGCCCACTTAGTGTCTGCAAAACTGAATGAATTGGTTCTATGTGTAAGATTAAATTGCCCAAATTATACAGAATTTTTAGTGTTAATTATTAAGCTCAAGGATGTAATTAATGCTTTGAAACATTCGTTTTATGCTTCCATATATGTAAATGTGAGCTTTCACACAGTGAACACACTAAATTAGAAATTTGCCTGCTATCCATGCTTTTTGCGCGGTAAAGGAACTTGCATGCTTTTGCATGTTTAGGAAATTGCCTTTCATTTTGTTTATACAGCATAATTTTCTCACCTATACTAGTAGCTACAGTGTACTGAGGTTGAGTGCCAAGGCAAGGAACCCGGAAGTTTTACGGGAATAACTACCCAAAATTACTGTGGATGGATCTGGTAGTGGGAGCGGTTCAGGAAGTGCACTGAAACTTGGAAATTAATGTTCAGTGTGACCTGCAGCATTCTGGAGTGAGGGTCTGTACTGGAAGGAAACTATGAAATATGTTAGCAACTAGTCAAACATTGTTTTTACCCCAATGAGTGCTTTTAATGGTGCATAATGGGAAAGAACAACCGGTGACATCGATGCGAGCCTTCAGACTCTAAAGTTTGCTCTATGCATTCCTCTGTGTAATTTCATCAATTGCAACAGAGCAGGCGCGTACGCAGTAATTTTTTTTTTTTGGGGGGGGGGGGCAACCGTAGGTCTCCTTCCTATGCAAATTAGGGGAAGGGTACCCTAATTATACAAATATGAATAATGCCGACCATTCACCATAAAGGCACATAAACCCGAAAAGAGAAATGAAATAAGGTGCATCTCACAGGTAGGCCTGTGAGATGAAGCTCTCCTTTACGTGGCAAACAAGGAACCCCATCAAATGGACTCACGCTGGAAAGAACCGAAGGAAGAACACTGCCAAGAACAAGTAAAAAAGTGAAAATGTAAATTAAAGATTTCGATAGTAGAATACATAGCAACCATGGCACATGAACAGCGCGGGGTTGTGTTACTTAGGCAGCCAATCACAAAAGCAAGCAAAATCATCGTCATGTGGCCTTTTCAACAATGCGTCGTACTTGATAGATCCGGAGAGTCTGCTGTTCTTGAAGAGCCTTTTATCGGCAGAAGCAATGAGGTTTGCAACAGACATGGACAAAATGTATGGAGTCTGAGCATTTCACTCTTCAAAAGTCTGCGGTACAGTTCATTTCACTGCTGAACCCGTTTTACTCATGAAACTTCACTGCCAACTGCACTGGAACTTCAAAACAAATAGTTGCAGCAAAGCAAGCATTTTATAATTTTCAGTTCAATAAAGATTTCGACTTTCGCCATTATACTTTAATAGGTGAGGGAAAGTGTATAAAATTATGCGCTAATAATATTATTTTTGTGGTTACCGCCTTATTTGCCTAACAGGAAAAGTTTGAAGTATGAATTATTTGCAGCCTCGCAGAGGAACAGAGGCTGGCGGTTATGAGGGCGTGGGCGGGGCTTCGCTGCATACTTAAGTTGCATTCGACTATAGTTTCGTTTTTTGAATTACCTCTAGAAGAATTATAGAGAAATGTATATTTGCGGAACAATCGCATTTCTTTTGGATCCCTCGTTTACTGCTCTACCAAGTGCCAAAACTGACTCTTATTGTTATTTGGGAAGTTGTGTAACGATGCCTGGCCGCCAGTCCCGTGCAACCGAATAGAGCGTAGGACGCTGCGGTTCTACACGTGCTGCACCCATCGTGAAAGGTTAGAAAAAAGCCCACATAAGCACAGCAGAGAAGCGGCAACATTAGGCGGTTTGACTGATAACTGTACAAGCGTCATTCAAGACACACTGAATTGTTCCCCACTTCTGGCGGCGTTTACAGTAACGAACCGCACACGCGTTATCAGCATGATAGCATTGCCTGTTACATTCCTGTCGGGAATGATAACGCGCATGCCGTTCGTTACTGGAAAGTACCGGGCTCGCCGCGTTAAAGAAAGGAAATGCGGACAAGCAGATGACGATTATCGTTGTGTGGCAAAAGGGTGTAATTATGCTTAAGAGTGTATGCTAGCCACCAAACCCTTAGTATAATCATATCTTCTCTGTAAAAAAAAAGTTTAACACAGCGATTTTCGTCTGGTGACAAAAAAAAAAGAAAGTCGCTTCGAAAGATTGTGCGCATCTATAGCCAAGCCGATCCATGCCTAAAACTTCTCAAAATGGCCGACTGCATCGTCGAAGTCGTTATACACTTTAATCGTTCACTTGATTTTTCGCTGCATTGGAAATTCAAGCGGTTGATTTCGCCGAATGAAACGTCTCGACGCTTTTCAGCGCCCGTCTCGTGCTTCAGAAAAGAGCTTGCGGTATTGGCGTGCACAGACAGGAAAGTGGACGTATTTATTCTACAGTTATTGAACAGTTACTTATCGATACATCTTGAAGTTAGCCTACAAGCTGTCGTTAAAAGTTCCGTCTTTCAGTAGACCTTGTGCAGCGTACTCTCAGCTCAATATGAAATTCTTGACTGCTTTCTCGAGTTTTGTTTAACGGTAATGAGAAGTAGTTAGATAATGCACAGAGGCAAGGTTTTGTCTAGTCTTGCAGGAGTCCCAGGTGCTTTTTGCGCCGCGTACACTGTCGCAATCGTTACACGTCTGAGGAACCAGACTGGCGGCGCATAGGTAAAACCGGCTGCCAGTGCAAGCCGCAGTCCCCTACATTGCCGCTATAAAGAGGAAATTTGTACGTGTACTAAGTGTACTCAACGTTTCTTTGTTTAGTATAATTTGGCGGTGCCTCCAGCAGACAAAATGTGGATCCCGTTCTGCTCCTTCGGTTTGGGCTCGGCAATGCCTCCGCGTGGCGGGCGCGTTTAAGAGGAAGCATTAGCTCGGGTGTTCCAATCTAAATACATGTAAACGGAGTATTTGTTTTTCTCGGCAACCACTGTACCAAATTTGACGAGGTTTGTTACATTGAAAACAGAAGCTTAGAATCTATAATTTCTGCTGGGTATACAAAAGATTTAAGCGAAACAATTGAAGCAAAGCGGGGCATGGTGCTTTCAGTGCCCAATTTTTTATAGAACATGTAGTTTTCCATTATAAAGGGGACTGTAATGCGATGTCTTTAAGTAGGGGGTTGTCTTATATTCAGAGTGGACTTATGTTTCAATATGAACGGGAATGAAGTGTTACGCAATTATTTTAACGAAATTTACCTCTGCTGTTTAGTTTCCATATTGTGCGTAGAAGCAACAGTGCGTGCTTTTTCAGCTGCTCATTTTATTTTCAATGCTGCTCTCATTTTGTAGAGTTCATCACTTGTGCATGTGCAACATATTGGCGGAGGCAATACGAACTGCATTTCTCACTAGCTGGACAAGTCGGAATGGCAATGCACCTTGGAGAACAAGACTCGAATTGTGAAAGTCTGGTGGTAAGTCTGAAGTAATTTATTTTCATTTATTTTTGGTGTCAATTTTCCAGCGCAAACTTTCTATCCTATTGAAGAAACATTTAGCCCCCTGTTTGGCCTGTTTTTTGAGGGCCTTACATCAGGCCCCCTAGCAAGTTTTAGTTTACACTGCAATTTAAAGCTTCTCGAGACCCGAATACAGCCATGGGACATAATTCCTTTTCAAGCTGGTTATTATTGCCTCCAGGCATGTTACGAACATAAAAGATGTTTTTTTCAATAACACAACTGGCATCTTGTTTAAGTGTCACAGTCATACGTAGACAGGCTAAGAGCTGCATCTCTAACAAGTAAACATCTCATGTTCGCTATCGTAAAAACTGCATTTCATTGCCTGAACGCAGAGGTGAAGATAGAGTTATGTGTAGTAGACTGTCACTTGGCTGCTGCATCCTAGATTTTCATGCATTAATGAGGAATTCAAAACAGACTTCAAGGTTGCTTCCTGCTGTTTGTCACAATGCAGAGGTCGAGATCAATTTAGTGTGAAATTTCTTGAAAGTAGATGAGAAGAATATAAGTGAACCACTTTCGACAGTTCCACATGCATTGGACTTCATATCCATGAAGAATGTTTGGAGTAATGACTTCAGACTTCTGGCATTGCTTTACCGAAATAATCTTTTCAACTGGTTTTTTATTAGAGGAGACAGAAGAAATTGAATGCCCACTTACCACACCACCATGAGGTGAGCGTGACTGCCAACAGAGACACACTCTCCCTCTGCCTTGAGCAGCATCCGCAAGCGACGTTCCTTCCTCGCCTTGTCACATACTTGAGCCGAAGAACCACGTCGTTTTCACGTGACTAGCACCACCCGCTTTTTTTTCTTATCCATTTTTGTTGTGTGGCACATTTTCCACCGTGGCATTGCGCATTCTGAATTGGGCGATTTACCGAAGTAATGCGTCATGGCGAGTGACACATTTAAGACTGTGTTTTGCGTCGCACTGTTTGTTTGTGTTGCCTTGACTCTGGCTGGGTGTGGCGCTTTCTCGAGAGGGAGGAAAGTGGCATTTCATTTGAAATTTCAGCTGTCTGTATGACATGCACAGATTTGTCATGAATATCTGTGTCATGTGCTGTAAGGCTGTAAACTTAATAATAGCATTAAATACATTCTCTTAGTTGTGAATGCAACGCATATTTATCTTTTGCGCACAAAGAAAATGTGAACAGTGTACAATGCTCCCACTTCTGCGTCAGTCTGATAAAAAGGCCAACAAAGAGTGATACTGCACTAAATCAAGTATCTTAAAATTTGGAGACATACTAGGGATGCTTCTGCAGCAGACATGATTGACCAGAGAGGTTAACAATGTACAGCTGCTTGCGGTGACCAAATGCACAGCACCATCAGTTTTTTGCCATGCTATATTTCTATCAAAACCGCCTAAAATTCTTGCAGCTTTTTAGGAAAGGATTAGTGGCACATAACAGTGTGCCTTGTTTTTCCTGTTTTCGGAATGTATATTTTGCTCCCACGTAGCTGATCTGACTCAAAAGGTTTATAGTCCTAAAAGCTTGTTTGCTTTGTTATGAATGTTACCAAAAACTTAAGTGTGCAAGCTTACCTCTGCCCACACTGAACGCAGACCCAGTGAGTTTATTTAGTATGGAAAGCTAAAACAATGTAGTGGCTGCACTATCGTTATGAATCTGTCGTAATGATAGATGTTGCTGATTTTATATAGTGCTTGTTTTCATCACTCAGGATATCACCCAAAATGCTAAGAGGCAAAAAAAGAAAAGATGTATGTAATGTTCACAAGATATGGTTACGTGACGAGTAGAGACTGGGTGGTGGCAGCCGATTGAGGGAACGAGCTCGCCTGCGGATCTTGCAACCACAAGAGGTTCAAGAAGATTTTATCGCATTAAAGTGTAACAAGTGACTAGAAAAAAAAAGCAGTTGGGAACAAAAGTCTATGGATCTAAACGCACCATGAAATACCCAATTTTTTTTTCTTACTTGCCATGTTGGCATACACTGGTCCAGAGTAAAGTTGCAGAATCGGGCGGTCCCTCCATTTCATTCCTGCTTGACAAAGTTGAGATCTCTTAATTTCACTCTTTTTAACTGACCAGATTGCCAAGAGTTGTACCATTCCTCCAACTTTAAATGAAATTCTTAATATAGTTGTTTACTAGTTGTGACTTTCAACAAAAAACTTATTTTTGAAGTTCTAACAACATTGCAGATAATGTTATGCTTCTTTAACGAGAACAAATTCGCTTTGTGACCTTTTATTTTTGCAGTGCGTTGCTAGCTGTATAATCTCTCTCAAATCTACTCTTTTTGACAGTACACACATGTTACCTGCGCAAGTTTAATTCATGAATAAATAATGTGATTGCAGTATATATTCAGTAATGTTAATCTATAATGGCATCAGTTGGGCAGATGTAGTTGGAATGGAACTGGCACACAGTACTGTAGCGCTAAACCTTCACTTAGAATAAGACTGCAAAAACGGGTATCTTTGCCATTACTCTAAACTAGACTAGGCCCAATTTTTTTACATTTGTAAGTTTTTACTGAATACTGGCTCTTTCAGTATCTACCTATAGGTCACTATCTCTGCCGTGGTACTTGCCAACAAAATGGTATTCTACTTATTGTGAAATTCTGAAGTACTGGAGACTGTTCCAATGACGAGCTTTAATTGCACCTAAACACTAACCTTTAGTTGCTGTGATAGGAGTTTGGACTATTTTAATGTTGCGGCCGAATGCGCGTGATTGCTGTGCGGCGGCGACGGACGAAGAGGAAGAGAAGGACCGGTGTCTGGGCGGAGACGGCAGCCATGCGATCTGCCTGAGCTGCTTGGACTGGCCTTCCGAACGAGCCGAGCAGTCATCTACCCAAGGCCGGTGTTCCTAGGTGTGCTGGCAGAACAGGCCGGGCGGTCCTTGGTCTTCAACCGGCCTGGTCCACTGCTGGTCGAGCATCCGTCACCGGCATGTTCCGGTGCAGCTAAGCCTTCCGAACGGTCTACCCTGTGGCGGGCAGACGTCCCGACCCTGCTGTCGCGCGAGTGGCTCGTAGTGTGCCGGGCATCCGCCCCGGCCTCCAGCACCTGCGCCACTCGCCGCTCGAGATTCATCTCTGCGCCTCTTCGTGCCGTGAGTGTGTGATACCGACGCGCTATCGGACGCCTTCCTACATTGACGCTGAGCGTGACGATACTTACGCGACAGACATTTATGAAAGGAACTGTGTGTGTGTTATCGTGCACGTTATCCTAGTCCCGTCCCCGTGTCATTAAAGCCTCTCTGTGTTCATTGTGCCATCCCTGTGTGCTTGAGGCCTGGGCCCACATCCTCCTATCACAAATTTTGGCGAGCCTGCCAGGATATTCAAACGCACAGGAGGAGCGATGGAGATCGAGAGGTTGTACGCCATAGGGAAAGAGCTAGGAATGACAGGAGCGGAGTTAAAGCGTTGGATTGATACAGAAATCGTGAGGGAACGCGACCAGCGCGCCCAACATCGGGAAGACGCGAAAGCGCAGGCGCTGGAGGCCGAAGCGCAGGCAGAACAAGAGCGTCTACGACTAGAAGCGGAAGAACGAGTGCTAAAGCTCAAGATCGAGCTCCAGGAAAAGACTGCTGGCGTAAAAAGCGCACAGAGTGACAGCACTACGGTACGGTCGGTTACCAGGGCGGCTCCTGAGCTATTCAGTCCTCATAAGTTGATCGCGCCCTTTAACGAAGCCCGGGATGATTTAGACGCTTACTTGCAACGTTTTGAGCGAGTGGCAACAAGTCAGGAATGGCCCCGCGCAAAATGGGCGCTCTCCCTCAGCCTCTGCCTGACAGGAGAAGCGTTGACGGTCATAGGACGGCTTGATTCTAATGCAGCCCTAGACTACGACCAGCTGAAGGCTACTCTCCTTCAGCGCTTTCGGTGCACTGCTGAGGGATACCGAAAAAAGTTTAGAAACGCAAGGCCCGAAGACAATGAGACTGGCCTACAATATGCAGGTAGAATATCGGGCTACTTTGACCACTGGCTTTAAATGTCCCATATTGAGAGGACCTTCGACTCCCTCAGGGACACCATGATTGCTGAACAGTTTTTGAGAAGATGTTCTGCGTCACTGCGAGTGTTCCTGAAAGAAAGGAACTGTTAGACCCTTGCTATGTTGTCAAAGAATGCCGATTGTTTTATAGAGGCACAAAACTTAACCAATCTAGGTAGAGAAAGGTTATCCAAGGAGGTCGTGTTAGACTCTGCTCGCAAGAATGAACTTCCAACAGCTATGCCACGTGCAACTAATCGGTGCTTCCTTTGTGATAAAGCGGGACATCGAGCTTCGGAGTGCTGGTCTCGGACAAAAGAGAACTCTACAGGTCACGGATGGTCCGGCAGAAAGGGACAAGGAGGTGAAACCTCAAGAAGGAAAAATCAAGGACAAGCTTCGTGTATTCTGGCTCCATCGCAAGCCGAAAAGCCGACAGAAGAGAGTGGCGGATACGTAGTGCTTCAAGGTGGCGAAACGGTCCCAATAGTCAAAATGACGTTAATTCTACAAGGTCCCAGATGTGACAGTGGAAATCTGCCAGTGAGAAGAGGCTTTCTCGAATTACAACCGGTGTCTGTCTTACGAGACACTGGCTGCAATACCGTGGTCGTGCGACTCTCTTTGGTACCTGAGGACAAAATGACAGGAACAAAAAGTCCAGTGTTCTTGCTGGACCGTACAATCCACTACTTACCGGAAGCCATAGTATACTTAGACAGTCCGTTCGTTACCGGCGTTGTGCGAGTTAAATGTATGCAAGATCCCCTGTATGATGTGGTACTGGGAAACATTGAAGGTGCCCGTGTACCTGATGACCCGACCAATTCATGGTATCCGCTGAAACATAACAGCGACAAGATGAGTTACCCTGCCAACAGGATGTCATCCACCGCTCAAGCAGAGCTACCAGACGTAGAGGGCCAAATGTTGACCGCAGCAGCTAAAAACGCAGCCGGATCCTCGAGACATAAAGAAGACTACGAATCTGGTACCGAGCTCGTTGCTGTGACAAAAGAAACGAAGATACGGTCCCTGCCTACACTGCCTGTCCCGCAACTCGCAGTCACTGGGATAGAGCAAGGCAAACTAAAAGCTTTACAGAGAGACGATGGGTCTCTGAGGACATGCTTCGAAAAGGTCGGCAAGATGATGGTCGCGGATGGCCGCGCAAGCGAATATTACCTACAGAACGACATTTTATACAGGAAGCACACAGTGCAAGGCGGGAAAATACTAGATCAGCTAGTGGTGCCAAAAGCCCTCAGGGAGATGGTGATGAAGTTGGCTCATGAAGGGATCCTCGCCGGTCACCAGGGTATGACGAGAACGGTGGACCGAATTGTTGCTGAATTTTACTGGCCAGGGGTCCAGTCGGAGACGAAACAGTTTGTTAAGTCGTGCGACGTCTGTCAACGAACGGTGCCGCGCCATTTAGTCGGACGCGCTCCACTGGGTACGATGCCTGTAATTGAGACTCCCTTTGCTCGTGTAGACATCGATATTATTGGTCCTTTATCCCCAACTTCAGATAAAGGCAACTGTTACATCCTCACTATGGTTGACTTCGCCACCAGATACCCTGACGCTGTCGCCCTGCCATCAACCGAGTCGAGAACTGTTGTGGAAGGACTCGTCGAAATGTTTTCCCGAGTGGGCTTACCGTGGGAGATTGTCAGCGACCGCGGATCCTATTTCATGTCAGCTGTGATGAAGGAGTTCAGTCGTCTCCTGTCAAGCAATTGCCTACCACGCCGTACCACCCCATGGCAAATGGATTAGTGGAACGATTTAACGGCACGCTAAAGCGCGCGCTCGGACGGATGTGCCAAGAGCGACCTAAATGTTGGGACCGCTATCTGGGCCCGCTACTCTTCGCGTACCGAGAAGTGCCACAGAGCAGCATCGGTTAATCGCCATTTGAACTGTTGTATGGGCGCTATGTCCGTGGTCCGATGGCTGTGCTAAAGGAATTGTGGACAAATCCCCGTTTGGATAACGACACGAAATCTTCTTACGAATACATCATGGAACTGCGTCAATGGCTAGAGCGTACGTGCGCCATCGCCATGCAAGAGCTCACGAAAGCGAAACAGCAACAGAAAACGTATTATGACAGGAAAGCCAAGATGCGAGAGCTCAATCCGGGAGACAAAGTACTTGTTCTCCTGCCTGGGGAAAGGAATAAATTGATACTTATGTGGAAGGGACCTTTCAACGTTGTAGAAAGGAAAAGTCCGTTGGACTATGCTGTTGACCTTGGGAGCAGAACAACAGTATTTCATATAAATATGCTAAAAAATATGAAGAGCGACCCAACAGTGAATTGCTTCAGGTAACAGCGACAACGGTGGGTACAGATGGCGCAACAGGGCTAGAGCTTGAAGAGACGACGCCGCCTTACCCGTCACTTATCCGAACACAGACATCAAAAGACGTCGTCATTTCAAACCAACTGACTATGGACCAGCGAATCCAAGTTGAAGCTGTCATTACAACCTACGACGATATATTCTCCGATCTACCTGGAAAGACTGATGTCCTGCAATGTCATTTGGAATTGACTACTACTGCACCCATACAAGTCCGGCAGTACCCCATGCCATTTGCTGTCAGAAATGCCGTGGAAAAATAAGTCCAGGACATACTGAAGTTAGGTATAATAGAAAAATCAAAGTCAGCATATCAGGCACCCATTGTGGTTGTCAAAAAGAAAGACGGCACAGTGCGCTTCTACATAGATTTTCGAAAACTTAATCAAATTCTAGTTACCGACTGTGAGCCCATTCCTAGAGCAGAGATGATGTTTGTCAGGCTCACTGGGAATCAGTATTTTTCTAAATTTGATTTCACAAAAGAGTACTGGCAAGTAAGCATGGCCCCTGAGTCCAAAGAAGCCACTGCATTTTCATGCGACTCTGGACTATACCAATTTAAGTACATGCCTTTTGGCATTAAGACAGCACCTGCTGTCTTCAACTGATTGATGAGGGAGGTTGTCGGAGACATACCTCACGTCTACCATTACTTCGACGACGTTGTTGTGGCAACAAAAACATGACAAGAGCATTTAAAGACTTTAAATTGCTTGTTCCACAGTGTGCGCACAGCCAAACTAACCATAAGATCCAACAAAAGTGGAATCGGCTGCCCAACAACATGCTTCTTAGGCCATGTGGTAGGGCAAGGCGTTTTACAGCCCTTGAAAGACACCGCCAACAAGATCAGCACTGCCAAACGACCTGGAACGAAGAAGGAGCTCAGGGCCTTTTTAGGACTAACGGGATATTACCGGGACTTTGTTCCGAACTACGCTGAGCTTGCCCATCCACTCACCGACCTTACGAAGAAGGGCTCTCCGAACCGGCTGAATTGGCAGACACCACAAGAGGCATTTATGCGATTAAAGGAGCTGTTGTCACAGCAGCCTATATTAAAGGCTACCGAATTGAGCAGACACATTGTGCTACGCACAGACGCCTCTTCGAGAAGTCTCGGAGCAGTTCTTTTGCAAGACCACGACGGGCGTTTGCATCCCGTGTCCTACGTTAGCCGGAAGCTTTTGCCACGTGAAGCTGCCTACTCCACAATTGAGAGGGAGTGCCTCGCCATAGTGTGGGCTGTACAGAAATTTCATGTGTACCTTTATGGTAAACCGTTCATCCTGCAGTCCGACCACCAACCACTGCGATACCTCAATTCGGCGAAGCACGTGAACAGTCGCGTGCTACGTTGGAGTTTACTCCTCATGGATTATGACTTTCATGTGGAGTATATTCGTGGATGTGATAACGTTGGTACAGACTATCTAAGTAGAATTACTACGGACATGGACTAATGTGTCATGAGAGTAATAATTTGAACTGTGTGACTTGTGATACTCCATAGTGCTACCCTCCTCGACTTCTTGAACTTGGGGGGAAATGTGATAGGAGTTTGGACTATTTGAATGTCGCGGCCGAATGCGCGTGATTGCTGTGTGGCGGCGACGGTCGAAGAGGAAGAGAAGGACCCTTGTCTGGGCGGAGACGGCAGCCATGTGATCTGCCTGAGCTGCTTGGACTGGCCTTCCGAACGAGCCGAGCAGTCATCTACCCAAGGCCGGTGTTCTTGGGTGTGCTGGCAGAACAGGCCGGGCTGTCCTTGGTCTCCAACCGGCCTGCTCCACTGCTGGGCGAGCATCCGTCACCGGCATGTTCCGGTGCAGCTAAGCCTTCCGAACGGTCTACCCTGTGGCGGGCAGACGTCCCGACCCTGCTGTCGCGCGAGTGGCTCGTCGTGTGCCGGGCATCCGCCCCGGCCTCCAGCACCTGCGCCACTCGCCGCTCGAGATTCATCTCTGCGCCTCTTCGTGCCGTGAGTGTGTGATACCGACGCGCTATCGGACGCCTTCCTACATTGACGCTGAGCGTGACGATACGCGACAGACTTTTATGAAAGGAACTGTGTGTGTGTCATGGTGTACGTTATCCTAGTCCCGTCCCCGTGTCATTAAAGCCTCTCTGTGTTCATTGTGCCATCCCTGTGTGCTTGAAGCCTGGGCCCACATCCTCCAATCACAGTTGCCAAGAACTATTCTATTTAGCAAGAGCATGCTTGGACTATGACACAAGGAATGGAGGCCAAAAAGTTACTGCCCTTCCACTGCTGTGAAGTGGGGTGCAAGCGAAACTTGGGATCTGCGGCTCTTTCAAATACCTCACGGCGAGGGCGGCACGTCAACGTCGACCCCTTTCTCGAACGAGTTCCCGGTGGCATCAATCAAACACTGCCTGTTCTTTGGCCAAAGGCACAACACGTAGCCTGCTCCCACTGCCATTCCTTCAACGCAGCCTGCCCTTCGGCAGAACAGATCAAACGTGGCCTCCCCATCTCACTACTGGGCCTGAACTGGTGTGGGAAACTGTGGGTGTCAGGCGAGCGAACACACCCTTTCCCTCCTCTGGAGGAAGGGGACGCCAGTGATTGGCTCATGCCTTGTGCTGCTTCTACTTACCCACCTTAAAGGCAGCGTTTGATGAACTGACAGTGGCTGAATCAGTTAGCATGGTGGTCTCGCAACCCAGAGGTCGGTGGTTCTAATCCGCAGCCTGATAAGCAATTTCTATTTTTGCGCAGCTTGGGTTTTTTCGCACAGTAACACCGACACCAGTGAGGCAATACAAGCTTCTGTTAAAAAGGTCACAAATGGTTGCATCTTATGCCAGTTCCTGTTGATGTGGACATTCAGTTATTTTTCAATGTCGGAAGTATCCTTGAAGAAAAAGGGGGAGGGGGGGTCAACAAAGTATCAACACTAAAGAAGCAACGGCGACGTACATGGTAGTTGAAATAAATCGATGATTAAATAATGATTATGCTGTCATGTACGACGCACAAATTGTGTGATGGATCTGGCGAGCTTCAAGCTCCCGTGTCAGCACTCTCATTGGCCTGTTCAGCATGTGCAGCGTCGGTAAGATTAGCATTTCCTCTCTTCAGCGTTGACTGCTGCATTGTGGCATGGTGGAGCACTGCCATTACGAATCCCCTCACAAACTATGAGCCACCAAGCTGCACTAAGACCAGTGCACCAGTTTCACGTCTGTGCGCACTCAAGGACGACAGCACGCATTGCATGCGCACTCAGATGTGCACACATACAAATTCTTGATTACGTCTCTCATTGTACTGTTACACTAAGGTACATTTTAATACTGCATAAAATTACTGCTTAATTTGCACATCACATAGCATTAATTAAAAAAAATTCAGCATGTGCATATTATAGCCGGCTATAAAGAAAAAAGTTACAGGGCTCCTTCCAACATATGCTATGTTTCGCAAGCTGTTCCAACAATGAAATAGATGATTACACAATGGTGGTCGCTTTTCATAAGTTAGCTTCGCTGGAATACATCCCTGTTAGTGGCAAAGCATACGAATTTGGTGTCGTGTCTTGGTGAACTGTGCAAGCTATTTCCGGCCCAAATTTCTTTTTAAAAAGTTGCACGCATTCATCATCATCATCATCCTATTTAAAGTTCAATGCAGAATGAAGGTGCCTCCCTGCAATCTCCTATTATCATTGTCTTGCACTAGCTGATGCGAACTTGTGCTTTCAAATTTCAACATCTCACCTAGTTTTCTGTCATCCTTGACGGAACTTCCCTTCCCTTGGCACCCATTCTGCAACTCTAATGGTCCACTGGTTATCTACCCTATGCATTACATGGCCTGTCCAGCATCATTTTCCCTCCTAATGTCTACTAGAATATCGACCATCCACACTGCTCTCTTCCTGTTGTCATTTATCATTGCATTGCTCTTTGTACGGCCCTTAACATGTTCTCGAGATTCTTCGTTAACCTCCAGGCTTGTGTGCCATACTGCATGCTTAGAAGAACAACGTGTCTACCAAGTTGACATTTTCAAGTTCCCTGATTTTTTTCAGGTTTCACAGAACTTTGTTTTATGACAAGATGGGCTGACACCATGTCACCTGATGCTGTCACTCTCTGGTAAGCATGTTAAAAAAATAAAAACAATCCAGTTTGAACAGTAAGGAGTAGTGTTTATCTTATTCTAAATAGAAAACTGAAAAGAGGGGTTTGTAAAATGCACAGCTACTAAAATATCTTCGAAAGAAACTCAGTGCCCTTTTACTCTGTGAAGCATGACCAGCAAAGCTGCGTACGTGGGCCCCTTAATGGTGAACTGCACCTCTACTGCGGGTTGGCCTGGTATTGCACTACCTATGGGATTGGCCCATGTGTGGGGAGTGCTTAAAGCCTGCTTCATTTCCGCCGCAGGTTTGACTGGCATTTCACGACCTTCGGGATGCACATATGGGGAGTGCTTAATGCTTGCTTCACTTCTGCCTCGGGTCGGCCTGGTATTGCACTTTCTTCGGGATCGGCCCACCGTATGAAAAATTGTTGTTCTATCCGCGGATGCGATCTGCCAGATCCTCACCATAGACAGCTTCACCGTAAAAAAATTGGTCTAGCTCACGGCAAATAGAGTCAAACATTTTAAAATGCGAATAAAAAGAGATGCATACAAAAGCAAATAGAGCTATTTGTATCAACTGATAGCAAGCTCATTGGTATCATGCCCGAACTTTGTCACATATGAGATTCTCCAAGCAGCTGGAAAGTCAACCTCAACTGTCCTGACATACTCTCAGCCTGCGCATAATGCCTCAGTGTTGCATTTCACTGCTTTAAAGGTTTTTTTTTTTTGTTTGGATGTGGGTAACCTGCATCTTAGCGTCAGCCAACACTTTGCTTTTTGGGCGCAAGCTCCTTCAAAGAGGCGGCGGCACAGTTCATATCCTGATCATTCCTCAATGCAATGGTCCTTCCTATTCTTGTCCTTGTTACGCTGCGTGTTCGCCCCATGGATGAAGCATCCTTTTGGTCAGTTGTACAGTCTGATTTTTCAGACTCCCTAAGGGCCGCTACAATGTCCGAAAAAAAATGAATGCATGTCTTTTACTGCCCTTAAGGGCCCAAATCGCCACAGGCACGTCCGAAAAAGCTCTGAAGGTCTGCCAGTACACGTATTAGGCATATAGGTGCTTGCAATGTGACAGGAGACGGCAAGTGCACGTGAGTATAACAATATATGTGCTGCATCCCATACACTTCACCACGTAGCATCACTGTGCTGAGGCAAAGCTGCCTTTCGAGGACTAGCAATATGTAACGCGCCGTGCTTTACGAGGATTGCAGAGGCACAGTGGGTACCTTCGCTGACAGCGGTGAATTCTTTCAATGAAAAAGACAGCACCGAATGTCCAGAACCGTAAAAGTGTACCTAGGCCTAGCGTTCCCGCCATCGTGATTACAGTGGCCAGTGGATCTGCGTGTGAGAGTGTCAGTTCAAGGTGGTGAGATTACACGGCGGTGTTGGGTTTGATTAATACCATATCAAATCTGCGGTTGCAGCACATTCAGGGTGCGGATCAACGGTGAATATCTCGGCAACAGTGGGGACAAATTACTAGTGATTGAGGACTTTAATCAAAAAGTGTTAGAGTGGGTTTGAAGATTAATATGCAGATGACAATGTTCAAGAATTCACATCGCCAGTCAGGCTCTAGAGTCTGTACAGGAGTAATTTTACCTAGGTCAATTGCTCGCAAGGGACCCTGATCATGGAAAGGCAATTTACCTAAGAATAAAAATGGGTTGGAATGCATATGGCAGGCATTACCAAATCATGGCTGGGAGCTTACCACTGTCATTGAAAGAAAAAAATTAAATTATGGGGTTTTACGTGCCAAAACCACTTTCTGATTATGAGGCACGCCGTAGTGGAGGACTCTGGAAATTTCGTCCACCTAGGTTTCTTTAACGTGCACCTAAATCTAAGTACACGGGTGTTTTTGCATTTCGCCCCCATCGAAATGCAGCCGCCGTGGCCGGGATTCGATCCCGATCCTCGTGCTCAGCAGCCCAACACCATAGTCACTGAGCAACCACATCGGGTGTCATTGAAAAGAAAAATGTACAACTATTGCATTCTACTAGAGCTAACTTATGAGGCACACATTAGAATCGGGTAAATACCGTAATTAAACTTTGTGATATATGGTTCTTGCTTCAAAAGTTTCCTATAGCAAGCATAAATGGGAGTTGTCGACACGCGATCACACGTGTTGAATGCATACATTGTTTCCTAAGCATCGCCGAGGTAGATGTGCTGCCAATAAAGGGGTCGCTCTTGGGTTCACCATAGGGGTCAACAGCGAGTCACTGTTCCAAGTTCAAATTATCCTGTAAAGGCTAATTTGACAATAAAAATAAGAGATTCGGGACTGTAGAAATGTATAACTGCCGGCCAAGACCTTTGGCCAGGATTGAATTACCCGGAGTCGAATTAACAGAAGCCGACTGTACCATATGGCAGTGCACTTTGCAGCAAGAATGTATCTCCTACTGCACATAGCAGAATATTGGCGTTCTACAGTGCTCAGTGGCTGCAGAACAGTAGACTCCTATAAATGTGATCCCGTCTGAAAGTCCCAGCCGACACACATGCATTTCTATATGTCCAAACTTTAGTTATTTTGATACTAAAATAGGCCTTCACCCAATAATTCCAACTTGAGCAGTCAGCATGCATGCTCACCCCTACAGTGAACCCTTTAAGCGACCCCTTTGGTGACATACCTTAGAGGACAGTAGATGTGTGAAACAGACTTCATCTCCTGCAGGAAATGCCTATTTTCTGCCTGCCCAGGAGGAGCTCCAAGCAATAATCACAGATCAAAACGTTTCATTGTGGTATTCACCCATTTCTAATGTGCCATCTTTAACAAAACTTCCTTGGCGATTTTTGTATGCTTTGCCGCATAACACGAATGTATTGCGGCGAAGCTCACTTTAGAAAATTGGTTGCAATGTGCAACACATTGAACCCTTCTCCATTTTTTTAAAATAAAAATTGTGTGCGCATTTGATTTCTTTTTCATTTTAGGGGTTTTTGTCCTTTCTATGCTAGTTTACACTTTGGACACACAGACAGCGGGCGTGTGTTTCCCTCTGGGGCATGTTAGAATCTGTACGTAAACCATGGCAAATAAATCAGTCATGTGTGTTGGCATTTCTTCTGCATCCCATTAAATTTGACCCACCAGATAATTCAATCTGTTTCGTCAGTCCCGTCAGAGTAGAATTAACGGAATGAAGTCAACTGCATTTTGCTTGCTGCTCAGAAGTATGAGCTTGAATAAATAACATAGCATTACAACACATAAGACATAAAGGAGACAAATTAAGTGCTGCAACATGTGCCAACTTGCCTAAGTTAGCACTATATAAGCTTGAACCCAGATGTGCCAGCTGCATTAAGATTGTGACAAAATGTAAAATCGCATGTGTTGGAGACTCAGTAGGTTGGCTTTCCTTCTTGAAAAAGTGTTGCAGAGTGCCTGTTAAGGATTCACTGATTGATGCTGTCAACAAGGCTGCCAAAAAATTATTCTTAATACAACCCTTTCATGGACACAACAAGGTAACAAATTGTTTTGTGTGTGAAGCATTAAGAGTATATTTGTGATCAAATATTGTTCTTAAAAAGTGACCTCAACGAGACAGCACACGAGACCGCACAAGATCTAACTCACCGTGTGAGCCCGGACTCCCTCTCGGCAGGATGGGCAAGAGAGCGCAATCCCCTCGTCACTTACAATGATCGCACCCAGCATTACAAGTTAGTCAAGAGAACCATGCCGCTACCGCACAAAGCACCCAATAAAGCACAAGAAGTCACGTACAGGTGGCTTCAGACGGGCACCTACGCATGCCCGGCCTTCTTTCACAAGATCTTTCCGGACGCGCACCCTCACAATGCGTGTCACTACTGTAAGGACATCGCTAGCCTTGATCACATGCTCTGGGCTTGCCCACTGGTGCCAGGACCACCAAGGGAGAGTGGGACCGAGCTCCACACAGCTCGGACCTTGAAGCACAGCTCTGCGCTGTCCATCGGGCCCGCGACGCGGCGGAGGGGCATGGCATCTCTGTCCCGACGTGGGAGTGGCCCGCTGCGCACTAATCGCACGTACCGACAGACCTCAAGAAATTTATTCATCCATCCAGCATCAAAGCAGTTGTCAGAAAACATTCTGCAGGGAACAGCTAAAACACTACGCATTTCTCATTATAGTGATATTATGTGTGCGTGAGTTTCATAAAAAGATAATTTGCAGGTGTGTGTACGGCAAATTCAGATGCTAACTTCACCAAAGTCATAAAAGCACACAGCACTCTACTTAAAAGGAATCTGAGCATTTGGCCACTGTTGTGTCACTAATGTGCACTGTCGTAGCCGTCTTCATTACCAAGCAGAAATACACCCAACAAACTATTTTTCGGACATGCATGAGAATTCGGCTATCCTTGCAACACTGCCACGTAGCTCATAGAGGAAATTAATTATAAGCACAGCTGAAATTTCGGATGCTGAAATGCTTTGCCATCAAAGTGCGGAAGGCACAACCATTGTCGAAAGTGTTGTATAAAAATGCCGGTTTTCAAGCGTCAACTTTGCTGCAATATAGCTTGCTACGGGAAGAGGCTTATGCAATGTATCGTGGTGAAGCATACCAGCAGTGAAAAGGGGCCATTGTAAGATGGCATATTTTGATTTACATTTTTTTATTTACACACATACATACTCTCTTCTGTTACAGCACAAGCACCAAGAAGCCTGATAAGTGTTGTGGTTGGTCTACAAAATTAAGAAAAATTAAATTATGGGGTCTTACGTGCCAAAACCACTTTCTGATTATGAGGCATGCCGTAGTGCGGGACTGCGGAAATTTCTACCAACTGGGGTTCTTTAACGTGCACCTACAGTAAATTTAGGTGCACGGGTGTTTTCGCCTTTTGCCCCCATTGAAATACGGCAGCTCTGGCCGACATTCGATCCTGCGACCTCGTGCTTAGCAGCCCAACACCACAGCCACTAAGCAACTAGGGCGGGTACAAATTAAGTTCCTTGCCTACCCAAACAAAATGTTTGCAGCATGATGTGCTTGGTATACCGTCCTTGGGAAGGCAAGCTTAATTGGTTGCTGTTGGCTTTGTGTCTTGCTTCACTCTTTAGCAGTGCTTACTGACTGCACAGTAATAATAAGCTTCACCAAATGGCTAGATTACTTCTGTACGAAGTAGAAAAAAGTTTCTGCTCCTAAACTGCTCCAGAATGACAACTTTGTGCTTGAAATCCTAAACTGTCTTGACCACCACTGAGGGGTTGATCTTCAACATCACTTATATACTTAAGATAAAATCTTGAGTAACACTTACTGGTTGTCTAAACATTTTGAAATGGTTTCACAGGTTCTAATTTAACACTTATATGCACTTTTTAAAACAACAGTGAATAATGATTTCGGTATCCATTTCGGTAACATATTTCAGTATTCTGCAGTTGATTTGGAGGATTATGCGCCATCACTGGTCTGCAATTATGGAAGTTTAGAGATAAATATTGTGGGCAAGAATGCCTACGTTTTACACGTTGTCGTTGTACAGAACACAACCTATGCAACTTGCTATAAAACTAATTTATATATTTTTTATATATTATTTGAAATTACCATAAGAGTATGTAAACAGCTGGGGTTTCATAGTTCTAGGTTCTTGTTATGTTTTCGACTAGCACCTCCCTTGAAATGGCAGTAAAAGGCATGCATTAATGTTTTTTTGGACTGCCTGATTTTCTAAATGCTTTGTTTTCGCAGTCCTCAGGGAACCACGCCCCGCCACCAAGAAAAAGCACCTTTGACTGTAGCAGTAATCAGTGATTCGCCTAATTGGCTAACAGTTCAGGATGCCAAACAGCCTCGAGACAGCTGTACCTCTGACAGAAGGCACTAATACACAGTGCAATGCGCTGTTTCTGCACTCTAGACTGTGGGATTCTCAACCCGTACCTTGGGTCAAAGGAACGACAATCGCAAGGGCATTTATTGCACCTTTCATGGATCAATGCCTGCTAGCCGAGTTGCTATCCACAAAACATGCCGATGGGCGCGCGACAAATCGCGGAAGTCCGACTCACCGTGACCGGATAGCGAGCGAATATGTTCGCCCCTTGCTGGATCCCAACGCCTGGTCGTTCACGCGTACGGTCGTTCACGCGTAAACAACATATCAGGGGACGTGTGACAGTTGCGCATCCCCACAAGACAAATTTGATAAGAGCTGTATTATGTGACCTATTATAACTCCGTGCTGACAATACAGACAGGATATGCAGGGCATGTAGCGATGAGGACAGTAGCAATGGAATGATATCACCAGTGTACAGAGCGCTGAATTATTTCTTGCTCTGTTACTGATAATTGAGAACTGTATCAAATGGAAAATTAAGAGAATAATCATGTGTGAAGGAATACTACTCATCATATCATTCCCTCTTTCTTGCTTTTATTATTAATGCAATTATATAGTACTGCTCACCTGCTGTTCCATGTGTTCCATCGACACATATACGATCAGTTCCAAGCCTCTTGAAAAGCTCCTGTTGTGTGGTCATGATGACTAGCATAAAATCTCTGTGATCCAAAAGGTCGTCACTTTTTGTCAGGTTGCCCTTGGTGTTTAAAGACGAGCAATGGGTTCTCCTTTTCACTATGCATCCTCTGAACCCAGAGTTGCACGCTCACATAGTCATTATCATGCAGCCGCTCGGTCTTTGAGACTCTGGCATCCCTCATTATGTTGCGGAGATCCTGCTTGCTTAACAGGTTAATGCAGTGGAATGTCTCATCCACGTTGGACCGCACATTATCCAGTACTGCATCCATGGACACGCCTTCTCGCAGCTTGTCTTGAGAGAGTAGAGAAAAAGTGTATATTAGTTGAAGCATAAGTAAAAATTACCGAGCACGCAAGGAAGTGAAATGGGCACTGATGAACATTTTTAATATCATTATTTAGAATTCCTTTAATTGAATAACGAGTTAGATTGACTTACAAAAACCTTTTGCAATGGTGTGTGTTAAATAGTTCAAGCTGTCGCAATTTTTGTTCTTTTTATGTCAGCTCTTTGCAAGGACATGGTGTGCAGCCTTCAGCTGCTGAGGAGGCAAGATTACATTTCTGAATTACACTACATGATTACATTACATTTGAAGAGGCAAGATTACATATTTAAGTGTTTCAATGTTTGCTGTCATTGATAAACCGTCATAGGGATTATCTGCACCAGTGTTATCAGGTACGTAAGTGAAGAACTTTAATGTGTGTACCAAGTTTACAGCTAGGCTGCAAATTTCATCCTTCACTGTTGGTAACCTTGTTCGCACAAAAGACATTACTGAACCATTGTGAAAGCATTGCACTGGACTGGACATGTGAAGATTGTGGTTCAGATACTACCCAGAGCAAAAATGTCTTCCACTTTTAGTTGCTTTAGTAAATATGGCCATTGTTATCAATTTCTATCCTACAGATAGAACTTAATTTTCCAATTACATTCCATAGCATAAGTTATTGCCACTTTCATAGTGGCATGCCACCATAGAAGGGCAAAACAGTCGGCAATCGAAATCATGTGCAGCATTTCCAGATTAACTTACATATAAACATCACTGTTACTGACTGAATTGATGCACATAATTTGATTAATCTCAATATAAAAATTGTCAATTAAAGCTTTCAGCAATTCTTTTTAATGGTTGATTTATCAGTCATTCATCCATATTTGCAGAGCAGACACACCTGTGAACGTGTGCTTTGAAGGCTATGCAGTCATGTGGGTTTTGAGTTAAAGGTATTATTTCAGTCAAGTAGAGTATGGACTGGACACTTGAAGCTGTTTTACGAGTTCATGTCTAATACCCCTGTCACACGGCAAATCTAATGTCATTTACAACGAATGACATTCGCTGATAATGCCATTTCTTTGGTGTCACACGGTAAAACGTAAGGACATTTTCGAAAATGACGTTTACAAACAAATCAATTCGCCAAACTCATTAGCATTCGTTTGGAACTGAATGTGTATCCTCGACACCACAAGTTTACCAGTGTTTCGCAAACAGTATGTGCTTATTTTTTGTTTTAACAAAAAATCACTATTATTCTATCCATTTTATTACCTAATTATTGCTTTAACGACATTGAAGTCCATCACATAGGTAAATACAGAAAACTACTCTCAGTCCAATGACCAGACAGCCATCTTTAGCTTTCGCTGCAGCAGTCGTGTTGGTTCTCACCGGAGCATCGGCCGTGGCCACTTCAATTGACTTGGCGTAAAAGCGTGCGCGTGTTTTCCTGTGGCACGCGCTAAGAATGAGGATATTAGAAGCTCGCATGCACATCAGAAAGGCGATGACATGCAACTGCCCTTCTCGTACCACTTTAGCAGATGTAGCGGACGCGCCTATCGTTCTCTTCTCCCTGTTGCTTGCCTTAGCTCGACTCGACTGCGTTGGCAATGTCGACAAGTTAGTAATCGAACGCTACGGTTTGAAAGCAACGATCACGTATTCTAGTGGAATTCAGCATATTGGAAAATAATTATTGGAGAAAAGTGGGTTTGAGGCGTGTCTTTTTTTTACTATCGTCATTGTCATCATTTTCAAATGACATTAGTTTTCGCCGTGTGACAGCGCGCTGTAATAACGACATGATTCACAACAAATGTCATTTGTTGGAAATGACATTAGATTTGCCGTGTGACAGGGGTATAAGCCTAATTATCGTGATCGTTTCAATCATGTTTCATTAACATAGTTCATTCATGAGCATTCAAAATATTTAGGTACCGTATTTTCCAAACCATAGGTGCCACCATTTTCTTTTCATTTTCGTCAAAGCGTATTGTAGAACAGTGTAACTTATATATGCAAGACCAACATGAGACATTCTTTTTCTCCAGCAATGTACTTGCAGTTTATTTTGTCTGCTAGAATGTGCGGCTCACAAAATTTTTTTTACTGAAAGTTAGTGCCCTGAAATGGGTAAGTACGACATTTTAGGATAAGTGTATAAACATGCACAATCGCATTTCACGATGCTGACCCAAGTTAAGATAGATGCATCTTATACAATGAGTTATATACACATATTTTTTCTTTGAAAGTTGTGAAAAGAGGGGGGAAAGGGGGTGACTTGTACAACAGTTCAAATTATAATCCAGAAAAGATGGCACATGGTTTGTGAGCCCTACATATAGTAGAGTAAAATACAACTTGAGCTGATGAAAGTTTCACATGGAAAGCACATCTGCTGTGGGTTACCTACAGTAGTGGCGAGAGGTCGCAGTTTCATCGATGTCGGTAATACTTGCACTTCAGTTTAGGCAAAATGGCAGACATAATTATGTACAATGCACCTTAAGTAATCCCAAGTGGAAATTATTCCAGCTTACTGCTATATTGAGACATTGAATCTCACTAGGATCATAAGTCATACCAATACAGTTAACTAAAAGCCTGAAAAATAAAACAAAAAAAAACCACAGTCTGCTGCGTGGCCTACAGTGCACCAGGAGGCACTACACCTTCCTGCTTGGTACATGAAGTGATGCAAACAAGTATAAAATAACTAAAGTCGTTGCCTGCAATAAGAATAGCCATATAGGGCAAATATAGGCCACTGGCTATACCAAGGTAGTTGTTACCGCTGTGAAATTGGAGAACGGTTCCATTTTTTCTCTCTCTCTCAGAACCCTTCAGGCATTGATACAATGTAGCATAATGATAAACATGTTTATGATGTCATTAACTATAATGCCCTGCAGTCAGTAAAGGTGGCCTCGAATTATGTGGAAATTATGAATTTCAAGTGCACTAACATGTGCTCCAAGTACATTGCATGGTCTGGCATGAGTATTGACTTGTATTTGGGATGTTGAAAACTCAACAACCACTCTTTATGTATTATAAAGCAGGGCAAAAGCGGTTTTTTACCAGCAATAGCAGCTCTTTCCGACTTGGACAGAAAAACACGACCCAGTTTAAGGTCGTGGCCTCTGTGCTTGAATTGGAAAACCACATACGCACCTGTGTGGTCTTCAGTCACAGCCATTGCCGCAAAACATCTTTTTCCACACTTGACACTTGAAGGCCGCTTCAGCTTTTGTTTACTTGTAGCTGTGGAAAAAGATAACCGGGTGGTTTATTCTAACTTAAGCACTGGACTTCCAACACATGCTTAGTGGTGGTTCTACTACACCATTTACACCATTTAGCTACAATTCAACTTGCCTGAAACCTGGCTACGCGAACTGCGCAAAGGTGTGGTATTTTCACGCTTTCAGGGCAACGCAGCGTTTTCAGCAGGGGTATGAGAAGACTTAAATATAAGAAACAAATAGTGAATGTGCAAGTAATTCAGTTTGAGATGGATCATCTACTAGGCTTTTCAAATATTGTGTAATATTTGCAGTAATGCAATGGATTGCCCGAGGTCAATGCATTGCATGCAGCATTTCAAGGGCACTTGGTTTGTTTTGAAACTAGAACAAATAAAAACAAATCTGGGTTTTTACATGCCAATACCACGATCTGATTATCAGGCATGCCTCTCTCAGCAAGTTTCGTCCTGGCTGTCAACACCAATCGAAGCAATTACTATATGCAATGCTAACAGGGTACGGTGACAAAATCAGCATTCATAGCAAGCACAATGGCATGCACTAAGACCCACTGACCACTGGAAGGCACACAGTTTGCATTGCATACATGTGTTCTTGCACGTGGTTCAGAACTGTATGGCAATTTGCGATCTTTTAAGTACAGGAAATAACTTCTGTGCACACTTGTGAAAGTTGCTGACTTGTGAAAAGAGGGGGAGGTTACTTGTGCCAGGTTCAAATTATTGTCCAGAAAATATCGTATATGGTTTGTGAGCCCTGCATATAGTAGAAAAATATACAAGTTAAACTGATGAAAGCTTCACATGGAAAGCAGATCTGCTGTGATCTTGTGGACTCGTACAGCAGTGCTTCATCAGTTATCAAAAACTCATACGAATGATCTCGGAAACAATCGCCAATCGTACCAATATATTAACACCAAGCTTCAACTGCTTGCAGCCCATATCACAATCACCAAAAGCTAATTTCATGGCACACTACCCTGACCATTGGCCCTAATCAGCACTGCTTCATCAGGTCGGTTGGGTATCAGCAACTAGAGCTACAGTTAGCTGATGAATCGACCCATATCTATTTGCAGATGAATCGACTCATATCTATTTGCAGAGGCCAGCAAACCACCTTGCAACAAAATTGAGTGCATGGAATGGTAGCAATGTTGTTTGTGTCCACCACTGCAATCTTTGCATCCATTTGTGCTATGGCACCTCCTTCTGGACGCCGTTCATAGCCTTGCAGCAGTCTCTTGTTGAGCTTCTTGCATTGTTATCGGGTGTAATACACTTGTGCATATGCCATAGTGCATATGAAAGCACATGTGTCATTTGCAATGCACATAAGACATTCACCTTCACTTCTTTTGTTATGTGTGACAGAGCAAATTGTTCTAGTGCAGTTGTAATTTCTTGCCTCTCTGACGCCTAGGCACACAGCTGCTTTCATCAGCCCACAAAATTGTTATTTATTTATTTACAAAGGCTTTCTACCTACTCAAATGAAAGTGCTTGCAACATACTGGCATGGTAGTAATTGGCCGGTTCTGGGTGTTAAAATTTTCTTAAATGTGTAAGCATTTCTATGCTTACCAAACGTCCATCACGCAAGATAAAAATGAGGGCCGATCCCAGAGATAGTGCAATACTGGGCCGACCCACGGTGGAGGTGAACAGCCTTCAAGCACCCAACAAAGTGAAAAGTGCATACAATATAGATAGAGCATGCAGCAGCGAGTGGCTTTACTTTTGTTCTGCCTGTCGCTACCACGAGATCGAAGCAGCGCTCGCAAATCTCTCAGCACACACCGCACCCTGCACCTTTCGCAGATCGCTTTCAAGATATGGGCCCGCTCTTCAAGGCAAAGCGACGAGAACACGGTGTTCAAGATATGGTCCACGCGGCACATAATGGTTTGACGTGGATGGATAAGGCACTAAAGAGCAGTATCAGCTTATAATGATCAGAACGTCATCAGCACACCTGGCGCCGCCGTCTGCAGCAGTCCGTGTTGCTGCGACGCTGCTGTTTATACCAGTCATATTAACTTCCATAACACTCTTTTTTGTTCAAGTACCCTAAAGTTCCCAGGAGGCATAGGGGTGGGGGATGTTACGATTGGCCAGCGGGGATAGTGACCTTCTGGCTTCGCTGCAATGAATCGCTTCGTGAAGCCAACAATACGCCCCCTTCGAATAGCCCTTCGGAGCCAGTAAGGCTAGACACGTTTGGCGGACAGGATTGTTAGCTGGTTCGCTGTCACCTTCAGGGACCAATTGGAGCAAGAAAACTCCTGGAAATGTTTGTTATTTGGCGTTCCCCCATGTACTCTGGTAATAGTCCCGGTCATGACAGATTCAGCAGCTAACTGCTGAGTCAGCTCAGGAACCAAAACATGCCAGCTTGAGTCAAGCATGACAACACCTGTCTATGAGGCCTCACTGGTTTTGGTGTGTTCAGTAAAACAAAAGTGCAAGAGAGTGTGTGAACCTTCGCCCTCAAAGGTGGGTACTTCGACGACTTTGGACGCTTTGATTGGATGAAGGTTGGATGGCAGCTTTCCCTGGCCTAGGGATCTAGTAAGGACAGAGAGTGTTTAAGCAGACATTTTCGGCTGTTCAGTGTGCATTTCAGTCATGCTAGACTGATCAGATGCAATGTTCTCCACCCTTCATGTAGAGATTGTAAATAAATCCCCTACTCCTCGTTCCTCCCTTCAACAACATCCTTAGCATGAATGAGTCGGACGATGGTATGGGCCAGGTACCCTTTTCATGGCAGACACCATCTCTTACAGGGATTACAATGAAAGGAGCAAAACATACCAAAAGTACACAACTAAACAAGATATATGAATTGGAACAAGATGAATTAGTGCAAAAAAACGACTTATTACAGGGTATATACAATGTGTGAAAAAACATAGTAATGACAAGGTTCAAGGTTCCTAAAATACTTGACTTATCACAATGAGCTGTTTTACATTACAAAACAATCGAAAAAAAATTAAGTATACATTACTAAACAGGAAAGCAAAATTGCATATTAAATAAGAACATCAAGAATTGCAACTGGAACGGAACAGCATGGTAAGACGCAGTTCAGATTTCTAGGAACAACTTCAAATTATGTACAAATGAGTCGTGACAAATAGCGAGGAGAAGAGGTGAGTGGAAAAACGGATTAGTGTGGGTGAAGATGGGTGCGAGTTTAAGTTGGTGATCAAGCCGTCAAGACACATGTCACGAGCTAGTCTGATATTTAGAGTCGCGTGGGACAACCGATTGGAGTAAAGTTGATGAAAGAAGGACAATAGTGTCAGAAGCCTGGGTATATTGAGAGGCGCTAAATTAATTCAATATTTGATTTCCGTAACTCTAGATGTATGCGAGTAGTTTCACGTGATGAAGCGAGCAACATTATTTTTGCAGAGACTCTAGTTTGTGTTCGAGGTAGGCCTCATGTGTGGATTCCAAATTAAGAAGGCATATTCGATTTTAGAGCATACTAAGGTGGTGTAAGCCAGAAATTTGGTCTCAGAGTTCATAGTGCCTTATGAAGCCAAGTGTCCTGGTTGCTTTAGTTGAGTGTTCTAGTTTGCCGTTTTTACACTCCGCTAAGCAGCTGAGCAGAGCGAAAGCGCGAATGCACATGCGCCCTCCACTTAGCTGCAAGCAGGCTGGCGGAGTCAGAAACATGGTCCGCTTACAAGCTGCCCGAGCAGAAGTTTGCTGCCATTTTTTTCTAGCAAGGGTGGTCGATGCACACACCCACTCTCGCACATGCATCGAGGCACCTCGCCCGCCTTGTTCTTTACAAGACAGATTTGCACAGACGAAGACTTATGTCTGCTAGAAGGTGCGCATGCTGACCCATTTGAAAACCTCGCAGCGCGGGAGTATGTGATGCATGCTGTGCAACATGTTAGCATCAGAAAGGATCAGATTGCGTGCAAAATGCAAGCTCGCTGGCTATCACGTTGCATTTCCCAAGATGGGGCTTTATTTTCCACGGGATAAGATGGACCGGTAATGCATTACAAGTTAACGTTTAGATGCTTTATGGACAAATAAGCTATATGTATTCATTTTACTTATAAAAGCTTTACTTATAAGTTTTACTTATAGGTGCTTATATTTTGTTTCATTACCCTGAATTCGGCCGGAAGGCACTGTAAATACGAAAGGAACATCAGGCGGAAAGCCAGAGAGGCCGAGGTAATCTCGTGGCTGGCGGCAATGAAAAATAAACCTGCTATGAGTAACTACTGAAGAGGAAATAACAATATCGGGAAGTAAACAATCTATTATAACTCAAAGGGAAGCTTATTACTTTCTGAAATGAGCTCGGAATGCCTTAGAACACGCACTTATACAGCAAGATATAAGAAGGAAGATGCATGTGCTTGCTGCGATAAAGCTAAGGAAACAATAGAGCATGCTTTACTAGAATGTGAAATATCTCCCCAGCAGTAGATTTAGGCACCACTGGCCTATATACCATTATTAAAATATATCTAGAGAGGGAGATTAAGATGGACTGCAATGATTGTAATGCATCATTGGAATCACACATATGCTGGCGGGGTGTCCCGCGACTCTCCCCAAAGTCGTTGAAGAATGAACACATTGGGAGAAAAGGATTCAAAGCCCATTGTTTCAGGACGAACTAAGGGCAGTCCAGGGGGCCCATGATGTCGCTGAAAGGCTTGGCCTGACAGTGCCAACGTGGGAGCGGCCTGCCTTGGCTTGAGAAGTCTAGCCTCCGGACATCATTACAATAAAAGTTTTCACACACATACACCACTGGCCTGCTTGAAGCCCTTGGGTTCAGCAAGAGCAGAGGGAAAGTAAAAATGTATGCAGTAAAGATTGGTAAGCAGCGAATGGAAGATTGGTGGACAAAAAGTAGGGAAACGACAAACAACAGAGGCTTGCAAAGACAAAGTTCAGAAAGTTTGGTTATGGGAAGTCATCGTTAACATAGGTAGAACATTAGGCAATACAAGAGCTTCATGGCGCAACCCACACATCTTTCCAAAGGGGACACTCGTAGCACCTATCCATCCATCCCTCTGCTCCGCTAGTCTAGACATACAACTAAAACATGCAATCACCCACTACTCCACCATGTGGCTTAGCGGGGCAACTTGGAGCGGGGAGGACCGTAATGACACTAAACTAAAACACTCCAGTGAAAATTACATCTACGCAAATGTTCCATGACAGATCGGATGACAAATGAACACCCAGATATTGTGAATACCGAGGCTACGGGCATGTTTTATAAATATGTAATTCCATAACACGGGTTTAGCTGTAGTCCCGAATCTGATAGCTTTTGTTATATTAATGTTGATTTCCGCTTGCTTACTGCCCCACTTACGGAGATTTTCTAAGTAAGATGGAAGGTAGCAGGTGTCCTCAGGGTTAGTAGATCACGCAATCATCAGCAGATAGTCTATGAAACGCCTACCATTACTAATATCGTTAATATAATCTAAAAACAAAATAGGCCTGAGCATGGAACCTTGCGGTCCTCCAGATTTGGCATGATTTAATGGAGACAAATGGCCATTGATGAAAACTGATTGCTACCGGTTAGTTAAAAAGATGGTAGTCCACCTGGTTATTCTCACATGTATGTTAAGATCTGTCAGTTTATGAATAAGCCAGAATTGAGGAACCTTGTCAAAAGCCTTCGCGAAGTCTAGAGATATTACATCGATTCGATAAAAAGAATGAGTGGAGTTATGCAAGTCAATAATTCAAATCAACCGCGTAAAAGTCCATGCCGACTGATAAAGAAAAAGTTATGTTCTGTAAGAAACTTCATAGAGCAGATGAAATGATGTGTTTGAAAAGTTTGCAGCACATGCTGCTTAAAGAAATTGGTCTGTAATTTGATGGGTTAGACGAATCACCAGATTTAAATATGAGAATTATGCAAGCTGCCTTCCAATCATTTGGGACGCATCCCATGTCAATACATTGCTGAAAAAGCTTGGCTAAAATGCGACATATTGGAGGTTTGGATATATTAAGAAAATTAGGACAGATGCCATCACGACCAGGAGCAGAGTTAGTTGGAAGACAATCGATACAGGACTGTACTACTTCAGAAGCGATATTATAGTTGTGCATGCTTGAATGCGAAATAGGGGCCTGAAAGCTACTTGGTACAGGAGTCTCATCCGTGAAAACGGATAAAAAAAACTTGAATTCAATAGCAACACGTACCAGAGAAAGAATGTTACCATCCTTAGATAACGGCACCGTCAAGTTCGATAATTTGGGTTTCCTAAATTTTTGTGTCATTGCTAAGCATGTCTGAAATATCATGGTTGAAAAATTTATCTTTGGCTGTTGTTGTTACGGTCCTGCATAAATGTGCGTGCTCACAATAGGGCCTCCAATCTTCCACAGATGCTCATAGTTCAGCTCTGCAATATAAAGGTTTCACATGCGTCGCAATCTAAGTGCTTTCTGTGCAGGCTGTTATTTTGAATTTCGGAATATGCTTTCCTTTTAAGTGTGATCAGCCCATCATGAAGAAGTACCCAGTTTGTGTTTATGTTGCAATGAGGGAATGACTGCAAAAAGCCGACAGAAAAGGTGGAAAGGTCACTAACAAGCCCGCTGACATTCACGCTGGTGTAATCAAATATTAATTTCTTTCTATTTTCATGTTTCTTCAGGGCATCTATGAATTCACAATGCAAGATATTGTGGCCACTGATACCATCCAATACATTTTCCATAACATTATTTGGTTCTGTGGCTAGTATGAGGTCAGAGTGAATCACCATGAGTGGGAACAGAAACAATTTGATGCAAATTGAAAGTTGAGAGCATGTCAGGAAAATATTAGCATTGACGTTTTTCTTGTGCCATACAGGGGTCGGCATCAATGCCATTCAATATTGGGATAGTTGAAATCGCCGACAAGACATATTGGTGATGTCGGGTACTTGTTCTGGACAAAACTTAAAGACTTGTTTAGATAATCCGGAAAGTAGTGGGATGAATCAAGTGGACGATAGCAGACTCCAATGACAGAGGTAGAATGTGTGGGCAGACAGAGAGCAACCCTTAAAATTTTGAGACAGGAATTAGTTTCAATAACGCAAGCTTCCAAACTAGATTTTACTGCGATTAACACACCGCCACCTCTCTATTCAGTTTTATGTTTTCTAAATAATGAAAACTGACGAGACAAGGACGATCCAAAATGTCGAATGACAACCAGGTTTCGGTGCCTAGAACGTCTACTGAACCGGATTCAAGATAAGAACAGAGGTGATCTTGCTTACAAAATAAGCTGCGGAAGTTTGACACAAGAATTGACACACATGCATCATAGCGTTCATTTATACATCACTGGGTTTTCACTAGGACGTGATGTTTCGGGAGGGCACTTACTTCATTAGTGGTATGGTCAAAGACAAATCGTGTTGTCTAGTAGAAGCTTGTCAAACAGAAGTTTGAACCTTTCAGCAGGCTTCTGTTTAGAAGATCCGAAATCTCCGAGTTTCTGGACTGCATCCTTATTGAAAAATCCTTATCAATCCACATGAGACGATTCAAACCTTCTTTAGTTTAAGTCCATTTTTCAGTATGTTTTTTTTTTTAAGTTTAGGAATTTCACAATTATCAGCCAAGTATGGCCTTGTCTTTTCTGTCCTATTCTATCGGCACGTTCAATTTCACCAGCTGCAGTGCCTAAATATTTAGAAACTAACTCAGTTGCAAGCCCTTCCTTTTCCTGCCTCGTCTCTGAGTCTTGCTCAATGACTGCTTTAAAGATAAGGTTGTCGTGACGCAATCTGTTACTGAGGTCGTCTACCACCAAACTTGTGTTGGAATTGTCCTGATTTTATGCTTTCCAGTTTGTCCTGGGTGTCAAGCATATTAATTACCTCGTGACGCCAGAGGTTCCTTCCATTTAGGAAAGAAGTTCAGTAACATTAGTTTGGACGTCTTTTACTTTCCCTAGGATGTCTTTCTGAAATTTTTCATTACAGGCTGCCATATCCTTGAAAATGGGTTGATAATGACATTGAGCTGTGTGGAGATGAGCAAGTGGTAGAATGCTTAAGCGTACTCAAGTCCCAGAGGAGTTTCTGCATGAATTTTTCAATTGTTTATGAAGGTTTCTTACCTATTCAAAGAAAAGTGTTTGCAACATACTGACGTAGTACTAATTGGCTGCTGCTGGCTGTTGCCCTTGGTGTCTTCCTTTTCTGTTGAGCAGCATTTACTGAGTGCACAGTAATAATGAGCTGCACCAAATGGCTACACATTACTGCTGTACTACTCGAACTATTCCAAAGGGCCAATTTTTCTGCTCCAAAATGCAACCATGACTACTTATTTCCTAGTCCAAATCCTTAACTGGCTAGGCCACCGCTGCATGCTGACAAACCACCCACTGTGGGTGTGGGCTGTATTAGCCAAGTCTCAGTAAGACAAAAATAACTCTGGCACTGTTCTTTTTTAGCTTTGTTATTTAATGAAAAGGCTTTGAATTCCGGCCACCAGTGCCACAATAAAGTATTCCTATTCCAGCCACCCCACTTGTTAGAGCTGCATGCCACCTGCATTACTAGCTGGGCCAGTCACTTGAAATCGGTGGACTATAAGGTTATAGTAGAATCAAACAGAAGACATTTTTTTTATATACTGGCTTTGGACGTCCCCAAATTTTTGGGATGGGCCTGCCATAAGTTTTACGTATTCATAACATGGGAAGGTTATGACGACATGTAACCCAGGCAGGCAATGCTTTTGGAAACGAACTTTAAAATTTGCCACTCCGACAGTGGTGAATAGAGTGATCTGTTGTCATGTTGAGCAGTACTACTTGCATCTGACCGCTGGATGTATTGTGTCACTGTTCATTATTTATTACATGTGCTAATAACATGTGCTCCAAAAAGATGTTCCAATCATTGGTGCAATCTACTAATACCAGCTACTTTCGCAACGTCTCTGTAGGCATCTCTTTAAGTCCTTTTATATCTAACACGATACACAAGGACTCCCCTGCAATCACTGACACAGAAATAGTACAGTGTAGTTCTAAAACAAATGTGCTTAACTCATATTGGTGAAAACAAATAGTTTAACATTGGTGCTGTCATAGGTCTGGTTTGCGATTACAGCCGATGTCTTGTGGTTGATTATAGGAGTTCTTTAACAGCAAGGTCCAGCATTACGAGAGCTTTGTTTAAAGGGCAGCCACTTGGACAGTGGTACGCTTGGACTCGGGTGTAAGTAGTTTAATATTGATGCATAGGCCTTGAGGTGACCAGAGTCAGGCTAGTGTATACAATTTTTATCCTGTTCTATTTTCTTTCGCATCACTCGCGCTTCATTCAGTGTTACTGCCTAGATAGTGTGTTGAATGATAGGAAGGAAATAGAATCGTATGTATAATCTTGGCCAAGATGGCCTTGGAGTATGTTTAAGCCCAACGTTAGGCATACATGATTCCCAGCTTTGGTGAGCATACCGAGATAACTGTCCAGGTTGAGCTTCATTCCGATATGCTGTTAATGCTTTTTTGAGTAATCGTATAAACATGACTGAACAAAAATCTCTGTGGTTTTTAAAAGCCCATCAAAGCCACTGGTGGTCATGATACGGGCATTTCACGATACCTTGTGAAGCATAACTTCCAGACCGGTGACAGACGAAGTAGAAATGTATCTTTTTCAGGTGGTCGCAAGTCTCTGTACCTGTCCTTGCAATGAAGTGACTGCGAGTGTCTTTCTCTACCTTTTCCTTCTATGACTTGAAAGCTGATCAGGATAATAAAATAAAGCAAATGTTACATGTATGCAGTGTGTCAAGCGGAATCAGTTTATTGTAAGCCCACGTTGGCTGTGCAGAATATCTTATGAGGTAATTTAGAAGAAAAAAGAAGATTAAGTACCCTGGACACTTGTATGGGCAGTCTGCATTTCAGGGTGTATAACGCAAAGAACTAGCGTTACAAAGTTGATTCGTAGACATGTTGTGGAACTCGGTAGTTATGAGGAAGAGGTTCAGTGACATCTTTTCTCTTTTCTTGATGAGGATCAAGCATTTATTTTTCTCAGGGCAAAATTTTAGAGCGAAGCATTATGGAATTGAAGAAAAAGTGACATGAATGATGTTGCTTCTTGTACATTTTAAAACTATGCTTTGTTTGAGTACATTTTGCAGCTTTCGTACAGAGATCAAACTCCTGCGAAGACAGTATGTATAGAAACTGTAAGCTAATTTGCTTTA
Organism: Dermacentor andersoni; assembly: GCF_023375885.2. Classification (NCBI taxonomy): domain Eukaryota; kingdom Metazoa; phylum Arthropoda; class Arachnida; order Ixodida; family Ixodidae; genus Dermacentor; species Dermacentor andersoni. Next base: position 31,993,228 of record NW_027314752.1, read on the forward strand.
TTAATTTGAGGTTGACACTGTGACATGGCGTCTAATTATAGCAGCACAAAGTGACTGCCATTGAAATTGTTTTCGTGAGGAACGCCAAGAACTGCATGAAATGACAACTGAAAAAGACAACTCTACATCTTACAAATTTCCGTTCTGAACAAGAAAGAAAATAGAGAGAATCATACCTTATCCATAGGTTCAAGGCATTGCAACAAATAGGCCTAAACATTTCAAAAGGAGCTTTATAATCTACCCGCAATGCTAAATTTCAAGCTATAGGCAACAACATTTAGTTTGGTTTCTTGGCGTATCCTTCTTTTTTTCTTTCCTCCTCTCCTTTTTCTCAGCCGGCGTGTCAGACGCTGTTGACATGCCAGCTAACACGCGTGCGTTGGCACGTGGTTGACACCATGTTTTCCCCGTGTTTCAACTGAATAATTAGTAGATTTAAATTTTTTGCACATTGGGGATTCAGGAAATATAAAACTTCGACAGGAGCTATCATTAGGACTAGTGTACAGTACTTCTAGCACTTCTTTAGTCAAACAATGCAAAATTTGCGCTTTGGTTGACTCAGCTTTTACTTATTGTGTTAAGATTGATATGAAGTGCTACTTTGTTTTTTCTGCTGTATGTACATGTCTTTAGACGCAATCCTTTCCATTGTATGGAGTTCTCGCTCACACAAAGCCATGCACTCGAGTGCAGATCAACCTTAGGCAGAAGATCAACCTTAGGCAGAATAGAGGCACTTGCCTCTATTCATTACTGTGCAATACCGCGCAAGCCTGTGCATAACTATACGACGACTGTAAAGCATATGAAAGCTCCAACACCAGTTTAAGACACAAGATTAGACCAGATTTCTTGAGCAGAAAAGCTGATTTAACACATTAATAATGTACAAGGAGGCTTGTCCATGCTACCTAACCTGACAACTATTGCTTCTAGACCCTAAAGGATGCAGTAAAAAAAAAGTAGGTGCTTGCCGCAATGGGGAGAAACAAATTTTTCCTGTAGCATACTATAGGTGCTTACCCATTTTCAAGTTTGCAAAGCGAGTGCTTTCCTGCATGGCATGGCCCCCACTATGGCTAATATTCATGCTACCAAATCTGCATATATTGTATCGCATGTTTTACCATACAGAAGTTGGTGACTAGAAGCAGGGTTCATACTTTGTATATTTGTTTTCTTTCTTTCAATAGTTAAAGTAAAAATAGCAAATCATTAACTTCATTCGTGCTCCTCCAGTCACTTTTCTTTTATAGAATGTATTCTAGGGTTTTATGCGCTAAAACCACGATTTGATTATGAGGCATGCCCTAGTGGCGCAGTCCGGATTAATTTTGACCACGAGGGGATCTTTAAAGGGACACTAAAGCGAAACAATAAATCAGTTTAGACTAATGAAGCATTGTTTGAGAACCCTGCAGGCAGTGATTTCAAAAAAATAGTTTGATTATTAGATGAGAAAATGAAGGTCCAAGAATCAGTATTTGAATTTCGCGCCGAAACCCCAGCGCCGGTACGTTAGTGTGACGTCAGGGATTCCAAAGTATGTTTTCGCATTTGGGCCACGTTGGCTGAATAAAGGTTTCTGAAACTTGTCATGTTTATTATTTGGTTCCTTTAGAACTCAATATAGTCAATCTATACCGCTGTATATAATTAGTAGGCCCTAGAAGATGCCATGAAAATCCACGACGTCACAGCCCCCAGGTGCGGGAACTCAAGTAGGTGTCGCCAGCCGTATTTTGTTCTTGCGCTTTTTCTGGCTTACGAAACGTCTTATCATTGTAACAGTGGTGTTTTTGGTGTTGTAGAACGGTAATTTACTGATGCAGAAGAAATTATTTTTCCCTTTAGTGTCCCTTTAACGTGCCACAAAAGCGTTTCTTGCATTTCGCTCCCATCTAAATGCGGCCGCCGCGGCGGGTAGATATTTTTAAAACTTAAATATGCGATTCCTAAAGAAGATCCATCAGCAATGATTCGGCGTTGCTTCGATTCAAAACAGCAATGATAAGCATGTAATTTAATGTATGACGGTATAAGTTGCAGCTAGTGCATGGTCAGATAAAATGTTAAGCATGAAAGCACCATAAATAAGCACATTTCAAGCAATAAGTGAACAAGTGAATTGTTCGCTCTTCAAGCCCGTAATGCAAAAATAACAGGTGCAGCGGTAATCACGCGTTGCTTTGAGAGAATAAGCAAGTGTCTTACCTGGCATTGTCATAAAGTGATACCTCTCATATTCTGGCTCGAAAAAATGCACGCTGATATGGCGGTACTCCAGTTCTTTCAAAGTCAGGGCTACTTCACACTTGTCGCAGTTGTACTTCGGGTGAGTGTATTTGTGCACAAGTTTTATGTGCCTCTGCAGACTGCGATTGTTCGCTAACCGCCGGTCGCAGTACTGACATTCAAAGGAAGCAACTTTCGCCATTGCGAGACCGCAAAGAGAAGCATGGGGTTCCCTAAAAACCGATTACGTAACTATGCTCAGTGCGTGCAAGCGGGCCTTTTATATCTGCGGGTGCTCTGACCATGGAGGAAAGAAAAAGCTGAGAGATGCTGACGTCACTCTTTTCGAAGCATGAGTGACGTCGGAAGGCGTGGCAGATATCCTCTCTTGTGCATATCTCTCCTCCGGCCCGCAACCACGCACGAAATGCGTGGGCTGCATGGGCGCGCCTGTAGCAATCCGAAAGCATCTACTATTCTGACAAAAGATGCAATCGTGATGTACCGTCGGCGAAGTCTGAGTATTCTGCCCTGGCATTCAAACAAGTTTAAAATAAACTCCTCACATTAGACCATCATGTTGGACTCCGCAACTTATGGTTTATTGCAATATGGTTTATTGGTCCAGCCAACTGAAACTGTCCTAATGGCTTCTAGACCCACCATGTTGTATTAGTGGTTTTGGCGTTGCGCTGCGAAAGTGAGGTTGTGGGATCACATCTCCGTCGAGGAGGCCGCATTTCGACGGGGTTCTACGAGGTAAAAATGCAATGCCCGTGTACCGTACGTTGAATGCATGTTAACGAATCCCGCGCGGTGAAAATTAATCCGCAGTTCACTGCTACGGTGTGCCTCATTATCAGTTCTCGGCTTTGGCACGTGAACTGTCAAAATTTGAATGTTTGATTAACCGCAGGTAAGGTGGCTGCCTAGCTCCTGCGTCATTTTAGATTGCCTTTATCGTTCATTTCTACCTTCGTTTCCTCTGTTTGGGCTCCGTGGGGCTAGACCATAGTGGTTATGGCTAGACGCGGCGATGAAAAAATCGACGAGTCTAGAAGTTCAGGATAACATTCATTTGGGCTAGATGGTGCATACTTGATTTAGGAAGGAACAGCGCCAACGAAGACATTCAGAAGGGGGAGAACGACACAGGACAAGCACCATGTTAAAATTGGCTCCAAGGCGCTGTCAATACAGGTTAAGAAAATGTTAGTAAGCACCGGGGCTACACAGGATCCAATACAAATCCCTTGTCTTTGTCGATAAAACTTGTTCTCGAAAGAGATGAACGTCACATCAGGGCAAAATTCTAGCATTTTCATAAAATTATATATTGACACGCCAGAGGAGTTTTGGAACTCTACTGCACCGTTACTTTCTATAGCATCTCTGACAGAACGAAATAAGGCATCGTGGGGCACAGAGTAAAACAAGTCTTCAACATCTACTGAAAACACATAACCAATGAAAGTACATTCCTCAAGAAACCTAACAACCTCTTTTGAACTCTTTGTGGCGTACGAATCTTGAACTTTAAGGGATGTAAGGTGCTTTTGAAGAAACTTGCTTAACACAATCTGCCAAGTTCCATTTTCGCTGACCACTGTTCTGAATGGCACGGACAGTTTGTGCGTTTTGGCCGTAAAGAACATGGAAAGGGCATTGCTTTTGCTGTTACCAATGTCATTGGCCAGCCTGCTCAGATCTAATTCTTTGCACACCGCAGCCGCCTTGCCTCTCACTCACGTCCCACTAGCTTTCAGAGGGATGAAGTTCTTTGCAATTGCTTCGCCGGCTCTTTTTTGAAACTCCTCCTCGGTGAGCACCACAAACCCACCATCCTTGTCAGCTTGAAGAAGCCGGAGTCTATTCTTCCTGAAATACGACACGACTTTTCCCATAGAATCTTTGCTAGTCAACGTGTTAGTGCTGGCCGTAGATCTTATAAGCGTATCCACGCCATCCAGAAGGCATCTTTCACGGTTTTCTTCCAACGCCTTTCCTGCTATGCGCCTATTAGGCGCCAGGAACTCATGTGCTTCTATCCGTGGCTCGTGGCTGAATTTCGGACCTTTGTTCAACACATGTCTGACATCGTTGGGAAGATCAACGTCTCCGATGACCGTCACCAGCCTTCCCGGGGGCTTCTTGTCCTTCTTCAGAGAAGACGACTGTAAACACTGGCTCAGTGTCTGAGCCCACCAAAATATATATGTATATATATATATATATATATATATATATATATATATATATTGTAGAGAGAGAGATAGAGAGAGAGAACAGCGCGTTAGTAACTCCCAGTTAGGGATATCCATACATTTGTTCCCGCGCGCAGGCATCATGTAATGAATGATTGTAGACCAAAAATTATTTCGCGTTTCTTTCCGGATAAAAACATGAACATTATTAATGCCTTGGTTTTCATACTTATTAAGAAGTTAAAGAACATTACAGGTTAGCGATTGCATTAGATAAATTGTTAGCCTTTTTGGCACGAGCCATCTATCCTGGCTGTAGTCCCGACAGTGATTTTACAAGTGAAGAGACTTCGTTAGAGGAAAAGAACATGAATACAGTAAAGGAAAGCCATACACATCTGGCGGTTTGAAATCGCGTTAAATTTGGTGAAAGGTTGTGATGTTGTGTGGAGGTATGGAACGTTAGCAATAATTCCGACGTGCACGTTTCTGAAAAAAAAGCTTGTGTTAGTATTCACAGTGGTGCCCCACACACGCATGCAGTAGTTAATATGAGTAGTTAATATGAGACGCAAATAGTGCCTGGTAAATTTGTAATTTCAACTGTTCTGAAAAGAAATAATATTTTATGGCCGTTGTGGCTGGACCATCCCAATGAAGTGGAAAGGAGCGCGTTCGCTTTAGGAATGACATCGCAAGCCTCCAGACCAGAGACAAACAGGCTGGTATCATCCACATATAGAATGGTTGTTGCCTCGCTTTCTGCGAGGGTTCATCAAGCAATAAGGTTCCCAAAGAGCTCCAGCCGCACGGGAAGGTGCGAGGTGAAATCGGACAACACTCATGCAGGCGGCTGTTCCCCCACTCTCCGTTCCCCCCAGCCACGCTTTGCTTCGCTGCACCGCTCATTCTTGGCTCAGCAGCCGTCCGATATAGAGGTTCCCATTGTTGATCACGCCAAGTACGAGATTTGTTCCGTAATTCGCCTTTTGCACCCCAAAGGGACTCCCCCGTGGATATTCATCATCAGTTGACAGAGGTGTATGGCGACAAGTGCATGTCCGTTCAACACGTCCGAAAGTGGTTCAGGGAGTTTAGTGCCGGTTGAAAGAAAGTCCACGATGAAGAACGGAGTGGAAGACCGTCAGTTTCGAAGGTGGTTATCAAGATGGCTCAACGCAAAGTGCTTTGGAAGAGGAGGATCAACATCCGTGAACTTATTGCTCAGATTCCTGGAAGTTCTTATGGTACAGTGGAAAGAGCTTTGACTAAAGTATTGGGGTATCAGAAGTGTTGTGCTCAATCGATACCGCGGCTATTGACATCAGACTACAAGGAGAAACGCCTTGACTGTGCTCGCCAGCTTCTTCAAAATTGTCAAGAAGATAAGGAACGATTGTTGGACTCCATTTTTATGGGAGATAAAAAGTGGGTGTTTCATTTCACTCCTGATATGAATTAAAAATCCAAAGAGTGGCGTCACCCAGAGTCACCAGTCGCAAAGAAGTTCAAACTCCTGCTGGCAAAGTCATGGCCACTGTTTTTTGGGATCATAAGGGAGTACTGCTGATCGATTTAATGGAACGTGGGACAACAATCAACTCTGAGAGTTATTGCGCAACACTATGAAAACTCAGGCAAGCTATTCAGAACTGCCGGCGAGGACAACTGGCTGCCAGTGTAACACTGCTTCACAACAACGCCCGACCTGACGTCTCCTGTCACACCCAGGAACTTTTGACAAACTTTGGGTCGACTGTCATGCCCCGCCCACCATACAGTCCGGACCTTGCACCTAGTGATTATCACTTGTTCCCCAAGCTAAAGGAACATTTGAGTAGCCAACGCTTCCGGAGCGATGAAGAAGTCGAAGAGGTGAAATGCTTCCTCAATGGGTCGGCGGCAGACGTCTACGACACTGGGATACCGAAATTGGAGCACTGTATACAAAAATGCATAGAAAAAGATGGCGATTATGTAAGTTTCATCTTTCCAATAATGTAAATTTCTATGAGAATAAACAATGTTCTCAACTTCTAAAATTGACGGGAACCTTATTTCTGGATCAATGCTCGTATGTCTATCATGTCATTAACGTAAATGTCGAAGGGGACCTAAAATGCTGCTCTGTGGGACACCTAACAATATTGCCGTCGGAGGAAATACTATTTCCAATGACAACACATTGCCTGCCATCAAGCAGATACGAACACAACAAAATATGTCATTACATGTACACCGTTGGCAGTCAACTCTGTTAATAGAATCTTGTGTTGCAGACTGTCAAAAGCCTTCTCTGTAGTCAATAAATATCCGGACTAATAGGTTTCATTTTTCTAGCTTCTTGATTAACACCTGCTGCACAAGCAGTGCAGTTTCGGTAGAGCAGGTCATCAAAGCTGTTTCTCCATTGCAAGGGTTTGTGTCATGCTCTCCAACCATGATTCCTCGCTCCTTTGTGCCCTCCAGAGGGGCACGGTCATGGCACCCTAAACAAGGGGCTTAAATCACCACAGCAATGAAGCTGCAATTTTTCGCTTTCAATATGCTTCAATGCAATACATTGCATAAGCTTCCCTGCTTAACTCAACTGTAATGCGGCAGAGGTGACTTTAGGAACACTTTCTAGACATGCCAAACAATATGTGCATTCTGGTCGGAACTACACCTGACTTGACATTCCGACAAGTCGGCATATGGATGGCCCTTGTGCAGTTTAAGAGCACGAATACGCATGCTGCTTGTGGCTTGAGGAAATGTGATTTCTTAAACAAGTTTCAATGCCAATGCCCTAGACTGAGCTTCACCGCAATGAAGTTGTGTTATGCACTGGAGCTTCCGTAATGTATTGCGGTCCATCACTGCAGCAACGTCAGAACCAGCTTTGAATGGGTGTCATGTGAGTTATTAGATGTCTCGGTGCTCATACTGTGACAGATGACGGCACATGTGCGGATGTATAGTCGGGAACATGTGCAAAGCTGTGTTGCAGTCTCGTATAGTGAGCTTGCAAGATGGGCGAAGCAAGGGCCCAAATCACCACAACTCTGCCGGAAATAGCTCTAAATCCCTGCCTGTACACTTCTTAAGGGTTTCGGTGCTTTTACCGTAACCGGAGATTGCACATATATTACTATATTTTCAAAACTGAGCTCATTGGAACATCTTCCTGTTCGCTCTACGCACACAAAAATGAGGAATAAGAAAAAAGTTATGCAGATCACACATCCAGTGGGAATTGATGTAAGTGAAGCTTTCCATGCTGGATGCTCTGATTGTCGATAATTAGCAGTGTTGACGGCTAAAGCTTAATTTGTTCAACGTTTAGGCTAACACAAGATTGGCAAATTTATGTTAAACGTTACCTTCTGGGCACCACTGCTGTTTGTCTGCGTAATAGGCAGACATTTCCTCATATGGCACATCACGTTATGGCAGAAGTATTAAACTTGAATTGGATTATGGGTCTGTACGTGCCAAAACGACAATCATTTTATGAAGCACGGCATAGTGGCAGACTCCAGGTTAATTTTGACACCGTGATGTTCTTTAATGTGTCCCAAAATCTAAGTGCACATGGGTTTTCTATTTCGCCCCCGTCGAAATGTGGCTCCCGCGATTGGGATCAAATCCATGACCTCTCGCAATGCCATAGCAGCAGAGCTAATGCAGCGGGCACAGAAGTGTTGATTTGACGGTCAACAACTTCTGTAGTGTTTCCTGGACGCAGCGGTGTGCTTTAATTAATGCGGCTCTGCTTCTGCACGCCCTGTGTCAATCGCCCGCTTGACATCTTTGCATTGTGTTTATTTTTTCAGAAATAGCAGCAACGTATTGTATTGTGCCTTGAACATAAGCACGGCGCAACCGCTGTTGTATGTTAGTGGAGTTTCCTTGCCTTCTCACGTCACTTACCCCATCTTATATGGGAACTGCCTCTTCTCCTCCCTCTTCTTCTCTCTACAGTTCTGTCTGTGTCCCCTCTCGCCTCGCACATAAGCGCTGCAGTTTCTTCAGTGCTTCTGAGGGGAGTCACGGATAATTGCAGCTGTCAGGTGGCTAATGTGACAACGGCCAGGGAGCTCCAGAGGGCATTGTGCACATTCGATGCGGTGGGGTGAAAACAAGCCTTTCCCATCTCCTTTCCTCTGTTACTTGTGCCTGTCATGTATATACACACTCTGAACACCCCCCCTCCCCCCCCCCCCCCGACGTGGTGTGTGTGACATCAGCAGCAGTCCACAGCAGCAGCTGAAGTGGGAAAGTCAAAGGAAGAGACAAAGAAAGCTTTACTTTAAAACGAAATGCGTAAAGGTTTATATGCTTACCCAATGAGGAAACCCGTCCGTCACGTAAGATGATTGCTTTCAAGATAAGGCCCGCATGAGCGAGCGAATTGTAAGATCGGGCCTGCGCAGCCGTGCCATAAGCAGCGGCCGCTGATGTACAGTTGATAATGGTTTGCATCGAGAGGAGACAGCATCATTGACCACATCTACGTATGACGTCTACCTAACGTGACATTGTTCAATTACATCACGTAGAACAGCACGCATTGGCCAATGCTCATCTTCCATGAAGCAGCAACATCATCCAAATGCACCATGATATAAAAGGAGTGAACAGTGCTACTACTCGCCTCTGTTTCATACTCATGCTGGTCACAGTTTAACATTTTGGTGTTGCAAATGCGCTTCTCCATTTCATGATTTTTTTCGTGGCGTTTCTCGCAATTATATGAAACGCAGCAGCATATGACGACAAAACAGTAGGTGATCAGTCGCAAATGCTTATGCATCATTTAGATAACTCCCACAGGATACTCTGCATGTAATTTTATCTTTTTTCACTTTCAGTATGCTTCAGCGCTATGGTATGCTTGACCGCGTAACCTTGTTATGTCCAGCGTTTGTGACCCCTTCCCAGTGTTGGTATACTTCATCACAATGCTAAGTGCATGGTTGAATGCGTAACACCACTGTATTGCGATGAAGCTAACTTATGGGTCTGACAATAGACAGTATTAATTTAGCGTACGCAACTATAGCATATGCTATACGCTATAGTATACATAACGTATGCTAAGCAGCACACATTTCTTTAGGTTTAGTTGGCCTGTGAGATGTTCAGATCTTAGAGGCCATATGCCGTCATTGCCGCTATCTCCCGACTGTAGCTATAGGTGGTGCTAACACGTCGAATGTTTCTTTCGTTAGGTTTCAACTCACTCGAAACGAGAAGCGATCTCGAAAACACCACAAGGTTATCCATAATACTCTGTCGTCGAAGCAGCCTGAGACTAAGCGAAAGCCATTTACACAGTCAGTTGCAAAGAACGAAGTCCATTTTACAAAAGCAACGCCAAATTCAATTCGAAGCTGGCAGCCGGGGCCGCCGCCATGTTTCACGCAAATTCCGCAAACCACGCAAAGACACTAATGCTAAATCTGAGAAATAGTGTGCGTACGCTATACGCAATGGGTCGTTTAGCGTTCTGCGCATGCGCAGTGATGACCCACTATTTTATAGCGTACGCTAAACTAAAACTGTCTATTATGCAGCACATTTTAGAAGCTTGCTGGTTTTAAAGTCCGAAAGCTGAGATACAACAGTGTCACACACTATCACGTGAGGAAAACGAACCGCTGCATGCAGCAAGTAGCGTCAGCATAAGCACTAGATTACAGTCGAACAGCTCTACAATGAACACCACAATTAATTTGCCTGTAAAACAAAAAAACTTATGCGTCCCTGGCGGCTGATTTACGTCTATAAAACGAATGCCACACCAGTGCCGCCACTGCCCCGCGAAGATGTCACCAGGGTAAGCTGTGCGCTAGCGCTAACAGCAGTGTATTTGAAGAGCGTGCTGATATTACTAGTCCTGTTGCCCTGCTCCAGGATCACTCACCTCGTATGCTACTTGTTGTGACGGATCAACGGCTGACGAATGCATGAATAGGCCGTGAATGTCAACGAAGGCGACCAAAAATTTTGCAGCAAGGGAGGCTTAGGGGCACTAGACAATCGGGGGCTTTGCATGGTTCCTGCATTTGGTTGGAGAGCAAGCTGGGAACATCAATGACGCACAGGGCGGCTACAGTAGAACGTGCTGTCAGGGATATTTTGCAGAGAAAAATTAGCGGTCTATTTCATGAAGTCTCTCTTGAATTCTTGTTCAAGATTTTCTTTTGTTGAAAGTGTCTAGCTATTGTGAGCAGTGAGCTGCGCAACCTTTAAAACAAAATGGCCTGCATAGCGAAGGATTTTGAAGGTGCGAGCACTTTGTTAAAAAGGCGTTTGACTACATAGATACATTCAGAGCAGCGCTTTCTACCCTTTAGCCCATGCAGAATTTGTAGGTCCTATTTGCGCCACCAGGGTCTGCCGATGTACTGCAGTGAAGCCTTTAATATGTGTCCCAATGTCCAATGCTGGGGAGTTCAATATATCCATTTAATGTCTGAGCAAGTTTGATGTATGAAGTTTCATATACATGTAATTCTCTTGGTGATTCACCACCTGTTATTTAAGCAGTAATTCTGTTTATAATTGTTTCATGTAACAAGGTTTAATTGTAATGAATTATTTCTATATGACATTCTTCCCATTAATATAACTAATACTCTCAAGCTTGGAACCTCCCAGCTTCCTCATACAGTTGGCCAATGTGACAGTACACCTGACACAACAAGCCATGTCGTACACTTACTCTGTGCATATTCACAGCCCATGCAAGCTTCTGCTGAAAGCTTGTTGCTCCTTGCAGAGGTAAACGTTTCACTTGACTGTTGTAATGATCTCGCTGACTATGTGATGGAATAAACAGTTACTCCACAATAAAACATAGTATGAGGCCATTTTGTAAACATGAGCCTGAAGTAAAACTGTGCCATGCATCGTCGAAAAAGGAAAACATTACAGGGATGAGCATACTTATCGTGGGCTTGTCTCTATAGCTTTTATGTCTTGCTTTGTCCACATTATGCTGCACAGTGTTAGTTGAAGCGGTTATTGGCTGGCAGACGTCGTCCCATCATGTTACTACGAGTTTCGATGAAAGCAGTCTTGGCCAGCCTCTCTACCCCTGGTTCTCTGGCTTAGGTGCTGGTGCCTCCAGTAGTTCAGATTTGAATGGGTGCAAATTAATTTTCCCTCTCAGTGAAATCATTCCAACTTTCCCAGGTTACCGGGCTTCTACAATTCCTCCTAAGTTGAACTTGTTCAACAGCTTTACCAAGTACTTTAAGTAGGCAGTGTATTCTATGTCGTAGGGCAAACAGAAAATTAGCATAAGCACTCTTGCTTTCAGGCTGCCATAGACTTCGAGTTCAGAGTGCAGTCGAGACCAACATGTCCAACCTTGATCCCTCCAGCCAATGTGCCAGCCTTCCCTATGAGCCACTACTTGTGCAGGTGAACATACCTTCTTTGTTCCATGCAAAACATTTTGTTAACTGTTTCCAGGAAAAAAGTAGTTCAAGCATAAATGGCTATCGCATGCTCTTCATACCAGGTTGCCATGGATAATGGAGACGATAGGAAAGTACAGGCCAGCGTCACTGTCCCAGATCCATCCGGCAGCTTTTCTGTCACAGGTCAATGTGTCCTAACTGCTGGTCTTCAATGGGAGTTGACACTGTCTCCTTCTATAGGGGGCATTTTCTGACATGCTCTTCTGTGGGAGAATGCCCAATTCATAAAAAGAAACAACAAAGATTGTACACAAAATGGTGCAGCTCATTAAAAAAAATTACTTGCTGGGTTCGCCACTGGGCCATATGCGTCGGCGCTCGTGACTCGACAAAAAGCAGCCGCAGCGGCCATCGTTTTCGCGCCCATCGCAAGAAGGGCACCTCACAGCTACATTCGGATATCGCCGGCGTACAAGGGGGAAGTGCAGAAACATGCACGCTTGCAGTCTCAGAGGGAGGCGCATGCGTGCAATCTCGATACCATGGGTGCACAGCTAGAAGGGGAGAAGGGTCGTTTTGCCACACGCTTGCACACCCTGTAACATTTTGTGGGCGAGTGTACATCCTAGACATGTTGTCTGTAGTGCTTATTTTTGAAATGTGATCTTTTGGGATGTATAATACATATAATATGCATCTTAGCTTTGTTGCGCATTAAGAAGAATTTATTTTATAAATACTATATAATTATCTGAAAAGATGAATGTTTCTTTAGATTTCACACATTTCTTTTGCTACATTGTAAATGTATATCCTAATAGATTAGTGTTTAGTATGTTATAGGTTTGCCGATAGGAGAGTTGCTGCTGCCATGTGAGGGCCTTCAGGTACATTAAAGCTGTATGTTGCAGCTTTTCGCCTGGAGGACACCCAACAAAGTTTGTTGGAAATAAAACCAATTCTGGCATGGTAAGTCGAAAATTCTATTTCAAGTCGCTGCCTCTAGACCCTTCGTGCCAACCGCCATTTTGGCAAGGCTGTGTGATGTCTGGGAATAAGGCTGCTTCGATGGATTTCAAGACCAGATAGCAGCCTTCCTTCACACACTCTGGCACCAAAAAGGGCAGCACAGGTGTCAGTGTTACTTGTGCTACAATTCCTTCACTTGTGCTATAAATAGCAGCAGCAAACTGCCAAGATGCAAAAGCAAAACAATGAATGAGGGCCATAACGTATTTCCCAGCTCCTGAAATCAGTTCCAGTTTTTGCAGTAGACAAAAGCATGGCCTTCAAGATCAGCTTCGATTACCAGTGGGAACAGTTTCCGAGGGTGCCAATTCATTTCATCAAGACTCAGTTATGCCACACTGCTTTTGATTGAAGTGTGAGAAAAAAAATTGAAGTGAACGTTCTCTAACACATTGAATGCAGTCAAATTTTCTTTCTGGTATGCTTTCCTTTTATTTCAAAGCAAAAAAAAATAAAAAATCTAAGAAAACAAGAAGCAAAACAGAACGAAAAATATCTCAGTATAGGGCATCATTGCACAGTGTTGTGAAGCCAGATGTGCACGCCTGTGAGGGTGATGATTGGCCAAGTGTGTGCACTATACATTCAGTGATGCTACAGGCATGCACTCTGCTGTTTGCGTTTCATTTGACGCTGATAGTGCATCCACACAATGTAGCCACAGGGACAAGTGAGCAGTCAAGTGAAGCTTTTTGAGATCATGTTTCGTTGGATCATGCAAATAAAATGCATTAATTAGTCATATGCCATGAAAGATACAAGCACAAGTACACAAATTACAGTGCATGACAGGAGTGGCTGCGAAGATGTATAAGGCTCACACGAAGGCCGGACAGCAGACAAGGGACGATGATATTTAAATAATTTCGCCAGGAAAAATGACTTCGAAGTTTGTGCATTAAGTATGAAGAAAATCCGAGGACACCTAAGCACTTCTTATGAGTAGTGAATACTTTATATCCAACTGAACGCCACTGAGCAGTCCGAGTTATGAACTCCTCGCGGGCAAGCGGGCACGTTAAGACGCTTGGCACATATTGATTTAGCCTCACCGAGGCGCAGTTAGAACACACACAAGAGCTTGAGTAGACAAGGCACAGGTGGTAACACAGGCTTGCGAGAGGGAAGGTGATGTGTTGTAGTAGCAATGCACTCTCCCCTCGTGAAGTAGCGCAGCAGCAGATGTTCACCTTCGCTCGCTTTCCTCTGCTGAGACACGAGCCAGCAAGTGCAAGCTAGTGTCATGAGCGCGCCTCGTGTGCTCACATGGCGTCACAGTCAACGGGAAATTAGGCCCCGTTTTGCTGCTACAGATGCTGCCGGCTTTTTCACTGAAGGAACCATTTAACACTCTTGCATAAAAAAATCCTGTCACTTACCACATAATAAACAGCAATAAAGAAATTCTGTTAAAAGTATTGCATCAAACCAGCTCAGAGCACGAAAGATTGACCAAAGCTGTCAGGCTTGGCTGCTGGAAATTAATATCTTGTAGCAAGGTTTAACGAGCAAAAATGATATGCAAGAATATTCAGAATGATGCGAATGCTCAGATGCTAAGCTCTGCTCTTGTGCAGGAGCTTGGCAATGCAGCTGGCATAAATGCTAGTCTTCTGACTACTACTCTGGTTTCATGAAAAGTAGGTTATTCTGGCAAGAGTATCACTGCAACATCACTGCAGTGCATTTTTACTTCACAGTGAGCAAGTACACCTTTACTTCACTGTGTCAGATAAAAAATTCAACAGACGTTTGAAGTGTTTCAACCACGATTCACAGCTGGAGAACAGGATAGCAACCATAGAATTTGGCGAGATGATTAGACAACAGGCAAAGGAGAGTTGACAAAAGTTGGAGGTGAAAGCTGTTCTGTTTGACTGTGACGAGGTGTATTGGAGTCGTCAAGCAACAGGCAATGGCGATGGTGCTTCCTAGCGTGCTGATATTGTTCTGGCTGCAAGGCACATAATGGTGATTACTGCATTTCATAGTGTCCCATTTTTCTTTAGATGACAAAGTATTGAAATTTGTGTATTGGTTACATTTGCAGTAACATCCAAAATCTAGATTTGTACTTGGCAAAGACAATACTTAAAAATCAAGTTCAGTGGTTTTACATGCCAAAATCACAAAATGATGATGAGGGATGCAATAATGAGAAACACTGGATTAATTCTGACTACCTGGGTTTAACATGCACCCAATGCAAGGCGCACAGCATTTTTTGCATTTTGCCCCGATCGAAATGTGGCCGCAGGGGCTTCGATTTGATCCCACGGCCTTGGGCTTAGCAGCCAACACCAAAGCCACAGCACCAGTAACATTAGAACAAAGCAATGATTTGATAAAGCGTGTAAGAGCACAACGGTTTTTAAGCATTTTTGCTTCATGCTAAGGTCTAAATTCAGTACTGTCACACAACAACCACAATAATGAGATGAACAACGGGGGTAAAATGCTAAATTAGTCTGCAAAATTATGAAGTAAAAGCCTTTGAAGCTGTGAAGTTCTTTAGGAACTTGGAAGGTGTGGACATTTGGACATGCAAAGGATGTAGCCTTTGGAAACAACTTGCCAAGTTAATTAGTTCTTTTTTACTAAAGCAATACTTCATCACAAAGGAAATAGCTATAATTTCAGTATGTTCCAAGACTGAATGCCCTATGATGAAAATTTCTATTGCATTTCTAGCAAGTTATATGGAGCAACCAAAGGTAAGAGGCATTTGATGGTAGTGTTCAATAAATTTCAGTTATTAGACAGCACTCGTCCAGTGCCCTTCCGTGTGTCTTCCATTGTTTCCGCACTGATTAGTAAGTATGATGCTAGTGACTGCAATAGAATACACGAAGGCCAAGAAAATAGCAATGGCAATGAAGAGCTATTGCTTGAACAAAAAAAAGCATAGGTGTAGTGCCAAAGCAGAAAGGAAAACATGAACGAAAAGTATGTGCAAAGTCATGCATGACTTTGCATGACGAGAGAAAGCAGCAGGCAAGGAGATGTGGTGAGCAGGGGGGGGGGGTATTCTGTAAGAGCCCACCTAGTGGACTGTCCATTTCGGCCGCTACCGATTGGCTAGGGCTGCTCGTCTCCTCCTCTCTCACACAGCTGCATCCAATCAGCAGTGGCCGAAATGGACAGTCCACTAGGTGTACTCTTACAGAATACCGCTCTCCCCCCCCCCCCCCCCAGGAGAAAATGATGAGATGGATTCTTGCCTTGTGAAGTGCAGGAACTGCTTGTTTTTTTTCTGTTCAGAATGAACGTGAGTCAGACTGGAGATGAAATGGTGATATGAGGCTTCGATGTGAAGATAAGCTGTGGTCTGGGATGAAGCACAATTTTGGTTTCCAGCTGTAGATGAATTGAGACCCTGCATATACAAGTTTTCTTTAGCAAATAATAATTCATGTATCTGGCGAAGGAAATCATTGCAGTGAACATGCGGCATAAGCAATAGACAGCCAGGCACATATAGCAAAAGACAGTGCCACTGTAGAGGAAAGGCGGCAGCGAAGAGCAACAAAAAGTGATCAAGCATGAGCAGGGAGAAGGGTACAGAAACAGTACAAGGGATCACACAAAGGAGATCAGTGTGACAGTGACGACAAGAGCAGCACTTAAGAGCACAAATTTCAGAAGGAAGTAGCAAATTAATTGGGTCATCAGTTGCCAAAGAGCAAGCATTTTCTGTCACAAATGTTACTGATGCCAAGCATCAGTCCTGGCGCTGTTAACGAAGTGAAGGTGCACTTGTAGCAAGGGATAGCAGCAGCAGGTGTCTCATAAAAATAGCAGTACCGGGCAGCACTGGGCTTCAGTGAGCCACGTGTACCATCCTGAGCCAAGTGTACCAGCCTGTGCTTCTCGAAATCTGTCACCTATGTCGAGTTGAAATGTACTACTAAAGTGGGTGTACGTCGGAAAGACTTTCTCACCCGTGCGGCGCTCGTGCGGAGTCGGTGATGGTGGATTATTGATTTAATGAGCCATCTTTTGTCTCATTAAAGATGTTTTGTGTCTCTTCCCGGGGGAGGAGTAGGGGCCATAGTGTAGATGGGCTGAAGCAGTACCTTCGCTCGTGCAAGGCTTTTTGTATGCTGCTCTCCGTGACTTTCAAATGGCATTTTTGAATGGTCCCCTTCGATATAAATAAAGGTTTTTCAGCAAAACCATCTGCAATATGTCGGTAAGCGGTAACCGCGCAGCTAGCGAAACGGAAGCAAAGGAGGCACGTCTGACGTACATACATTTAAACAACGCGTTATCATAAGCTCAGGTGCTCTCGTGAGGGCTCCGTTTGCCGGTGACGTATGCCGTCCTATCGCAGTACTGGTGAAAATCCATTATATCGTCGGGACGAAAAAAGCACCCCGCCACTTCTAACACCAGTCGGAACACTGCGGCCGCCATCACCTTTTAGAGTGGTCTACGACCATAAATTGCTTAACGACTTTCGCTTTTCCTAGCTACAGGGTGCTAGATATGTTTCAACATGCAGACATGCATGTTCACGCGAATCTCTTGAAGGGTACAGTATGCACTGACAACCAACGCATGATGGACACGGCGAAATTAAAGTTATCGGATTGATCCTCGATATCACAGGTTCACTGATCAATGATTCACTGATCCCGTCGCACGTTCCGCATGTTACTGTTGCGACAAAAAGTGCAACAAACCTACCAGCAACATCCACGGAGACGCAGGAGGAAAACTTGTGGACGACGCACGGCACGCACGGCTTCGTCAAGAAAAGACACATTGATGTGAAGGAATCGCCAGCCGACACACGGCAGAATGAAGACTCGCCTAGGGACAAACGCATACAAAACGAGCAAAGAAACTTCTCCTCCGTGGTACCTAGGCAAAGGGAGAAACTTAAGGCGCAAACGCCCCCAGATTTTCTCTCTCGCAGCTGGTGATTCCTCAAATGACCATCTCGTCTTCAACGCTGCTGACACCATTCGTGTCCAATTCGGACAAAACAACAGCCATTGCGGCCAACCGTCGTTTCCTTTTGATCTCCATTTTCATTCAGAGTGAAAACACCTATTACAAAGTCTTTGTTACACCGATGGCGCCATCTAGAGTGAGTAAAAACAAGCAATTATATTAACTTACGGCCACTGAGATCCGCCCGGGCCGCCGCAACATCTTCGAGGCCATGTTCATCCAATACAGCCACTCTAACGAGCACATCGAAAATGGATTTCACCGCTCTTTATGCGCACGCGCGAGGAGCAATAGTTGCGAGAGAGAAATGTGGGGACTTTTGGCGCTCAACATTTCTCTTCGCCTAGGTACTACGGGGAAGAAAACCGTTTGCTCCGTTTGTCCCTAGCCGAGCTTGCAGCACAGAATCGACAGGATGCGTGGGCGGCAAGACGACGAAGCCGTGTCCGAGGTGAGTTTGTTGCTATTTTGTTGCGACGGTAGCATATTAAATTTTGTAGTCGCAGGGGATACGTTTGGAAGTGAGGTGTCTTCTCGGATGACTTTAGTGGCAAAGTATTACGTCGTGCCGATGCATTGTTCATTAGTGTCGTTGATCAAGGTCAGCATACCACACACTTCAGGGTTATCGCGGGAACGGAAACAGTTTACGAATTCAACTGCCGTGCCGATGCATTAGTTCTTAATGTAACTGAGCATACAACAAACTTGGAGATTCGTGGGGATGGAAATTTTGTACTCTGTATGTGTAAGTACTAAAACTTGCGTCGCCATGCAATCTGAGCCGTAGATCGTTGTGAGAGCTGTACAGCCACACTGGCAAAACACTATGCCCTGCGGATGAATACGGAACAAATTTGTGCTAAAAAAAGTGGTCGTCATGCAATTCATAGCAGTAGACCGTTGTGAAAGCTGTACAGTAACACTGATATTGGTTACGTGGTGCAGATTCGTAGCGTTTCTGAGGTGCTTGTGCGCAGGGGTAATTATTAATCCCGGCTGTTACGATGTCTAGCTCATATACGGGGCGCTCTATGTGGGCGAAACAAGGGCTCAGACCGCTACAACCGC
Organism: Dermacentor andersoni; assembly: GCF_023375885.2. Taxonomy (NCBI): domain Eukaryota; kingdom Metazoa; phylum Arthropoda; class Arachnida; order Ixodida; family Ixodidae; genus Dermacentor; species Dermacentor andersoni. The sequence continues at coordinate 32,012,147 of NW_027314752.1, forward strand.
ATGCGAAATAGCTCTGAATGCCTGCCGCACTAGCATTAATTTGCTTCTTTTCGTGATAGTGCCTGGCTATCTGTTGCTGATGCCACACATTCACTTTGCAATGGTTTATTAGACCACATACATAAATTAATAGCTGTATAAAACCTTGACCCTCCAGCACTGCCACAAAATTTATGCAGACGTGGAAACAAAGATTACACTTCATTCCTCACCACACATTACTATGTCTGCATCAAAGCTTGATATTACCAACATGTGTGCAGTGTCGTTGCCCGCGCTTCCTGGACAGGAAAGCCAGTTGCTCCAGTTCACAAGGCTAGAACAACTGCGAAGTGATTGAGCTATCTGCTTGTGCTGCATTTTGTTGCCACAAGCTGTACAAGGTCATGGCTTGTGCTGCAGAAACTGCAGCTGTTTGCTTGCTGCATTCCTTAGTGATGCATTGAACGTGTCTGCTTCCGTTTCCCCTGCTATTTTTACAGCGAAGCTGTTTATGGCTAGGTTCTGACCACGACCAATAGTGCATACATCGACAGGGTGTGTAGAAAAAAGTTGCGTCGACATAATTGAATCCACAGTAGCCTGCTGTGCTCCAGCAGTGCTCAGTGGCTCTGGAGTGGATGGCAGAATAATAAAACGTCATTGTGTACCCACCAATGTCTGTGCCTCGTTTTCTTGTGATGTCGACATTGCTTAGCGACGTTATCAGCAGGTTTACTTTGGTCCTGCTATGGCCAGGACGCGTCTAGTCTGTACTGAAGAAGAACGATGTGCATGTTAAGAGCACCGGTGTGAGCATCAGCGTGAAGGCAACGGGCAGCTGCTATAGCCAGACCCGTCTTGTCTGCAGATCCGTAATGTCGGATAGCTGCTCTGTGACCGATGAAGAACAGCGTGCCCGTGAGGATCACCTTTGCAAACAGAAGCAGTAGTGGGCACGAAAGCATCAGCGACCAATTGCATTATATCACAGTGACCACAAGCAATGGTTACCATGGTGGCAAAGTAAATAGAATATCAAAGATAACGAAGTTGTGTGTATGTTTCTTTATTTAATCAATATAGCAATTAACCATATATAACTTAATATACTTGTCAACAAGTACAGCTTCAGCTGGTCTTCCATCTTCACATAGCGGAAGGGCTCTGAATTGTTTTTTTTTTATCATTTGTCATCAAACTTGTGCATTTTCTCTTTGTAATGCTACAGCCTGTTTCGTGCCATCACTGTTTTCTCTGCTTTCGCCTATTCTGCAGCAGTTGCTGGCATTGTCTCTTGTCTAGGTGTTGGTCCGCGTGACATGCTAGAGATGCCATAGACAGTTTAATCACAGCGTGTTCAATGTAAGAGAAGGTCAAAGTTACTGGTGTTTTTCATTTTTTAAGCAGGCTTTTTTGAACTTTTGTGTGATAAAATCTCGCTTTGTTGATAAACAAGTGATTATCTTTGACAAGTTGTTTCCAATGACAACATTTTTTCTGCGTCGGAAGTTCACACATTTGCCAACAAGGTGCACACACGACTCAAAGAACTTTGAAACTTTATAGGTCTTGCTTCATGCTTTGTCACTTGGTTTTACATTTTATTCCCATTTTTGATCTCATTAACCTGGCTGCTGTGCGGGAATACCGAACTTGCTACTTAGCACTCAGCACGAAACAATGCTTTAAAACCACTGTGTTGTCCACTTGCCTCACCATGCCACTGTGTGGTTTTGATCAGAATTTTCCATCATAAGTACACTGTTACAAAATTGCACATGACAAGTATGTTACCCTATATGCAAGCAATGACAAGTATGTTACCCTAAATGCAAGCAATGCACTGTTTAAAGCCGAGCTAAATACTTCACCAAAAGAACTGGTTTCAGCTCCAGTCCACTCTTTTTAGTCTGTTGTCTAAACATCCTGCCAAATACTGTCATTGCTATTGTGCCCTGCCGCAAATGTTCATTGTCAGTAGACCTTAATTGTTGTGTATGCTAGTGCAAGTAATATGCCTGACAATGTACTATGGTGGTGTCCTGTCCTCTTAAGGATGACCAATTTTCCTGGAAACCATAGCAGCCAGAAGAATGACATTTAAAATGTGCATCACCAAGGTCCTGCAGAAGAGCAGAGCTCAGTGTTCGAGCCTTGACATCACTCCATAGAATATCTGCATATCATTTGTGCTCAATTAACCTTGCTGCAAGACTTTTTCCAAGGGCAAGGCCTAGAATGTTGGTCAATTTTTGATGCTCCGACCTAGTTAGATGTGATTTTCTGTGACATTTTTCTCGATTCCTTTCTTGATTATTTTGGATAGTGGCCTTCTTAGGAGCTATTGCTTCATTAGATGTTTCCTAAGAAGGAAAATCTTGGATGCCTCTATACCACACTAGTGCGCATCATCTGTATGGAAACAAAGCGCTGCATGAGCAGAGGTCTGTCTGCGGCAGCTGCTGTGAATTGCGCCCACGCATCACCCATGTTGTGCTCTCGTGGTCTTCCAATTAGCAACGCAGTCGCGCCACACTTCGCTTTGTTTGCGAAGTGCCACACGAGACAGATTGTCCATGCTAGCCAATATATTGCGAAATGGAAACATGTATAGAGCTGCACTCAAATTTCGCATTAGGCAGTAGGCGAAATATATTGTAAAAATAACAATTATATAAATACCATGCAATAAAACCAATCAATATGTACTGAACCAAACTTGTCACCTAATCGCACTGCAGGGAACCCCTGATCATTCTAAGTTACACCAAAGGCTTGTCATATTTAAATAGTCTCTTGTGCACGCAGTGCATGAATGGGATATCATTGAAAAATATGTGAATGCCTAAGGAAGTGTAATCAGGACTGGCACTTTTTTCACTTTAACTGTTAGTTCCCTATATGTTGCTTCGCTATAGGGAGGTTATGCTCTAATAGAAACAGTTGGAAGACGGTTCTGTGCACCATTGTCACTTCCATCTATATTTTGTTTTGCACTGGGCATTCGTTTAAGACCCATCAACTAGCCCAAATTAATTTACATATCTCATAAAAGCAAGTGCACTGCAGTTGGAGCTTTGAAAATAGGTCTGTGTTTAAAACACATTCGAGTGGTCGACTCATGAAGTGGGCTCATTCATGTGAGTACCCATGTCAGTGCTGTATTGTCTTTTTTTAAAGAGGATTGATCGATTGTTCCTGCTTTAGGTAAAGTCTAGTGATCTAGAGAGCACACTTTAAAAGGCTGATGAAAAAGGGAACACTTTTGGATTTTGCGTGCTAACAACTCTCTTGTCAGCTGCTACAGTTTTTGTAAATATTCAGTAAATATATTTGGTGCATCTCTTTTCCTCTGTAACACTTTCATGGAGGTTGCGGACGCTTCCAGACGCAAGACTGATTTATGCAGCAGGCGCTCAAGGCGAGAATGCTCTGGCTACGTTGCCATCTGCGTCCACAGTCATCCTGGCACAACCGCTATGGTATGTTGGCCACAGAAACATCACGTGGGTTGACAATATGTGTAGGCTGCTGTGAACACAGGTGGCAGGTAGGCTTTGCTTGCCTTGCGTGGTTTAGATTCCAGCTTATGATCTTGTAAATCTCACCTTGTGCTTCTACTGAAGCATTGAAAGCAATGGTGTCTGTCCTTTGCCATCATTATCTAAAACTTTTCACCTGTGTTGCCATCTGTTTACAGCAATGTTTCTCTAACTTATCTTATGTTCAAGTGCCATTTTCAGTTAATTCTGGTTCACACATTTGACCCATCCTGTCGTGTCTCGGCATAAAATGTTACGGAACCTGTATCTGTGAAAATAGAGGGTTTTCACACCATTTTCTCCTCTAACATAGGATACTGATGATGTTTAGAGCATCAGCAAATGTCGATAGCGTCTTGTTTCTGCGGAGAAATCGGCAAGGAAATGCTCTGTCCTGACAGACGCGTGTACCGTGATGGGGCCGATAACACGTTTGAATCAGGCCTTTGTGAGGAACATAGTTGTCAATGTACCTTTATACCACTCTGGCTATGTCAAGAATTGCTCAATAAAACACACTTCTCTCTTTCAGAAAGAGATAATTGAAATGTTTTGGAGGTTGTCCTAATTTTTTGCCTCTGGCTTGAACAGGTGTGCAAGATGCAAGCATTAGGTCCATAGAATTGACTGCACCATTTGAAGGTGCACCACTCTAAATGTTTGGTTTGCCTGCAAGACTGAAACATGCTTTGTTAAGAGTCTTATGGCTTCGGTAAATATTACGTCTCAATGTGCAGAAATACGTCTCAAGATGTTGAACTTTAAAGGGGTACTTATATGATATTGTTGCAGGAAGAAAGCAGGCCCACGAGTGTAAAATAATGTATATTTACAACTGATGTTAATGGCGTTCAGGCAACTGCCAGACTTCGTCTTCATCTAGTCTAATCCAACTTCTTCCTTCCCTTCACCGTAACATCACCCTCCCGGCGGGGTAGCTCCGTCCCGGTGCAAGTTATAGAGCATCACTTAATGGGGGGACATAGGGCTTCAGCCTGGCGACGTGAACAACATCGCTGGTGACGTTGGAAGGCACTGAAGGCTGACCGACTGGGGCGATCTCGTATGCCACGTTGGAAAGTTGGCGTAAGATCTGGTACGGACCAGAATAACGGCAAAGTCGTTTTTCCGACAAGCCGACGCGACGTGAAGGCGTCCAGAGAAGGACAAGCGAACCAGGTGAAAAATGGGAGTCGCTGCCGAAGGTCGTAGCGTCGCTTTTGAGAAGCTGGCGAGACTGTGAGGCGATAATGGGCTACTTCTCGGGCCTGGGCGGCTAAGTCAATAGCATCGCGAGCGTAACCAGTGCTGGGTGATTGTACTGCGGAAGGTAGCAACGTGTCAAAGGTCAAGGTGGGGTCACGGCCATACAACAGGTAAAATGGTGAAAATACGGCAGTGTCGTGACGGGACGAGTTGTATGCAAAAGTGATGTATGGTAAAGCAACATCCCAGTCGCGGTGATCGTCGGAAACGTACATGGCCAGCATTTCAGTTAGCTTGCGGTTGAGTCGCTCGGTGAGGCTGTTCGTTTGAGGGTGGTACGCAGTAGCACTCTGGTGTTCTGTAGAAAAGGAGCGGAGCAGATCGTCGACGACCTTCGATAGAAAGTAGCGGCCGCGATCCGTCAGCAACTGGTGAGGGGCACCGTGGTGCAGGATGACGTCGTATAGTAAGAAGTCGGCGACATCTATAGCGCAGCTGGTTGGTAGCGCTCGTGCGATGGCATATCTCGTGGCATAATCCTTGCTACAGCAATCCATTTGTTTCCTTTGATGGAAATTGAAAAGGGGCCAAGGAGGTCTAGGCTCACCCAGTAGAAGGGCTCTGTAGGGATATCAATTGGTTGCAGCAAACCAGCGGGAGGCATAGCAGGCGTCTTTCGGCGCTCACACAGGTCGCAAGAAGCGACATAACGGCGCACAGAGCGATAAATGCCGGGCCAGAAAGAACGTCGTGAAGTTGCTGGAGCAAGGCGAGTCGAAGGTGCTTGGGAACGAGTAGGAGAAGCTCCGGGCCGTCTGGACGAACACTGCGACGGTATAAAGTTCCATCGCGCAAGGTGAACATCCGGAGGGATGGGTCATTGGGCGAGGAGCTTAGGCGTTCCATAAGTGTTCGAAGAACAGGATCTTTCCGCTGCTCGTCACCAATATGGAGGAAGCCGGAGAGGGATAGCACACTGATGTCCGAGTCTGCATCGGTTTCGTCCGGTTGATTTGCCATTGTGGCGGCAGGTAGATGACATCCGCTGTGATGTTCCGTGATTGTACCCAGCACCTCCACCAAAATGTTGCAGGAAGAAAGGTGGCCCACAAGTGTAAAATAATGTATATTTAAACTGGTGTTATAGGCATTCAGGCAACTGCCAGACTTCGTCTTCGTCTAGTCTAATCCAACTTCTTCCTTCCCTTCACCGTAACAATATTTTTGCTATTCATTTCTAGCGTTAAATCAAGGTCCTAGACTTCTAAATTTTAGAAAAAATTGTGACAAGCTTCAGAGCGCAGTTAGTAATTTACTAACTTTTCTACAGCCAATTCCAGTGTTGTTTCTTTTTATAAAGTGGAACCTCGATACAATTCTGCTTAATACATTTTTCGAAATGTTAAGTTTTTTTTTTCTTTTCCCGAAAATCCGGTTTGGTTGGACAATATGTTGGATGATACAATTTTCCTATGATACACTTCATTTTGCAGTTCCTGTGAAGATTGCATAGACGAGGTTCTACTGTATTTAAGTTTTTAATTTATTTCTCATTAACCCTTTATTGACATTTGTTGCCTACAGGCAACATACCAGAAGAAGAATGTTTGTCTTGCGTAGTTTCAATATTCAGTACCAAGATTCTGGCTAGGTGTCTTTGGCCAACACTGAATAAGAGGCAGCAACTGTCATTTGTTAGTTTAGAGCAGGAATACTCGACGAGGAAGAAGTTTGGCATGTGACTCACTGTCTTTTAAAAGTAAGGTCAGAGGATACAGGCCGATGCAAGATATCCAACTGCGGTGGTGTCACACATCTGAAGTAAAGCAAAAGAAATGTACACCTGTGCTTCATATGTGATGAAAGCTGTCTATACAAATTGAAAACAAAGCCTCAGGTGGCTTGGGGTGAAGCCCACTTCCAGATTCCTGCCTGGGGCTATTGTAATAAATAATTACCCCTTCATATCAGTAAAATCATAAAACTTTCCACATATTTATTCATGAGGTGGAAATGTGCACAGCTGTGAAATATAACCTCACCGAGCATTCCACCTCACTCAACCGCAAGTTTGCCCATGAGGTTGCCATTGCCATAGCTAAAGATTTTTAACAGCCAACCAATGTTGCATCACTTTGGGAGGTTGAGATCAGCTTAGGTTGACATCATTACGTCAGCCGTGTGAACCTTGTGAGGTTGGCCATCTTTGCATGGAAGTCTAATTCTATGGCCCCTTGTAGAATCCTGGGGTGCTATAACATAAAATGATTCCAAACTTTTCTATTCCAATTCTGCAATCAGCCCACCACGATTGGTCAACTTTTTCGGGCCACTCCAGACTTCACCCGTCTGTCACGCGACGTCACGAAAACCGTGATGGCTCTCCATCTGATATACATGTACACACTGATAATGAATGATTAAACCGCACAAAAGAAAAATAATCATTCCTGATTCAACGCCTTTTCACCATTAGCCCTCTGCTATTGGTTCAATGTTTTTGGGCGACACCCACCTCGCCTGTCTGTCACGCGACCTCACAAAACAGCAAAAACTCACTGCATCAAAGTGACGTGTTCGCGAAAAAAATGCATTAATATGCCGAACAAAACTGAAAATTTTTCTGAATAGCCAGAGACTGCCCCCTTCTGAAAGGAATAGAAGATGGCTGCCCGCCGATCGCTCAGGCCTTCGCTACTCGCACCTGCCGGTCAGCATGTATTTATTTGCACATGATAAACCTTTTTGCATGACAGTACAACGTTATCGAGCCCTTGCGGCATGTATACAGCATCGCTCTGCCAACTCTTCCTTGCTGAGGATCCGTTTTAGCGGCATTCTTATCCTTCTGTTGCAAGCCGTCGCGATTTTCGACCAGCCACCGCAAGCTAAGTAAGGTGAAGCGGACCAATCGGAGAAGCCAGCATCACCCTCTTCATGCAGTTATCTATTTTCACTGTGCTCAGCCCCATCGAAACTCTCTCCACTAGACCGTACTCCTCGCCTCTTGTCAGCCAATTAGATAAGAAAAACCGCTGAGTGTAGGCAATGTTATTGGTTTTGAAAGTGAACAAAGGTGACCTCCTATAAACGAGGAGAGTGTTTGATTGGGTTGTTCAGACCACGCTGCAGGTCACCGCCCAATGCTTGCACCGGTGGTTACGTAAATTTGATGTCAGGAGATCGGAATCGAAACAGTTTGAAATCATTTTATGTTATAGCGCCCCTGAATGTGCTTTACTTTAGGTGCGTTCGATTCGCCTGAACGAGTCCACGACGTGTTGCACCCAGCCATTTGTTCCAGAGGCGCCCGCTGAACCACTCCGTTCGTTTCAAAAGGTGCAGGGCTGGTTCATGATTTTGCTGCACCTACTCCGCTGTCGGTGCCGACTTGGTACAACCATACAGGTGCGACGCAGCAGTGCAGCAGAAAATCCAGCGCATGGACGCAAGCGCCATTAAAAGCCCGCTTACGCACGTCTGATGTGTCTACAAGTGTGGTTTGTAGTTAGGCCCACAAGCTGATACTTGTAGTTCACGATCTTTCAAATGTACGCACTCCGTGCACATTAGACAGTTTTAGTACAGCGTACGCTATTCCATTGCGTACGCTAAAAAATAGCCGGTCGTCATTGCGCATGCGCTGAACGCTAAACGAAATAGCGGGTAGAGCGGGCGTACGCAACGCAAACAAGTTAGCGTAGCGTTTTGGCGGGGTTTGCGGAGTTTGCGGGAAACATGGCGGCTATACCGGCTGCCCTCTTCGAATTGAATTTGGCGTTGCTTTTTTAAAATGCACTTCGTTCGTAGCAAATGACTGTGTGAACGGCATTCGCTGAGTCTCAGGCCGCTTCGTCGACAGAGTATTATGGATAACTTCCGCGGTGTTTTCGAGATCGCTTCTCGTTTCGAACGAGTCGAAGCCTAACGAAAGAAACGTTCGAGATGTCAGCGCCACCTATCGCTACAGGCGCGATATAGCCGCAACGACGGAATATGGCCTCAGAGATCCGAAGATATCGTCGGCCAACTAAAATTGTAGAAAACGTGCGCTGCTTAGCGTACGCTATTTTATAGCGTATAGCGTACGCTATAGTTGCGTACGCTAAACTAAAACTGTCTATTAGACAGCTTTAGTATAGCGTACGCTATTCCATTGCGTACGCTAAATAATAGCGGGTCGTCACTGCGCATGCGCTGAACGCTAAACGAAATAGTGGGTATAGCGGGCGTACGCAATGCAAACGAGTTAGCGTTAGCGTTTTTGCGTGGTTTGCGGGAAACATGGCGGCGGTCCCGGCTGCCCGTATCGAATTGAATTTGGCGTTGCTTTTGTAAAATGTGCTTTGTTCGTCGCAAATGACTGTGTAAACGGCTTTCGCTTAGTCTCAGGCCGCTTCGACGACCAATATTATGGATAACTTCGTGGTGTTTTGGAGATTGCTTCTCGTTTCGAACGAGTCGAAGCCTAACGAAAGAAACGTTCGAGATGTCAGCGCCGCCTATCGCTACAGGCGCGAAATAGCCGCAACGACGGCATATGGCCTCAGAGATCCGAAGATATCTAAAATCCGAAGATAACTAAAATTGTAGAAAACGTGCGCTGCTTAGCGTACGCTATATTATAGCGTACAGCGTGCGCTATAGTTGCGCAGGCTAAACTAAAACTGTGTATTAATCGGGCATAACATAACGCCTGCACCGCATCTGCACCTTGCCATTCGTTTCGAGTGTTGCGCTGTGCCTGCACCGCAGAAACAAGCTGCACAATTTCTGAATTTCTTGTGAACCTCCGTTAACTGGTTCACAGTTGTGCAGGTGAATTGAAGAGACCTTTTAAGTGCTTCCACATGAACTTCTTATTTGCCCTTACGTTGCTTGGTGGCCTGATGGCTGCTTTGATTCAATTGATTCAAATGTGAGATTCAACATTGAAAAAAATTCAAGGATATGAATGCTCATGAAGGCCAAAATTCAGTGACATACAAATGCATTAATTCTACACATAAACTAAATATTGTCAAATTTCCTATTTCCTAGCTACATTCAGTTAAGCATGCTACTAAGTTGGAATTGCTGGAAAAGTGTAAAAAAGGCAATTCTCTTTTATAGTGTAGAGTGTTGACTGATAACTGCCCTTACGGCCAGAATTGGCGTGCTTACCTTGAGGAGGATGCTTTAGTTCAGTGCCAACTCTAATCTCTTTATTCAAATACATGTAAAATGCAGAAATGCTTTTGAGACAACTACTCGAATAATTTCAATGAAATTTGTTGCATTTGAGAGAAAAAGTTAAATTTTAGTCATTCTAGGCTGCATAATTTTGATTTAGGACCTTGAATATTTGGAAAAATTGCTGAGAGTCAGTAAGCTTAAAAAATATAAGCACGAAGTTTGCAATGTCATAGCTTTTGTATCAAGTTGTAAACTTCATACGGAAGTCTTTTTAATTTCACAATTTTCAAAATTTCCTGCCACAATACATTGCCCCTAAAACAGTGGCTACATTCCAGCTTTTTTTTTTCTTTTTAACATGTAACCAACCTCATCTAATTCCATTGCTGGCTTCAGAGAAAAACTATTTCTCTTTTCCCATGTATTCAGATAGGAGCTCCCGAGATAAAACTGCCTCTAAGTCAGGTAAATCATTGTATTAAAGAACATAAGGAGGAGGAGGACAAGAAAAAACATTTATTAAAGAAAAGAAAGGAAAAGCAGGTGTCTTTCTGCTTGTGTGGGAGGCGCCCTTAGTCCAGGACTCCTGCGGCTCTTGGTGTCTCCCGGGCTCGCCACACCTGGTGTAACAAGAATTGTTTTCTCATCTGAATTTCTGGAGTATACTTTTTCCTTTGTCATAAGTGGAAAGGTAATCAGCAACGTTCTCACACCTACACTGTCCTTATTGGTATGTAGTGTGACTAAATTATGCTTCTGCATTAGTTGTGTTGATAGCATGCTTGTTCCAAATTCTTATTTGTTCCTTTTGCTAATTTTCATTTCGTTCACAGAACTTTCCAAAAGGGGAACGTATCCAATAAAATAAAGCACTAATTTACTTTCATGCTGAAGATTCATAACTCTTACAAATTGATGTGGTTTCTACCTGGTGATCTTCACTGCACTAAAGAGTTATAAGCTAGGTACTAGGGTATCCCAGCAACATCATGAGCAAGCAACACCATCTTCTCTCATCTCTTAGTGAAAAAAAATTCGTTATAACTTTACTTCACTCTGCAAAACGCTTAAAGCATAAAAATATCACTCGTTTTCTTATTTTTACATATTACACAAGCGCATATTAAACAATGAACAGTACTCCTCATTGTCTTCTCCCATCCAGTCTACCCTGGCCCAAGACTATGCAACTGCCAGGTCATCAAGCAAAATTAAAGAAAGTGTACCACACATGAAATAGCACGCTGAAAAACTTGTAGATAAATTGTGTTGTAGTTTAACGTAACCCCCCCTCCTCCTACATGATAAAAACTTGTTTGCAGGTCATGGTGGCATCAGAAAATACTAAATTTCTTTTCTGATTGAAATTAAAGCTGGAAAGTATTCTATCAAGTGCAGAGGGCAGAAGAGCATTAGCAAATAGCGTAGCTTTCAAGATTTTTCACACAGTGCCTATAGGTTGCCGTGATGCTGCCTCCAATCTCCCTTGTACTGAAGCATGCACATATTATACCTCCATTGATACCGAAGTCCCACTCAAAAGTCTCTGGCCACCGAAAATCATCCTGCATGTACCGCTGACAAGGTGTACATCTTTGGAGAATTTATTTCTGATTCAAATATCTGATGGGATGGGCCAGAAAACGATAAATTTTGTTACCTCACCAATAACCAAAACACGAATTAATATTCCTGCTTGCAGGGACACAAACTGACTGCTGTTACTGAACAGCGCTCCGTGGCATTCAAGTGAAGAATGATCTTGATCGTCACTTATATGAATAATTATTCGGTTGTATGGCTGGGATTCCTAGGTCATGTGAATTGCAGTGGAGCTGTTTAGTGTAGTGACTGACTTGGGGCTGCTCAATATTTTTATGCGAAGCATACTAGCCGCACAACCACGCTCTTCTTTGCTGCGCCGCGCGCGGCCGCGTATCTACCATATGACGTCATAACAGCTGCAAAAACGGAGGTTCAACTCGTGCGCTCGCTTGCGGCCGCGTAGCTACATAGCCGGGTCTCAGCTCGTGCGCTCGCCTGCGGTCGCACAGATGGTACTGTGGCCTAAACTCCCGCTCCTCCCACTAGGGCACTGACGTCACAACAGCAGCAAGCCGGGCTCAACTCTTGCGCTCGCCTGCGGTCGCACAGCCGGTGCTGCGCCCTAACTCCCATTCCGCGCGATGGCGGGAAAGGAAAGGGCCGCTCGTCAGACCGCAAAGCGCAAGTTACAAAGAGCCGCAGAAACGGCCGAAGAACGAGAAGTTCGGCTTGCCAAACGACGTGCACAGTACGCGGCTAAACAGCAGCGTTCGTCCACAGAGTCCGAGGTAAAGGATGAAGTTGCGAGTGCATCTGGGAGTACTTATACTCGCTCGGAGCGGCGAAATGCAACCAAGCGGAGAATACGTACCGAAGAAACTCCAGAACAGAGGCAACAGCGTCTCGAAAAGGAACGTGCTTACAGGAAGAGACAAAGCGAGGAACGAAAGGAGCAGCTCGCAGAAGAGATCGTCTTTCTACTGACGCAAGAATGCCTCACCGATGCCGATATAGAACAACGTGAGGCGGAACGTCGTGAAGAACATGCAAGAAGAGTTCGGGAGTTTGAGAGTGCAACTCGTGAGTTTAACAAGCGTTTCACTATCAATCCTTTCGGCTACGTGTGTTCTCTGTGTGTGTGTGTGTTCAAACAAAGATCCACTACTTTACTGATCACCACAGCGTATTTATTGGTTTGAAAATAAAGGAATAAGCAGAGTAACGCACGAGTTGTTTCTTCGTCTAGCCGAACCTAATATAGCCAAGCAACAGCAGTTCACCAGGCTAAACAGTGGTTCAACAACTAATATAAAGGCTAGTATGCTTCGAATCCTGGGCTTAACCTTAGCTAAGCCACAGCCATTTTTTTTTGATGCCACTCTATCTCCGCCAAATAAAAGAAAATGTTTCTTTCTACATTGTGTCTTATCATTGCTTTGCAATTTGCAAGCATAGTACAGCAAAAAGGGGCCTTGCCTTACATTGGTTCAATTTGAAATAGGCAATAGCTGTTTATTTCGGCATACATGCTGCAGTTTGCGCTCTGCAGGTCTCCAAGGATCAGTGCCTGCTTCCGAGAAGACGACAGCTGTAAGAAACAAATGACTCTGTGTCACGCAACTACAAAATCATGAAATTGCCTGCTTTATGATAAATACAAAAAAATGACAACTCAGGCAGACTGGCAGAGAGAGCAGTCATCAATAATAAAACAAGACATTGCACAGTTTACTTGCCTGAGAAATGAGGTCTGCACATGAAGCTTAGCAATTCTCTGCAGCTTGCTCGCCTTATACAATCAGTCCACATTGTTAGCTTAACATATCCCTTTGATGGATTTCACAGTTCTCTTTGACAATCTGCCTGTCCCTTACTTCACCAAATCTGTTGTTGCTGTGAACACCAGTGAAATTACAGTGGAATCTCATTGATAAGTGTCCAGGCAATTGTAGCCGTCATTCGTTTTAACATCTAATTCAGCAAACCAGTTGGGCAAGGGCCTAAAAACCAGCAATTTGGAACCATCAAGTTACAGTGCACAGGGCTGGGCAAACACTTTGAAATTGGGTTCTAACAGCACAGATGGTTCGCACTACCCGCCATGGTTGCTCAGTGGCTATGGTGTTAAGCTGCTGAGCACGAGGTAGTGGGATCGAATCCCGGCCACGGCGGCCACATTTCGATGGGGCGAAATGCGAAAACACCCGTGTACTTAGATTTAGGTGCACGTTAAAGAACCCCAAGTTTCCAAAGTCCTCCACTACAGCATGCCTCATAATCAGAAAGTCGTTTTGGCACGTAAAACCCCACAATTTAATTTAATATTAAGGTTTGCATTACCTTTCCAAATGCAGGCAGATTTAGGTGAACAATCACATTTAAGGTGGAGCTTATGTGCTGCTGATCTATGGTGTAAAAACACACATCTTGCTTTAGGTTGGTCTTGTTAATCAAAGAAACATATGTGCCATAGAATCTTGACTGTGGGTAATATTATTGATAGCCACATTAGACAACTGCACCCGTCCTACTGGAGAGCTTCTTTGCATTCTCATGGGAGGAACTTTTGAAGTTCAACCATGTTATAGTTCTGTACAGCGAGGGCAATTTCGTCTCAAGGCCAATGAACCAGGAACGCAAAACATTTCTCTATGGAGTGAACAGCGTACCCTACTTTTTTAAACTTACTAAGCTGATTGAGCATATTTTTTCTATCCATATCGCCAACAGCAATCTGCCAGTATGCAGAACGAAGATCAATAGAAGAGAAATAGCTGGAACTGTGGAGGCAGTGAAGGGCATCGTCTATATTTGGGGGCGGGTAGACGTCCTTCTTAGTAATTTTGTTCAGATGACGGTAGTCCACACAGAAGCGCCACGTGCCGTCCTTCTTAACCAAAACCACAGGTGACGCCCAGGGCCTCGAAGAAAGCTTAATGATGTTTTTATCTTGCATTTTGTTCACTTCACTTAGAATCACTCGGCGTTCCGATGCAGAAACCTGATATGGTCAACGGTGAATAGGCGTAGCATCGCCAGTAGAAATCCAATTCTGGACCGCGAGCGTCTGGCCTAAAGGGCAATCATTTGAAGTAAAAAAAAAATATATCGGTAGGACGATAATACTTTGCAAAGGCTGTCAGCCTGCGCAGAGAACAGGACTACCGCAACCATTTTCTTTATGTTGGCATCGGTGCCCGAGGCTGGTGCGAGGGGCCTGCTAAGCTCAGAAGAACCATCGGTTGATAAAGCTGCTACGTGATGGTCGCCGAGACGATCAACGTTGACAAGGCAAATACCTTGCAGTAGGATTTGCTTTCCCAATCCAAAGTTAAAGATAGGCATGCGGGTATGGTTAGCAGTAACAGTCAGAATGCTGTGAGGCACTGTCATACTGTCATACTGTAGTGTCATAATGTCATAATGTGTAGTGTCATAATGTCATACTGTAGTGGAATGTCGGGCAGGGGAGTGACGAGGTACTCGCCATCAGGAACAGGTGGGCAACACAACAGTTCAGTATAGGCTGTTGACTTCGGTGCCAGGCGAATAAAGCAGGTGGGGGGTAAGCGGCACTGGGGTGCGTTAGAAGGTTCTACGAGAATCGGCACCTCAAGGCAAAGGGTACTGGCAGAGCAGTCAATAAGAGCAGAATGCGCAGAGAGAAAATCGTGTCCGAGAATGAGGTCATGGGGCAATGAGCAATCACGGTGAAGCGGGCAGGAGTGTGGCGGCCGGCGATGCTGACACATGCCGTACATATGCTGATAGGCACAGTACCGCCATCCGCAACGCGTGCTGACGCTGGGGTGAAGTGCTTTTTCAGTCGTCGTCGGAAGGCAGCACTTATAATAGAAAGATGTACTGCTGCATCGATGAGTGCAGTGACAGGTGTAATGGTTGGAGTCGGGCATGAAATAGATGGTAGCTGGCCCATGCGGTCATCAAACTTATCCACGCTGAGGACGTTGTTGAAGGGAGAGACTTGTTCTCATCAAGAACGAGGAATCTGCGATTTATTTACAGTATCTGCATGAGAATGTTACAGTTCATCAGTCTAACATGACTGAAAAAGGAATGCACCCTGAAGAGCCGCCAACAGCTCCTTAAATACACTGTCCTCCCGAAATCCCTAGGTGACGGAACACAGCAGTTCACCGCCGACCAATTCGAAGCATCCAAAGTCATCGTAACCAACCCACCTTTGAGGGGGAGGGTTTACGCACTCATTTCTGCACAGGTTGCACTGACCACACCGAGGTGAGAGGGTTTTCGCAGACACTGTGCTTGACCCGAGCAGGCGCCTCTTTATCCCAGAGTTGACTCTGCAGTCAGTGGCCGCCGCATCTGTCCTTTGATTGACGCGTGAGACGGCACCGCAAAATATCTTCCAGGAGCTCCCCTGCTCCAAGCAGACCTTGACGGTGTGCACGCTAACAATACTTGCTCCGCCCGCTGTGTCTAACCATGTCGGCGCCCTTCCGTTGGGGACGCGGCGCATTGTCCTCCTTACAAAACTAGTCGCCGCCACAGCCATGGTGGCGCCGATGGGCTTGGGACTGATGTCTGGGCATCCTTTCAAAGCGAGTCGTCAGAGCAGACCTGGTGGCGCCTTTCTGTCGGTCCCTTCCTCAAAGATCGCCAGCCCCCACTGGTCGAACGTAACACAGTATACCTGTCAATGCCAAGAAAGTTTTGGTTCGTAGGTAACATGAGCAGAGAATTTGAGGGCACGGTCGACAACACAGCTTCACCTCCAGAAGCTGTAGTGCCTAGTTTTTTGGCTGCATCCAGGAGGCTATAGGCGGCGAGGAGAAGCGACGGGCCTGGGGCGAATGAGACTGATGGCGTTGAGGTGAGGGCGAGTGGCTGTAGCGTAGGTTCGGAGGTGGAGCATCAGCGGCAGTGGGTTCCAGGCTGGTGGCATAGGGAACAGTAGGTCCAAAGGTGCAGGAATAAGTGCAGGTGTATGTCCGAGGAGGTGGTGGCCATTGGTTGCGGCAGTGGCAAGCGACGTGGTCGATGCGACAGCAGTGGAAGCAGATCAGCTTGTAATCAGGGGTACTCCATTTGGACGGGTTGCGATATGTGGCAGAAAAGGAGTGCCGGGGACGAGGAGGGCCACTAGAGAAGGGGGGAACGCTGGGTTGAGTCGTTAAAAACACAGAGTTCAGACCCATGTTCTCAAATTCCTGTCTGACGACGGCCTGAATCCTGGCAATTGTGGTTGCTGGCGGGTCGGGAGGTGTCGCGGAGAAGGTTGGCCAACAGGTGGCCTCGAGCTGGTGGGGAACAATACGGGTTAGGTCATCACAGGTGGTCGTCTGATGTGGTCGACCCTCACATGTCGACGTAGCAGCAGTGTTGGGTAGCTGCGTGATGTGGTGTGTGATACGGCGGCTCTTAGCTTATTCAAGGCGACAGCATTTATTTATCATGGCGCCGATAGGAAAGATGTTGGCGAAAACAAAAAATTGAAAGCATCGTCGGCGATGCCTTTTAGCCACCTTATCTGCTTCCTACATAGTATCGTGGGCTTTGTGGCAAAGAGCCAAGACTTCTAGGATGTATCAAACGTATGGCTCTGTAGATGTCTGGACACGAGGCGCAAGAGCCTTTCTCGCGGCAACCTTGCGCCCGAAGGGGTCACTGAACAGTTCTTGTAGCTTTACTTTGAAACTGTCCCAGCTCATTATCTCATCATGTGTTTAGAGTCACACGCGTGGGGTGCCACCGAGATAAAAGATAACATTAGCAAGCATAATTGTTGGATTCCACCTGTTATTAGCACTGGCGCATTCATAGAGCTTGAGCCATTCATTAACGTCCTGTCCCTCCAGGCCACAGAAGAGACCAGGCTCACGATGTTGGGCAACCATGACGATAAGAGCAGTCGGACAAGCTGAAGCCGTTGCAGATGCAGTCTTGTCACCGGGAGGTATGGTGACAAGCTCGATATACCGACCAATTCGGAGTGCCGTGACGAGGACGGGGATCGCTAACCTCCACCAGAATGTTGCACAGACACAGACGAAATACACAGATGAAAGAGGCTATTTACATGCTATTTACACTGGAGCCTGACAGCCAGGCCGACACTCGCTCACGCCATGAGCCCAGACACACTTCATCTCTTCCTCACGGCGGCTCGTCTCTTGAGCATCTCTCGATGAGATCGTAATAATATGAATGTCTGTACTACATAGTGTGGTGTGTAGTGCGTGACATGGTACGGTAGATGGAGAGAGACAAGAAGCAGACGAGAAAGAATATGCACGCAGAGGCGAATTCCGTACTGGATGGAAGACAACGTTGAAGAGCGTCCGGCACGTGAGCACACAGCACTAGAAGAAAAAAATAAAGGGAAAAGGCATCCAATCAGAAGAAAACACGGAGCTTCCAGGGGCCAATCAGGAAAGGACAAATCGACCAGAGCGGCAGAAAAGCGAGGTGCGCTGGCAGAAGAAGAGAGAGTTCCAGGAAGCGAAGCCAAGAGAACGTCGGCCACCGGACCGGGAGTTCAAGACCGGCCAGCAGGTGCCGGACCCGAGCCACCAGGACTTCACCCAACCGGGACCTCCTGCCAACCCGTTCCTGGGCTTCGCCACTCTACCCGATCATGAACTGCTGCTCGAAACCAGCGAGTTTCTGCGCCCATGGGCAGAACGAGAGCAGTCGGGCTATGGGGCCGAGTTCTACGCCCAGCTGCCTGGCCAGAACGCCACCACCATCTGCCGCCGCCTGCCTTCCCTCTTCAAACCGGAGCCACTACACTCTGGTCGCCTATTCATCCACCGATCCCATCGACATTGCAGTGACACATTACATTTTTTTCTGTTTTCCAAACCCCCTTCACTAATGAGAAATTTCGCAGCATCCCCCCTTCAAGTATTTATTGAAGAAAACTTTCAATCAAGAATTCATTCATGCTGTTGTAATTATGCAATGAATTACAGAACTTCATTCAGCTTGCTTGAACAATGAATAAAGAAATTAAACGGAAACCATTAGTCGGTTGGACTACACCTTAGCATGCAACATAATTGGTGAATGTATATCCATAATTTATATCCTTCCATGTCCAGTTAATGTCCAGTCCAGTTCCAGTTAATTTCATTGCTCTCAGAAATTTTCTAAATTTTTTTTGTGGTTGCATTACTATGACCACAGCTAAAGTAATGCAAGGCGGCAAATTATTCACTGCTACCAAAAATCTAAATTTTTTTTGCCACTTGTCGGCAGCAACGCAAGTGGAAAACTGCTTAGCAAGATATGTATCTCGCAAATACATATGCAGTTGACATCTTCACAACAGAGAAGTGGATCATGCTACACTGAGGCTCAAGGGCTAACTGGACAAACCTAGCTGAGCTAGACAAGGGTGGACCAGTGCATGGCACTGGCTTGGGTCAGGCCAGGGAAAAGTGTCCATGCAGTCCTCTACTTTTATGCACTGTTTTCAAGTACTGAAATTTCGTCCTTAAAGAATTTCTTGGTCATGCTAGCATACTATGCTCTCCTATATCCATCACAGTTGCCTCTCATTTTCACAACTACCTAAGCTTTATAGCTCAAAATAGCTGTAAAAATAAGGTATACTGAAGCATACACTAATGTTTTGTTTATGTGTTCCTGTCGTATGTTGAAAGGCAACGTTTTGGTTGCAAGGTGACTTTTAGATTTGTTCTGCCTCGGTACCATGACAATGACGTATTGTCAAAAATTCATTCAACAAGAGAGATAGCAGTTGATGCCACAACGTCACGCTTACCTTTTAAGTAGCCGGAGCACAATTTTACACAAAATGAATTCGCCCAAGGCGCACGATCACCAGGTCACTACAGATGTTGGTAAAGCACTATTTATTTCACACAACTGTTGCACCTTCCTTGCAACTGTTGCATCTTCCTTTCCTTAAATTCTTTTCTTTTTCACACGGAAGGGGTGGTTTGCATAAAATTAAAATATCCGGATACACAAAAATACGGAGCAGTAAAGAAAGGTAAAGCGGCAGATGAGCAATATTCTCGCTCCAACGTAGTGACAAATGAGCTGCTGCAAATGCTTCTTAACAGTCATGCTTTAACGGTGCGAGTGGTGGCTGCATTATGTTTAGAAAAAAAATTACGATGCACTACCGAGGTTTTGCTTCATTTATCATGTTAAAGGTAAACAGCGGGACTCCGCTGTTATACTCTGCGTCGTCGCAAACTAGTGAAAGGCGTCACAACGTATATACAGCGCGTAAATGGATAAAGTAAGGCTATCGAAAGCTCACTTTAAATGCTAATCGGAGCGCCGAACCTATGCGTCTTGTTGGAAAGACGAAGCGAGTGCTCTTCAAAACGCAATAAACAATGGCCACATATCGATAAAGATCGTTATGAAACGCTTCTGTGTACTCGCGGTGCAAAAAATTCTAACTGTTTGAAGAATTTAAACCATTTCAACTGGAACTCAATCCTTCCATGACACGGACGTCCTGCAACAAAGTACTTCCGAGCGCCGAAAACAATTAAAAAAAATGGTTTTGCTAGTTTATGTTTCAGTTTCTGATTCATGAAGCGCCACCTGCTTCCTGCAAAAATTGCCATGGCAGCTTCCTGTTTACTTTTCGAAGTTGGCGTAACTAACGCAGCTGAGTCTCGAAGCTTTCGTGTGCCGTTATGCATAGCGCAATGTCATTAAATAGATGCTGTGTGTATTTGTGGAGCCTCTAGAAAGTCCTGCATCGATACGTGTGTGTCTTTGTATACGCACCATCTCTGGAGGTAAGCAAACCCTCTCGGCCAGCTTGCGCCGACCTTCGTTGCAAGGGCAATATCTGTAATTTAACTACATACTTTATCGCTATACAGCTGCATCTGACCGCCACTTTCTTATAGGCCTGATGAACAGTGGTATTGAAACCACTACATGGGTACTACCGTAACCGTAATCTTTACCGTAATCTACCGCAATCTTAACCTGCGTTTTCGTTTCCTTCAGTTCTAGTTCGATTTCAAAACAAGATCTCATTTGTTGGTACTCATCGTTTATTATATGCTTAGCATGTTGGCGTCACCCGATTTGTCCAGAATAATACATATATCGTCGCCTTCCGGTTTGGCGTATGTAGCATCTACCGCATGACAGTGGAATATGATAGACCACTCCTACAGCGCATCCGATGAACTCATCTTTGCAATGCTACCACAAACCGGCTTTTTGTCATTATTGGGTTAGTGGTTTTACACAAGGTGCTTAGCGTATTTGGAGCTGAAAAAACACCCGCACATTACCTTGGCTTCCTATCTTTTTCAGGCTATGTGATATCTGGTGTATATACGGAATCACAGCGGTATTCACCTGGTCACGGCTGCTAGCTCTTGCATTTGCACGGAGGCATCGTCTCGAAAGTTCCTGTTTGAGCAGCCTTTCTGCCACCGACACCAACACGTGGTTAGGGTAACCAGCCTCCTTAAGACTTGCAGCCGATTGCTGGAAAGTGGTTTTCATTAGGACGTTTTTGAAACACATGTTAGTTACGAAGGGTGGAAGATTGGGCTTGTTGATAAATTATGCTTCAAAGTCAGGTTAACAGCACAAAGCCACCAGAAGGGATAGAAGAGAGAATGGAGCGCTGAACTTCCAACTGTTTCTTTTCTTTTCAGAAAGCATCGCTATTTATACAGTCACACAATAGCCCACCAACCATGCTTAGAACACCACGACAAAGCCACACGAAATTCAACGTGGTGATAGCCCGAGGTATCTGATCTCCTTGTCAGTGAGAGCGATAGAGGGGTGCTGATGCATCCATCCTTTAAACGTAGAATTTCTCCCGCTTTGATTATCTCACGTTTAACATGGTCTCCATGTTTTGCAACAATAAAACATTTTTTTTTGAATTTCGGCCTACATCCACATGCGCAGCAGTGGGCAGAAAGCCATCCCTATTAGTTAGTTATGCCCCTCTTCACCAAATTCAAATGGGCTGAATGAAATTGGAGAAGGGGTTTCTTAGCTCATGGACTGTAAGCCCAGCAAGTCCTACTATCAGTAGAGATCAATTGAAAGTAAAGAAACTGAAACGTATTGCACTTCAAAAGTCACTTCAAGAGGTCTCAAACACTCGTAAAAAATCTTAGACATCGGGACATTTTTCCAGAAAACTATTACTAGGGAAATCCAGAAACACTAAAAAATTGTTGACAAATCTAAAAGCTCGCTGAAAAACTGTTAGTCCCGTGAGATGGTCATATATGTGCCTATCTAATTGTGCTAAATATAGGTTGCTAAAGACGGGAGCCAAACACAACCCTATGCAAATGCCTTTCTTCTGCAGATGCAGCCTATTGTTCCACTGTGCAATGGTTGGCGACATGTAAAAACACCATAATTCGAAATACCCTTCTACTGAAACAACCTGCTTCCTGTGAAAACCTTACGGCGCCATATTTGTCAATACAATCCTCGAAACATTGAATAAGGTCATTGAGCAGGATAGAATAATATAATTCTTTGACCTTAGCTGAGAAGGCCTTGAAGCCCTTTTTGCCGTGAAGCCTAACAAAATCAAGGATTCGTCAGAACCTTTTACAAGAAACTGGTCATCAATCTCTTTAACGTTCAGCTTTGAAACCAGGTACGGGAGCTTGCTTCTGCCAGGTACCCCTTTCGGAAATTATGACCCGAAAAGGAACATTCTCCTTGTGCACTTACCAAAAATTACATCTTTGAACTTTTCCTTAGTTTATCGAGATTCAACTTTCTGTAAATTTCACTTGGTTTCGCTGCTACTTTCATAAGTGATACATCCTTGCGCTCAATGAACACTGCAGAAATTGCTTGACTGGCTTTTTCCAAGAAACATTTAAAGGAAAAAAGTGCAAAACCACCCTCTTTGTCAGCTGGTATGACACACAATGAATTGCTCTTCAGGTAAGACTACACATTTTACAGGTAACTTAGAAGGTTGGGGCTTACATCACAACAGGGCATCTAAAGTTTCCGAGTTCATCCTCACACCATCTTCTTACGGGGCTCTTCTGGACACATTACTTATGACGGACAGGGAAGTTCCGGTTTAGTCCAGCTGGTAGCTTGGGAAAATTTTGGACCGAGGCCAAGAACTTTGCACACACTGTTGGGTAGGATAAAACCTTCAGAAACGTAGACATCACTTGTTGCTTTCTGTCAATCCTTGTTCACATGAGCCCGTAGTAGTCTTATTTGAGGTTGTAAAAGGAACTTGGTGACCTGATCAGCTAAGTGCAGGTGCCTCCACAGAAGATTCCTTGCGACGCACGGCTCATACTGATCAAACACCTGCACGCTGAGGTAATCTCTGTGGAGACACGCCTGCTGAAGTTGTTTAGCACGTACAATATTCAAAATTCTTTTTCCGTGACCGACATCCGAATGGTGCGAAACCAGTAAACAACGATTTTATATCCTGTGGAAGCTGCTTGTTATGAATACAGAACTTAGGACACACGTGCTGCTGGCAGCCATGGCAATGAGGGCAACAGTATGCCCGGAATGCTGAGGAAAATATTGAAAAAAGCCTGTTGTACTAGAAATGAAATCGACAAGGGTGGCAATATGGGCTTGTTGGTCGGTCATCATGGAATGGTATCTGGGTAGTGCAGCAAAACACGGACATAAAAGAAAGCTAGAACTACCTGTGAGCACATATATATGCACAAGTGCATGGTTGAGTGAACTCACAGGTGTTTAATTTGTTTTCTTCTGTTGCTACTTTTTCTTGTATTTTGATTGCTACATACATTGTAATTCCCGCAAAAAGCGTCAGCTGGTAGTCACCACTGTATTTTGCTATGCAATTTGTATTTTGTTATGCAATCTTATCATCTCAGCGTGCGCCTGAGGGCGAAATTGTTGCCTAAGCAAACTATCGCCGAAGTGGAACGTTTCAGAAGACGTCCCCAAGTATGTGCACAAATATTTCACTGAAAAACATTTCAGGCGTTTGTTTTTACTAAAATTTCGCAGCAACACAACATTTCTTTACTCCAAGTTATCTATGAATCACTAGATGTCATTATCTACGTCGTTCATACGTACTTTAGGCAGTGAAAACGGCACACCCACCTGCGAGCTTCTCCGATACCGATGTGTCTGTTATAAGGCGACGATATATGTATTATTCTGGACAAATCGGGTGACGCCAACATGCTAAGCATATAATAAACGATGAGTACCAACAAATGAGATCTTGTTTTGAAATCGAACTAGAACTGAAGGAAACGAAAACGCAGGTTAAGATTGCGGTAGATTACAGTAAAGATTACGGTTACGGTAGTACCCATGTAGTGGTTTCAATACCACTGTTCATCAGGCCTATAAGAAAGTGGCGGTCAGATGCAGCTGTATAGCGATAAAGTATGTAGTTAAATTACAGATATTGCCCTTGCAACGAAGGTCGGCGCAAGCTGGCCGAGAGGGTTCGCTTACCTCCAGAGATGGTGCGTATACAAAGACACACACGTATCGATGCAGGACTTTCTAGAGGCTCCACAAATACACACACCATCTATTTAATGACATTGCGCTATGCATAACGGCACACGAAAGCTTCGAGACTCAGCTGCGTTAGTTACGCCAACTTCGAAAAGTAAACAGGAAGCTGCCATGGCACTTTTTGCAGGAAGCAGGTGGCGCTTCATGAATCAGAAACTGAAACATAAACTAGCAAAACCATTTTTTTAATTGTTTTCGGCGCTCGGAAGTACTTTGTTGCAGGACGTCCGTGTCATGGAAGGATTGAGTTCCAGTTTAAATGGTTTAAATTCTTCAAACAGTTAGAATTTTTTGCACCGCGAGTACACAGAAGCGTTTCATAACGATCTTTATCGATATGTGGCCATTGTTTATTGCGTTTTGAAGAGCACTCGCTTCGTCTTTCCAACAAGACGCATAGGTTCGGCACTCCGATTAGCATTTAAAGTGAGCTTTCGATAGCCTAACTTTATCCATTTACGCGCTGTATATGCGTTGTGACGCCTTTCACTAGTTTGCGACGACGCAGAGTATAACAGCGGAGTCCCGCTGTTTACCTTTAACATGATAAATGAAGCAAAACCTCGGTAGTGCATCGTAATTTTTTTTCTAAACATAATGCAGCCACCACTCGCACCGTTAAAGCATGACTGTTAAGAAGCATTTGCAGCAGCTCATTTGTCACTACGTTGGAGCGAGAATATTGCTCATCTGCCGCTTTACCTTTCTTTACTGCTCCGTATTTTTGTGTATCCGGATATTTTAATTTTATGCAAACCACCCCTTCCGTGTGAAAAAGAAAAGAATTTAAGGAAAGGAAGATGCAACAGTTGCAAGGAAGGTGCAACAGTTGTGTGAAATAAATAGTGCTTTACCAACATCTGTAGTGACCTGGTGATCGTGCGCCTTGGGCGAATTCATTTTGTGTAAAAATGTGCTCCGGCTACTTAAAAGGTAAGCGTGACGTTGTGGCATCAACTGCTATCTCTCTTGTTGAATGAATTTTTGACAATACGTCATTGTCATGGTACCGAGGCAAAACAAAACTAAAAGTCACCTTGCAACCAAAACGTTGCCTTTCAACATACGACAGGAACACATAAACAAAACATTAGTGTATGCTTCAGTATACCTTATTTTTACAGCTATTTTGAGCTATAAAGCTTAGGTAGTTGTGAAAATGAGAGGCAACTGTGATGGATATAGGAGAGCATAGTATGCTAGCATGACCAAGAAATTTTTTAAGGACGAAATTTCAGTACTTGAAAACAGTGCATAAAAGTAGAGGACTGCATGGACACTTTTCCCTGGCCTGACCCGAGCCAGTGCCATGCACTGGTCCACCCTTGTCTAGCTCAGCTAGGTTTGTCCAGTTAGCCCTTGAGCCTCAGTGTAGCATGATCCACTTCTCTGTTGTGAAGATGTCAACTGCATATGTATTTGCGAGATACATATCTTGGTAAGCAGTTTTCCACTTGCGTTGCTGCCGACAAGTGGCAAAAAAAATTTAGATTTTTGGTAGCAGTGAATAATTTGCCGCCTTGCATTACTTTAGCTGTGGTCATAGTAATGCAACCACAAAAAAAAATTTAGAAAATTTCTGAGAGCAATGAAATTAACTGGAACTGGACTGGACATTAACTGGACATGGAAGGATATAAATTATGGATATACATTCACCAATTATGTTGCATGCTAAGGTGTAGTCCAACCGACTAATGGTTTCCGTTTAATTTCTTTATTCATTGTTCAAGCAAGCTGAATGAAGTTCTGTAATTCATTGCATAATTACAACAGCATGAATGAATTCTTGATTGAAAGTTTTCTTCAATAAATACTTGAAGGGGGGATGCTGCGAAATTTCTCATTAGTGAAGGGGGTTTGGAAAACAGAAAAAAAATGTAATGTGTCACCGCAATGTCGATGGGATCGGTGGATGAATAGGCGACCAGAGTGTAGTGGCTCCGGTTTGAAGAGGGAAGGCAGGCGGCGGCAGATGGTGGTGGCGTTCTGGCCAGGCAGCTGGGCGTAGAACTCGGCCCCATAGCCCGACTGCTCTCGTTCTGCCCATGGGCGCAGAAACTCGCTGGTTTAGAGCAGCGGTTCATGATCGGGTAGAGTGGCGAAGCCCAGGAACGGGTTGGCAGGAGGTCCCGGTTGGGTGAAGTCCTGGTGGCTCGGGTCCGGCACCTGCTGGCCGGTCTTGAAGTCCCGTTCCGGCGGCCGACGTTCTCTTGGCTTCGCTTCCTGGAACTCTCTCTTCTTCTGCCAGCGCACCTCGCTTTTCTGCCGCTCTGGTCGATTTGTCCTTTCCTGATTGGCCCCTGGAAGCTCCGTGTTTTCTTCTGATTGGATGCCTTTTCCCTTTATTTTTTTCTTCTAGTGCTGTGTGCTCACGTGCCGGACGCTCTTCAACGTTGTCTTCCATCCAGTACGGAATTCGCCTCTGCGTGCATATTCTTTCTCGTCTGCTTCTTGTCTCTCTCCATCTACCGTACCATGTCACGCACTACACACCACACTATGTAGTACAGACATTCATATTATTACGATCTCATCGAGAGATGCTCAAGAGACGAGCCGCCGTGAGGAAGAGATGAAGTGTGTCTGGGCTCATGGCGTGAGCGAGTGTCGGCCTGGCTGTCAGGCTCCAGTGTAAATAGCATGTAAATAGCCTCTTTCATCTGTGTATTTCGTCTGTGTCTGTGCAACATTCTGGTGGAGGTTAGCGATCCCCGTCCTCGTCACGGCACTCCGAATTGGTCGGTATATCGAGCTTGTCACCATACCTCCCGGTGACAAGACTGCATCTGCAACGGCTTCAGCTTGTCCTACTGCTCTTATCGTCATGGTTGCCCAACATCGTGAGCCTGGTCTCTTCTGTGGCCTGGAGGGACAGGACGTTAATGAATGGCTCAAGCTCTATGAATGCGCCAGTGCTAATAACAGGTGGAATCCAACAATTATGCTTGCTAATGTTATCTTTTATCTCGGTGGCACCCCACGCGTGTGACTCTAAACACATGATGAGATAATGAGCTGGGACAGTTTCAAAGTAAAGCTACAAGAACTGTTCAGTGACCCCTTCGGGCGCAAGGTTGCCGCGAGAAAGGCTCTTGCGCCTCGTGTCCAGACATCTACAGAGCCATACGTTTGATACATCCTAGAAGTCTTGGCTCTTTGCCACAAAGCCCACGATACTATGTAGGAAGCAGATAAGGTGGCTAAAAGGCATCGCCGACGATGCTTTCAATTTTTTGTTTTCGCCAACATCTTTCCTATCGGCGCCATGATAAATAAATGCTGTCGCCTTGAATAAGCTAAGAGCCGCCGTATCACACACCACATCACGCAGCTACCCAACACTGCTGCTACGTCGACATGTGAGGGTCGACCACATCAGACGACCACCTGTGATGACCTAACCCGTATTGTTCCCCACCAGCTCGAGGCCACCTGTTGGCCAACCTTCTCCGCGACACCTCCCGACCCGCCAGCAACCACAATTGCCAGGATTCAGGCCGTCGTCAGACAGGAATTTGAGAACATGGGTCTGAACTCTGTGTGTTTAACGACTCAACCCAGCGTTCCCCCCTTCTCTAGTGGCCCTCCTCGTCCCCGGCACTCCTTTTCTGCCACATATCGCAACCCGTCCAAATGGCGTACCCCTTATTACAAGCTGATCTGCTTCCACTGCTGTCGCATCGACCACGTCGCTTGCCACTGCCGCAACCAATGGCCACCACCTCCTCGGACATACACCTGCACTTATTCCTGCACCTTTGGACCTACTGTTCCCTATGCCACCAGCCTGGAACCCACTGCCGCTGATGCTCCACCTCCGAACCTACGCTACAGCCACTCGCCCTCACCTCAACGCCATCAGTCTCATTCGCCCCAGGCCCGTCGCTTCTCCTCGCCGCCTATAGCCTCCTGGATGCAGCCAAAAAACTAGGCACTACAGCTTCTCGAGGTGAAGCTGTGTTGTCGACCGTGCCCTCAAATTCTCTGCTCATGTTACCTACGAACCAAAACTTTCTTGGCATTGACAGGTATACTGTGTTACGTTCGACCAGTGGGGGCTGGCGATCTTTCAGGAAGGGACCGACAGAAAGGCGCCACCAGGTCTGCTCTGACGACTCGCTTTGAAAGGATGCCCAGACATCAGTCCCAAGCCCATCGGCGCCACCATGGCTGTGACGGCGACTAGTTTTGTAAGGAGGACAATGCGCCGCGTCCCCAACGGAAGGGCGCCGACATGGTTAGACACAGCGGGCGGAGCAAGTATTGTTAGCGTGTACACCGTCAAGGTCTGCTTGGAGCAGGGGAGCTCCTGGAAGATATTTTGCGGTGCCGTCTCACGCGTCAATCAAAGGACAGATGCGGCGGCCACTGACTGCAGGGTCAACTCTGGGATAAAGAGGCGCCTGCTCGGGTCAAGCACAGTGTCTGCGAAAACCCTCTCACCTCGGTGTGGTCAGTGCAACCTGTGCAGAAATGAGTGCGTAAACCCTCCCCCTCAAAGGTGGGTTGGTTACGATGACTTTGGATGCTTCGAATTGGTCGGCGGTGAACTGCTGTGTTCCGTCACCTAGGGATTTCGGGAGGACAGTGTATTTAAGGAGCTGTTGGCGGCTCTTCAGGGTGCATTCCTTTTTCAGTCATGTTAGACTGATGAACTGTAACATTCTCATGCAGATACTGTAAATAAATCGCAGATTCCTCGTTCTTGATGAGAACAAGTCTCTCCCTTCAACAACGTCCTCAGCGTGGATAAGTTTGATGACCGCATGGGCCAGCTACCATCTATTTCATGCCCGACTCCAACCATTACACCTGTCACTGCACTCATCGATGCAGCAGTACATCTTTCTATTATAAGTGCTGCCTTCCGACGACGACTGAAAAAGCACTTCACCCCAGCGTCAGCACGCGTTGCGGATGGCGGTACTGTGCCTATCAGCATATGTACGGCATGTGTCAGCATCGCCGGCCGCCACACTCCTGCCCGCTTCACCGTGATTGCTCATTGCCCCATGACCTCATTCTCGGACTCGATTTTCTCTTTGCGCATTCTGCTCTTATTGACTGCTCTGCCAGTACCCTTTGCATTGAGGTGCCGATTCTCGTAGAACCTTCTAACGCACCCCAGTGCCGCTTACGGCCCACCTGCTTTATTCGCCTGGCACCGAAGTCAACAGCCTATACTGAACTGTTGTGTTGCCCACCTGTTCCTGATGGCGAGTACCTCGTCACTCCCCTGCCCAACATTCCACTACAGTATGACATTATGACACTACACATTATGACATTATGACACTACAGTATGACAGTATGACAGTGCCTCACAGCATTCTGACTGTTACTGCTAACCATACCCGCATGCCTATCTTTAACTTTGGATTGGGAAAGCAAATCCTACTGCAAGGTATTTGCCTTGTCAACGTTGATCGTCTCGGCGACCATCACGTAGCAGCTTTATCAACCGATGGTTCTTCTGAGCGTAGCAGGCCCCTCGCACCAGCCTCGGGCACCGATGCCAACATAAAGAAAATGGTTGCGGTAGCCCTGTTCTCTGCGCAGGCTGACAGCCTTTGCAAAGTATTATCGTCCTACCGATATATTTTTTTTTTACTTCAAACGATTGCCCTTTAGGCCAGACGCTCGCGGTCCAGAATTGGATTTCTACTGGCGATGCTACGCCTATTCACTTTTGACCATATCAGGTTTCTGCATCGGAACGCCGAGTGATTCTAAGTGAAGTGAACAAAATGCAAGATAAAAACATCATTAAGCTTTCTTCGAGCCCCTGGGCGTCACCTGTGGTTTTGGTTAAGAAAGACGGCACGTGGCGCTTCTGTGTGGACTACCGTCATCTGAACAAAATTACTAAGAAGGACGTCTACCCGCTCCCAAATATAGACGATGCCCTTCACTGCCTCCACAGTTCCAGCTATTTCTCTTCTATTGATCTTCGTTCTGCATACTGGCAGATTGCTGTTGGCGATATGGACAGAAAAAATATGCTCAATCAGCTTAGTAAGTTTAATAAAGTAGGGTACGCTGTTCACTCCATAGAGAAATGTTTTGCGTTCCTGGTTCATTGGCCTTGAGACGAAATTGCCCTCGCTGTACAGAACTATAACATGGTTGAACTTCAAAAGTTCCTCCCATGAGAATGCAAAGAAGCTCTCCAGTAGGACGGGTGCAGTTATCTACTGTGGCTATCAATATTATTACCCACAGTCAAGATTCTATGGCACATATGTTTCTTTGATTAACAAGACCAACTTAAAGCAAGATGTGTGTTTTTACACCATAGATCAGCAGCACATAAGCTCCACCTTAAATGTGATTGTTCACCTAAATCTGCCTGCATTTGGAAAGGTAATGCAAACCTTAATATTAAATTAAATTGTGGGGTTTTACGTGCCAAAACGACTATCTGATTATGAGGCATGCTGTAGTGGAGGACTTTGGAAACTTGGGGTTCTTTAACGTGCACCTAAATCTAAGTACACAGGTGTTTTCGCATTTCGCCCCCATCGAAATGTGGCCGCCGTGGCCGGGATTCGATCCCACTACCTCGTGCTCAGCAGCTTAACACCATAGCCACTGAGCAACCATGGCGGGTAGTGCGAACCATCTGTGCTGTTAGAACCCAATTTCAAAGTGTTTGCCCAGCCCTGTGCACTGTAACTTGATGGTTCCAAATTGCTGGTTTTTAGGCCCTTGCCCAACTGGTTTGCTGAATTAGATGTTAAAACGAATGACGGCTACAATTGCCTGGACACTTATCAATGAGATTCCACTGTAATTTCACTGGTGTTCACAGCAACAACAGATTTGGTGAAGTAAGGGACAGGCAGATTGTCAAAGAGAACTGTGAAATCCATCAAAGGGATATGTTAAGCTAACAATGTGGACTGATTGTATAAGGCGAGCAAGCTGCAGAGAATTACTAAGCTTGATGTGCAGACCTCATTTCTCAGGCAAGTAAACTGTGCAATGTCTTGTTTTATTATTGATGACTGCTCTCTCTGCCAGTCTGCCTGAGTTGTCATTTTTTTGTATTTATCATAAAGCAGGCAATTTCATGATTTTGTAGTTGCGTGACACAGAGTCATTTGTTTCTTACAGCTGTCGTCTTCTCGGAAGCAGGCACTGATCCTTGGAGACCTGCAGAGCGCAAACTGCAGCATGTATGCCGAAATAAACAGCTATTGCCTATTTCAAATTGAACCAATGTAAGGCAAGGCCCCTTTTTGCTGTACTATGCTTGCAAATTGCAAAGCAATGATAAGACACAATGTAGAAAGAAACATTTTCTTTTATTTGGCGGAGATAGAGTGGCATCAAAAAAAAATGGCTGTGGCTTAGCTAAGGTTAAGCCCAGGATTCGAAGCATACTAGCCTTTATTTTAGTTGTTGAACCGCTGTTTAGCCTGGTGAACTGCTGTTGCTTGGCTATATTAGGTTCGGCTAGACGAAGAAACAACTCGTGCGTTACTCTGCTTATTCCTTTATTTTCAAACCAATAAATACGCTGTGGTGATCAGTAAAGTAGTGGATCTTTGTTTGAACACACACACACACAGAGAACACACGTAGCCGAAAGGATTGATAGTGAAACGCTTGTTAAACTCACGAGTTGCACTCTCAAACTCCCGAACTCTTCTTGCATGTTCTTCACGACGTTCCGCCTCACGTTGTTCTATATCGGCATCGGTGAGGCATTCTTGCGTCAGTAGAAAGACGATATCTTCTGCGAGCTGCTCCTTTCGTTCCTCGCTTTGTCTCTTCCTGTAAGCACGTTCCTTTTCGGGACGCTGTTGCCTCTGTTCTGGAGTTTCTTCGGTACGTATTCTCCGCTTGGTTGCATTTCGCCGCTCCGAGCGAGTATAAGTACTCCCAGATGCACTCGCAACTTCATCCTTTACCTCGGACTCTGTGGACGAACGCTGCTGTTTAGCCGCGTACTGTGCACGTCGTTTGGCAAGCCGAACTTCTCGTTCTTCGGCCGTTTCTGTGGCTCTTTGTAACTTGCGCTTTGGGGTCTGACGAGCGGCCCTTTCCTTTCCCGCCATCGCGCGGAATGGGAGTTAGGGCGCAGCACCGGCTGTGCGACCGCAGGCGAGCGCAAGAGTTGAGCCTGGCTTGCTGCTGTTGTGACGTCAGTGCCCTAGTGGGAGGAGCGGGAGTTTAGGCCACAGTACCATCTGTGCGACCGCAGGCGAGCGCACGAGCTGAGACCCGGCTATGTAGCTACGCGGCCGCAAGCGAGCGCACGAGTTGAACCTCCGTTTTTGCAGCTGTTATGACGTCATATGGTAGATACGCGGCCGCGCGCGGCGCAGCAAAGAAGAGCGTGGTTGTGCGGCTAGTATGCTTCGCATAAAAATATTGAGCAGCCCCAAGTCAGTCACTACACTAAACAGCTCCACTGCAATTCACATGACCTAGGAATCCCAGCCATACAACCGAATGATTATTCATATAAGTGACGATCAAGATCATTCTTCACTTGAATGCCACGGAGCGCTGTTCAGTAACAGCAGTCAGTTTGTGTCCCTGCAAGCAGGAATATTAGTTCGTGTTTTGGTTATTGGTGAGATAACAAAATTTATCGTTTTCTGGCCCATCCCATCAGATATTTGAATCAGAAATAAATTCTCCAAAGATGTACACCTTGTCACCGGTACATGCAGGATGATTTTCGGTGGCCAGAGACTTTTGAGTGGGACTTCGGTATCAATGGAGGTATAATATGTGCATGCTTCAGTACAAGGGAGATTGGAGGCAGCATGAAGGCAACCTATAGGCACTGTGTGAAAAATCTTGAAAGCTACGCTATTTGCTAATGCTCTTCTGCCCTCTGCACTTGATAGAATACTTTCCAGCTTTAATTTCAATCAGAAAAGAAATTTAGTATTTTCTGATGCCACCATGACCTGCAAACAAGTTTTTATCATGTAGGAGGAGGGGGGGGTTACGTTAAACTACAACACAATTTATCTACAAGTTTTTCAGCGTGCTATTTCATGTGTGGTACACTTTCTTTAATTTTGCTTGATGACCTGGCAGTTGCATAGTCTTGGGCCAGGGTAGACTGGATGGGAGAAGACAATGAGGAGTACTGTTCATTGTTTAATATGCGCTTGTGTAATATGTAAAAATAAGAAAACGAGTGATATTTTTATGCTTTAAGCGTTTTGCAGAGTGAAGTAAAGTTATAACGAATTTTTTTTTCACTAAGAGATGAGAGAAGATGGTGTTGCTTGCTCATGATGTTGCTGGGATACCCTAGTACCTAGCTCATAACTCTTTAGTGCAGTGAAGATCACCAGGTAGAAACCACATCAATTTGTAAGAGTTATGAATCTTCAGCATGAAAGTAAATTAGTGCTTTATTTTATTGGATACGTTCCCCTTTTGGAAAGTTCTGTGAACGAAATGAAAATTAGCAAAAGGAACAAATAAGAATTTGGAACAAGCATGCTATCAACACAACTAATGCAGAAGCAGAATTTAGTCACACTACATACCAATAAGGACAGTGTAGGTGTGAGAACGTTGCTGATTACCTTTCCACTTATGACAAAGGAAAAAGTATACTCCAGAAATTCAGATGAGAAAACAATTCTTGTTACACCAGGTGTGGCGAGCCCGGGAGACACCAAGAGCCGCAGGAGTCCTGGACTAAGGGCGCCTCCCACACAAGCAGAAAGACACCTGCTTTTCCTTTCTTTTCTTTAATAAATGTTTTTTCTTGTCCTCCTCCTCCTTATGTTCTTTAATACAATGATTTACCTGACTTAGAGGCAGTTTTATCTCGGGAGC
This sequence comes from Dermacentor andersoni, assembly GCF_023375885.2. NCBI lineage: Eukaryota > Metazoa > Arthropoda > Arachnida > Ixodida > Ixodidae > Dermacentor > Dermacentor andersoni. The sequence continues at coordinate 32,045,941 of NW_027314752.1, forward strand.
TCCTATCTGAATACATGGGAAAAGAGAAATAGTTTTTCTCTGAAGCCAGCAATGGAATTCGATGAGGTTGGTTACATGTTAAAAAGAAAAAAAAAAGCTGGATTGTAGCCACTGTTTTAGGGGCAATGTATTGTGGCAGGAAATTTTGAAAATTGTGAAATAAAAAGACTTCCGTATGAAGTTTACAACTTGATACAAAAGCTATGACATTGCAAACTTCGTGCTTATATTTTTTAAGCTTACTGACTCTCAGCAATTTTTCCAAATATTCAAGGTCCTAAATCAAAATTACGCAGCCTAGAATGACTAAAATTTAACTTTTTCTCTCAAATGCAACAAACTTCATTGAAATTATTCGAGTAGTTGTCTCAAAAGCATTTCTGCATTTTACATGTATTTGAATAAAGAGATTAGAGTTGGCACTGAACTAAAGCATCCTCCTCAAGGTAAGCACGCAAATTCTGGCCGTAAGGGCAGTTATCAGTCAACACTCTACACTATAAAAGAGAATTGCCTTTTTTACACTTTTCCAGCAATTCCAACTTAGTAGCATGCTTAACTGAATGTAGCTAGGAAATAGGAAATTTGACAATATTTAGTTTATGTGTAGAATTAATGCATTTGTATGTCACTGAATTTTGGCCTTCATGAGCATTCATATCCTTGAATTTTTTTCAATGTTGAATCTCACATTTGAATCAATTGAATCAAAGCAGCCATCAGGCCACCAAGCAACGTAAGGGCAAATAAGAAGTTCATGTGGAAGCACTTAAAAGGTCTCTTCAATTCACCTGCACAACTGTGAACCAGTTAACGGAGGTTCACAAGAAATTCAGAAATTGTGCAGCTTGTTTCTGCGGTGCAGGCACAGCGCAACACTCGAAACGAATGGCAAGGTGCAGATGCGGTGCAGGCGTTATGTTATGCCCGATTAATACACAGTTTTAGTTTAGCCTGCGCAACTATAGCGCACGCTGTACGCTATAATATAGCGTACGCTAAGCAGCGCACGCTTTCTACAATTTTAGTTGGCCGGCGATATCTTCGGATCTCTGAGGCCATATGCCGTCGTTGCGGCTATTTCGCGCCTGTAGCGATAGGCGGCGCTGACATCTCGAACGTTTCTTTCGTTAGGCTTCGACTCGTTCGAAACGAGAAGCAATCTCCAAAACACCACGAAGTTATCCATAATATTGGTCGTCGAAGCGGCCTGAGACTAAGCGAAAGCCGTTTACACAGTCATTTGCGACGAACAAAGCACATTTTACAAAAGCAACGCCAAATTCAATTCGATACGGGCAGCCGGGACCGCCGCCATGTTTCCCGCAAACCACGCAAAAACGCTAACGCTAACTCGTTTGCATTGCGTACGCCCGCTATACCCACTATTTCGTTTAGCGTTCAGCGCATGCGCAGTGACGACCCGCTATTATTTAGCGTACGCAATGGAATAGCGTACGCTATACTAAAGCTGTCTAATAGACAGTTTTAGTTTAGCGTACGCAACTATAGCGTACGCTATACGCTATAATATAGCGTACGCTAAGCAGCGCACGTTTTCTACAATTTTAGTTGGCCGACGATATCTTCGGATCTCTGAGGCCATATTCCGTCGTTGCGGCTATTTCGCGCCTGTAGCGATAGGTGGCGCTGACATCTCGAACGTTTCTTTCGTTAGGCTTCGACTCGTTCGAAACGAGAAGCGATCTCGAAAACACCGCGGAAGTTATCCATAATACTCTGTCGACGAAGCGGCCTGAGACTCAGCGAATGCCGTTCACACAGTCATTTGCTACGAACGAAGTGCATTTTAAAAAAGCAACGCCAAATTCAATTCGAAGAGCGCAGCCGGTATAGCCGCCATGTTTCCCGCAAACTCCGCAAACCCCGCCAAAACGCTACGCTAACTTGTTTGCGTTGCGTACGCCCGCTCTACCCGCTATTTCGTTTAGCGTTCAGCGCATGCGCAATGACGACCGGCTATTTTTTAGCGTACGCAATGGAATAGCGTACGCTGTACTAAAACTGTCTAATGTGCACGGAGTGCGTACATTTGAAAGATCGTGAACTACAAGTATCAGCTTTTGGGCCTAACTACAAACCACACTTGTAGACACATCAGACGTGCGTAAGCGGGCTTTTAATGGCGCTTGCGTCCATGCGCTGGATTTTCTGCTGCACTGCTGCGTCGCACCTGTATGCTTGTACCAAGTCGGCACCGACAGCGGAGTAGGTGCAGCAAAATCATGAACCAGCCCTGCACCTTTTGAAACGAACGGAGTGGTTCAGCGGGCGCCTCTGGAACAAATGGCTGGGTGCAACACGTCGTGGACTCGTTCAGGCGAATCGAACGCACCTAAAGTAAAGCACATTCAGGGGCGCTATAACATAAAATGATTTCAAACTGTTTCGATTCCGATCTCCTGACATCAAATTTACGTAACCACCGGTGCAAGCATTGGGCGGTGACCTGCAGCGTGGTCTGAACAACCCAATCAAACACTCTCCTCGTTTATAGGAGGTCACCTTTGTTCACTTTCAAAACCAATAACATTGCCTACACTCAGCGGTTTTTCTTATCTAATTGGCTGACAAGAGGCGAGGAGTACGGTCTAGTGGAGAGAGTTTCGATGGGGCTGAGCCAGCACAGTGAAAATAGATAACTGCATGAAGAGGGTGATGCTGGCTTCTCCGATTGGTCCGCTTCACCTTACTTAGCTTGCGGTGGCTGGTCGAAAATCGCGACGGCTTGCAACAGAAGGATAAGAATGCCGCTAAAACGGATCCTCAGCAAGGAAGAGTTGGCAGAGCGATGCTGTATACATGCCGCAAGGGCTCGATAACGTTGTACTGTCATGCAAAAAGGTTTATCATGTGCAAATAAATACATGCTGACCGGCAGGTGCGAGTAGCGAGGGCCTGAGCGATCGGCGGGCAGCCATCTTCTATTCCTTTCAGAAGGGGGCAGTCTCTGGCTATTCAGAAAAATTTTCAGTTTTGTTCGGCATATTAATGCATTTTTTTCGCGAACACGCCACTTTGATGCAGTGAGTTTTTGCTGTTTTGTGAGGTCGCGTGACAGACAGGCGAGGTGGGTGTCGCCCAAAAACATTGAACCAATAGCAGAGGGCTAATGGTGAAAAGGCGTTGAATCAGGAATAATTATTTTTCTTTTGTGCGGTTTAATCATTCATTATCAGTGTGTACATGTATATCAGATGGAGAGCCATCACGGTTTTCGTGACGTCGCGTGACAGACGGGTGAAGTCTGGAGTGGCCCGAAAAAGTTGACCAATCGTGGTGGGCTGATTGCAGAATTGGAATAGAAAAGTTTGGAATCATTTTATGTTATAGCACCCCAGGATTCTACAAGGGGCCATAGAATTAGACTTCCATGCAAAGATGGCCAACCTCACAAGGTTCACACGGCTGACGTAATGATGTCAACCTAAGCTGATCTCAACCTCCCAAAGTGATGCAGCATTGGTTGGCTGTTAAAAATCTTTAGCTATGGCAATGGCACCCTCATGGGCAAACTTGCGGTTGAGTGAGGTCGAATGCTCGGTGAGGTTATATTTCACAGCTGTGCACATTTCCACCTCATGAATAAATATGTGGAAAGTTTTATGATTTTACTGATATGAAGGGGTAAATATTTAATACAATAGCCCCAGGCAGGAATCTGGAAGTGGGCTTCACCCCAAGCCACCTGAGGCTTTGTTTTCAATTTGTATAGACAGCTTTCATCACATATGAAGCACAGGTGTACATTTCTTTTGCTTTACTTCAGATGTGTGACACCACCGCAGTTGGATATCTTGCATCGGCCTGTATCCTCTGACCTTACTTTTAAAAGACAGTGAGTCACATGCCAAACTTCTTCCTCGTCGAGTATTCCTGCTCTAAACTAACAAATGACAGTTGCTGCCTCTCATTCAGTGTTGGCCAAAGACACCTAGCCAGAATCTTGGTACTGAATATTGGAACTACGCAAGACAAACATTCTTCTTCTGGTATGTTGCCTGTAGGCAACAAATGTCAATAAAGGGTTAATGAGAAATAAATTAAAAACTTAAATACAGTAGAACCTCGTCTATGCAATCTTCACAGGAACTGCAAAATGAAGTGTATCATAGGAAAATTGTATCATCCAACATATTGTCCAACCAAACCGGATTTTCGGGAAAAGAAAAAAAAACTTAACATTTCGAAAAATGTATTAAGCAGAATTGTATCGAGGTTCCACTTGATAAAAAGAAACAACACTGGAATTGGCTGTAGAAAAGTTAGTAAATTACTAACTGCGCTCTGAAGCTTGTCACAATTTTTTCTAAAGTTTAGAAGTCTAGGACCTTGATTTAACGCTAGAAATTAATAGCAAAAATATTGTTACGGTGAAGGGAAGGAAGAAGTTGGATTAGACTAGACGAAGACGAAGTCTGGCAGTTGCCTGAATGCCTATAACACCAGTTTAAATATACATTATTTTACACTTGTGGGCCAGCTTTCTTCCTGCAACATTTTGGTGGAGGTGCTGGGTACAATCACGGAACATCACAGCGGATGTCATCTACCTGCCGCCACAATGGCAAATCAACCGGACGAAACCGATGCAGACTCGGTCATCAGTGTGCTATCCCTCTCCGGCTTCCTCCATATTGGTGACGAGCAGCGGAAAGATCCTGTTCTTCGAACACTTATGGAACGCCTAAGCTCCTCGCCCAATGACCCATCCCTCCGGATGTTCACCTTGCGCGATGGAACTTTATACCGTCGCAGTGTTCGTCCAGACGGCCCGGAGCTTCTCCTACTCGTTCCCAAGCACCTTCGACTCGCCTTGCTCCAGCAACTTCACGACGTTCCTTCTGGCCCGGCATTTATCGCTCTGTGCGCCGTTATGTCGCTTCTTGCGACCTGTGTGAGCGCCGAAAGACGCCTGCTATGCCTCCCGCTGGTTTGCTGCAACCAATTGATATCCCTACAGAGCCCTTCTACTGGGTGAGCCTAGACCTCCTTGGCCCCTTTTCAATTTCCATCAAAGGAAACAAATGGATTGCTGTAGCAAGGATTATGCCACGAGATATGCCATCGCACGAGCGCTACCAACCAGCTGCGCTATAGATGTCGCCGACTTCTTACTATACGACGTCATCCTGCACCACGGTGCCCCTCACCAGTTGCTGACGGATCGCGGCCGCTACTTTCTATCGAAGGTCGTCGACGATCTGCTCCGCTCCTTTTCTACAGAACACCAGAGTGCTACTGCGTACCACCCTCAAACGAACAGCCTCACCGAGCGACTCAACCGCAAGCTAACTGAAATGCTGGCCATGTACGTTTCCGACGATCACCGCGACTGGGATGTTGCTTTACCATACATCACTTTTGCATACAACTCGTCCCGTCACGACACTGCCGTATTTTCACCATTTTACCTGTTGTATGGCCGTGACCCCACCTTGACCTTTGACACGTTGCTACCTTCCGCAGTACAATCACCCAGCACTGGTTACGCTCGCGATGCTATTGACTTAGCCGCCCAGGCCCGAGAAGTAGCCCATTATCGCCTCACAGTCTCGCCAGCTTCTCAAAAGCGACGCTACGACCTTCGGCAGCGACTCCCATTTTTCACCTGGTTCGCTTGTCCTTCTCTGGACGCCTTCACGTCGCGTCGGCTTGTCGGAAAAACGACTTTGCCGTTATTCTGGTCCGTACCAGATCTTACGCCAACTTTCCAACGTGGCATACGAGATCGCCCCAGTCGGTCAGCCTTCAGTGCCTTCCAACGTCACCAGCGATGTTGTTCACGTCGCCAGGCTGAAGCCCTATGTCCCCCCATTAAGTGATGCTCTATAACTTGCACCGGGACGGAGCTACCCCGCCGGGAGGGTGATGTTACGGTGAAGGGAAGGAAGAAGTTGGATTAGACTAGATGAAGACGAAGTCTGGCAGTTGCCTGAACGCCATTAACATCAGTTGTAAATATACATTATTTTACACTCGTGGGCCTGCTTTCTTCCTGCAACAATATCATATAAGTACCCCTTTAAAGTTCAACATCTTGAGACGTATTTCTGCACATTGAGACGTAATATTTACCGAAGCCATAAGACTCTTAACAAAGCATGTTTCAGTCTTGCAGGCAAGCCAAACATTTACAGTGGTGCACCTTCAAATGGTGCAGTCAATTCTATGGACCTAATGCTTGCATCTTGCACACCTGTTCAAGCCAGAGGCAAAAAATTAGGACAACCTCCAAAACATTTCAATTATCTCTTTCTGAAAGAGAGAAGTGTGTTTTATTGAGCAATTCTTGACATAGCCAGAGTGGTATAAAGGTACATTGACAACTATGTTCCTCACAAAGGCCTGATTCAAACGTGTTATCGGCCCCATCACGGTACACGCGTCTGTCAGGACAGAGCATTTCCTTGCCGATTTCTCCGCAGAAACAAGACGCTATCGACATTTGCTGATGCTCTAAACATCATCAGTATCCTATGTTAGAGGAGAAAATGGTGTGAAAACCCTCTATTTTCACAGATACAGGTTCCGTAACATTTTATGCCGAGACACGACAGGATGGGTCAAATGTGTGAACCAGAATTAACTGAAAATGGCACTTGAACATAAGATAAGTTAGAGAAACATTGCTGTAAACAGATGGCAACACAGGTGAAAAGTTTTAGATAATGATGGCAAAGGACAGACACCATTGCTTTCAATGCTTCAGTAGAAGCACAAGGTGAGATTTTCAAGATCATAAGCTGGAATCTAAACCACGCAAGGCAAGCAAAGCCTACCTGCCACCTGTGTTCACAGCAGCCTACACATATTGTCAACCCACGTGATGTTTCTGTGGCCAACATACCATAGCGGTTGTGCCAGGATGACTGTGGACGCAGATGGCAACGTAGCCAGAGCATTCTCGCCTTGAGCGCCTGCTGCATAAATCAGTCTTGCGTCTGGAAGCGTCCGCAACCTCCATGAAAGTGTTACAGAGGAAAAGAGATGCACCAAATATATTTACTGAATATTTACAAAAACTGTAGCAGCTGACAAGAGAGTTGTTAGCACGCAAAATCCAAAAGTGTTCCCTTTTTCATCAGCCTTTTAAAGTATGCTCTCTAGATCACTAGACTTTACCTAAAGCAGGAACAATCGATCAATCCTCTTTAAAAAAAGACAATACAGCACTGACATGGGTACTCACATGAATGAGCCCACTTCATGTGTCGACCACTCGAATCTGTTTTAAACACAGGCCTATTTTCAAAGCTCCAACTGCAGTGCACTTGCTTTTATGAGATATGTAAATTAATTTGGGCTAGTTGATGGGTCTTAAACGAATGCCCAGTGCAAAACAAAATATAGATGGAAGTGACAATGGTGCACAGAACCGTCTTCCAACTGTTTCTATTAGAGCATAACCTCCCTATAGCGAAGCAACATATAGGGAACTAACAGTTAAAGTGAAAAAAGTGCCAGTCCTGATTACACTTCCTTAGGCATTCACATATTTTTCAATGATATCCCATTCATGCACTGCGTGCACAAGAGACTATTTAAATATGACAAGCCTTTGGTGTAACTTAGAATGATCAGGGGTTCCCTGCAGTGCGATTAGGTGACAAGTTTGGTTCAGTACATATTGATTGGTTTTATTGCATGGTATTTATATAATTGTTATTTTTACAATATATTTCGCCTACTGCCTAATGCGAAATTTGAGTGCAGCTCTATACATGTTTCCATTTCGCAATATATTGGCTAGCATGGACAATCTGTCTCGTGTGGCACTTCGCAAACAAAGCGAAGTGTGGCGCGACTGCGTTGCTAATTGGAAGACCACGAGAGCACAACATGGGTGATGCGTGGGCGCAATTCACAGCAGCTGCCGCAGACAGACCTCTGCTCATGCAGCGCTTTGTTTCCATACAGATGATGCGCACTAGTGTGGTATAGAGGCATCCAGGATTTTCCTTCTTAGGAAACATCTAATGAAGCAATAGCTCCTAAGAAGGCCACTATCCAAAATAATCAAGAAAGGAATCGAGAAAAATGTCACAGAAAATCACATCTAACTAGGTCGGAGCATCAAAAATTGACCAACATTCTAGGCCTTGCCCTTGGAAAAAGTCTTGCAGCAAGGTTAATTGAGCACAAATGATATGCAGATATTCTATGGAGTGATGTCAAGGCTCGAACACTGAGCTCTGCTCTTCTGCAGGACCTTGGTGATGCACATTTTAAATGTCATTCTTCTGGCTGCTATGGTTTCCAGGAAAATTGGTCATCCTTAAGAGGACAGGACACCACCATAGTACATTGTCAGGCATATTACTTGCACTAGCATACACAACAATTAAGGTCTACTGACAATGAACATTTGCGGCAGGGCACAATAGCAATGACAGTATTTGGCAGGATGTTTAGACAACAGACTAAAAAGAGTGGACTGGAGCTGAAACCAGTTCTTTTGGTGAAGTATTTAGCTCGGCTTTAAACAGTGCATTGCTTGCATTTAGGGTAACATACTTGTCATTGCTTGCATATAGGGTAACATACTTGTCATGTGCAATTTTGTAACAGTGTACTTATGATGGAAAATTCTGATCAAAACCACACAGTGGCATGGTGAGGCAAGTGGACAACACAGTGGTTTTAAAGCATTGTTTCGTGCTGAGTACTAAGTAGCAAGTTCGGTATTCCCGCACAGCAGCCAGGTTAATGAGATCAAAAATGGGAATAAAATGTAAAACCAAGTGACAAAGCATGAAGCAAGACCTATAAAGTTTCAAAGTTCTTTGAGTCGTGTGTGCACCTTGTTGGCAAATGTGTGAACTTCCGACGCAGAAAAAATGTTGTCATTGGAAACAACTTGTCAAAGATAATCACTTGTTTATCAACAAAGCGAGATTTTATCACACAAAAGTTCAAAAAAGCCTGCTTAAAAAATGAAAAACACCAGTAATTTTGACCTTCTCTTAGATTGAACACGCTGTGATTAAACTGTCTATGGCATCTCTAGCATGTCACGCGGACCAACACCTAGACAAGAGACAATGCCAGCAACTGCTGCAGAATAGGCGAAAGCAGAGAAAACAGTGATGGCACGAAACAGGCTGTAGCATTACAAAGAGAAAATGCACAAGTTTGATGACAAATGATAAAAAAAAAACAATTCAGAGCCCTTCCGCTATGTGAAGATGGAAGACCAGCTGAAGCTGTACTTGTTGACAAGTATATTAAGTTATATATGGTTAATTGCTATATTGATTAAATAAAGAAACATACACACAACTTCGTTATCTTTGATATTCTATTTACTTTGCCACCATGGTAACCATTGCTTTGTGGTCACTGTGATATAATGCAATTGGTCGCTGATGCTTTCGTGCCCACTACTGCTTCTGTTTGCAAAGGTGATCCTCACGGGCACGCTGTTCTTCATCGGTCACAGAGCAGCTATCCGACATTACGGATCTGCAGACAAGACGGGTCTGGCTATAGCAGCTGCCCGTTGCCTTCACGCTGATGCTCACACCGGTGCTCTTAACATGCACATCGTTCTTCTTCAGTACAGACTAGACGCGTCCTGGCCATAGCAGGACCAAAGTAAACCTGCTGATAACGTCGCTAAGCAATGTCGACATCACAAGAAAACGAGGCACAGACATTGGTGGGTACACAATGACGTTTTATTATTCTGCCATCCACTCCAGAGCCACTGAGCACTGCTGGAGCACAGCAGGCTACTGTGGATTCAATTATGTCGACGCAACTTTTTTCTACACACCCTGTCGATGTATGCACTATTGGTCGTGGTCAGAACCTAGCCATAAACAGCTTCGCTGTAAAAATAGCAGGGGAAACGGAAGCAGACACGTTCAATGCATCACTAAGGAATGCAGCAAGCAAACAGCTGCAGTTTCTGCAGCACAAGCCATGACCTTGTACAGCTTGTGGCAACAAAATGCAGCACAAGCAGATAGCTCAATCACTTCGCAGTTGTTCTAGCCTTGTGAACTGGAGCAACTGGCTTTCCTGTCCAGGAAGCGCGGGCAACGACACTGCACACATGTTGGTAATATCAAGCTTTGATGCAGACATAGCAATGTGTGGTGAGGAATGAAGTGTAATCTTTGTTTCCACGTCTGCATAAATTTTGTGGAAGTGCTGGAGGGTCAAGGTTTTATACAGCTATTAATTTATGTATGTGGTCTAATAAACCATTGCAAAGTGAATGTGTGGCATCAGCAACAGATAGCCAGGCACTATCACGAAAAGAAGCAAATAATTGCTAGTGCGGCAGGCATTCAGAGCTATTTCGCATGCGGTTGTAGCGGTCTGAGCCCTTCTTTCGCCCACATAGAGCGCCCCGTATATGAGCTAGACATCGTAACAGCCGGGATTATTAATTACCCTTGCGCACAAGCACCTCAGAAACGCTACGAATCTGCACCACGTAACCAATATCAGTGTTACTGTACAGCTTTCACAACAGTCTACTGCTATGAATTGCATGACGACCACTTTTTTTAGCATAAATTTGTTCCGTATTCATCCGCAGGGCATAGTGTTTTGCCAGTGTGGCTGTACAGCTCTCACAACGATCTACGGCTCAGACTGCATGGCGACGCAAGTTTTAGTACTTACACATACAGAGTACAAAATTTCCATCCCCACGAATCTCCAAGTTTGTTGTATGCTCAGTTACATTAAGAACTAATGCATCGGCACGGCAGTTGAATTCGTAAACTGTTTCCGTTCCCGCGATTCCCCTGAAGTGTGTGGTATGCTGACCTTGATCAACGACACTAATGAACAATGCATCGGCACGACGTAATACTTTGCCACTAAAGTCATCCGAGAAGACACCTCACTTCCAAACGTATCCCCTGCGACTACAAAATTTAATATGCTACCGTCGCAACAAAATAGCAACAAACTCACCTCGGACACGGCTTCGTCGTCTTGCCGCCCACGCATCCTGTCGATTCTGTGCTGCAAGCTCGGCTAGGGACAAACGGAGCAAACGGTTTTCTTCCCCGTAGTACCTAGGCGAAGAGAAATGTTGAGCGCCAAAAGTCCCCACATTTCTCTCTCGCAACTACTGCTCCTCGCGCGTGCGCATAAAGAGCGGTGAAATCCATTTTCGATGTGCTCGTTAGAGTGGCTGTATTGGCTGAACATGGCCTCGAAGATGTTGCGGCGGCCCGGGCGGATCTCAGTGGCCGTAAGTTAATATAATTGCTTGTTTTTACTCACTCTAGATGGCGCCATCGGTGTAACAAAGACTTTGTAATAGGTGTTTTCACTCTGAATGAAAATGGAGATCAAAAGGAAACGACGGTTGGCCGCAATGGCTGTTGTTTTGTCCGAATTGGACACGAATGGTGTCAGCAGCGTTGAAGACGAGATGGTCATTTGAGGAATCACCAGCTGCGAGAGAGAAAATCTGGGGGCGTTTGCGCCTTAAGTTTCTCCCTTTGCCTAGGTACCACGGAGAAGTTTCTTTGCTCGTTTTGTATGCGTTTGTCCCTAGGCGAGTCTTCATTCTGCCGTGTGTCGGCTGGCGATTCCTTCACATCAATGTGTCTTTTCTTGACGAAGCCGTGCGTGCCGTGCGTCGTCCACAAGTTTTCCTTCTGCGTCTCCGTGGATGTTGCTGGTAGGTTTGTTGCACTTTTTGTCGCAACAGTAACATGCGGAACGTGCGACGGGATCAGTGAATCATTGATCAGTGAACCTGTGATATCGAGGATCAATCAGATAACTTTAATTTCGCCGTGTCCATCATGCGTTGGTTGTCAGTGCATACTGTACCATTCAAGAGATTCGCGTGAACATGCATGTCTGCATGTTGAAACATATCTAGCACCCTGTAGCTAGGAAAAGCGAAAGTCGTTAAGCAATTTATGCTCGTAGACCACTCTAAAAGGTGATGGCGGCCGCAGTGTTCCGACTGGTGTTAGAAGTGGCGGGGTGCTTTTTTCGTCCCGACGATATAATGGATTTTCACCAGTACTGCGATAGGACGGCATACGTCACCGGCAAACGGAGCCCTCACGAGAGCACCTGAGCTTATGATAACGCGTTGTTTAAATGTATGTACGTCAGACGTGCCTCCTTTGCTTCCGTTTCGCTAGCTGCGCGGTTCCCGCTTACCGACATATTGCAGATGGTTTTGCTGAAAAACCTTTATTTATATCGAAGGGGACCATTCAAAAATGCCATTTGAAAGTCACGGAGAGCAGCATACAAAAAGCCTTGCACGAGCGAAGGTACTGCTTCAGCCCATCTACACTATGGCCCCTACTCCTCCCCCGGGAAGAGACACAAAACATCTTTAATGAGACAAAAGATTGCTCATTAAATCAATAATCCACCATCACCGACTCCGCACGAGCGCCGCACGGGTGAGACAGTCTTTCCAACGTACACCCACTTTAGTAGTACATTTCAACTCGACATAGGTGACAGATTTCGAGAAGCACAGGCTGGTACACTTGGCTCAGGATGGTACACGTGGCTCATTGTAGCCCAGTGCTGCCCGGTACTGCTATTTTTATGAGACACCTGCTGCTGCTATCCCTTGCTACAAGTGCACCTTCACTTCGTTAACAGCGCCAGGACTGATGCTTGGCATCAGTAACATTTGTGACAGAAAATGCTTGCTCTTTGGCAACTGATGACCCAATTAATTTGCTACTTCCTTCTGAAATTTGTGCTCTTAAGTGCTGCTCTTGTCGTCACTGTCACACTGATCTCCTTTGTGTGATCCCTTGTACTGTTTCTGTACCCTTCTCCCTGCACATGCTTGATCACTTTTTGTTGCTCTTCGCTGCCGCCTTTCCTCTACAGTGGCACTGTCTTTTGCTATATGTGCCTGGCTGTCTATTGCTTATGCCGCATGTTCACTGTAATGATTTCCTTCGCCAGATACATGAATTATTATTTGCTAAAGAAAACTTGTATATGCAGGGTCTCAATTCATCTACAGCTGGAAACCAAAATTGTGCTTCATCCCAGACCACAGCTTATCTCCACATCGAAGCCTCATATCACCATTTCATCTCCAGTCTCACTCACGTTCATTCTGAACAGAAAAAAAACAAGCAGTCCCTGCGCTTCACAAGGCAAGAATCCATCTCATCATTTTCTCCTGGGGGGGGGGAGCGGTATTCTGTAAGAGTACACCTAGTGGACTGTCCATTTCGGCCACTGCTGATTGGATGCAGCTGTGTGAGAGAGGAGGAGACGAGCAGCCCTAGCCAATCGGTAGCGGCCGAAATGGACAGTCCACTAGGTGGGCTCTTACAGAATACCCCCCCCCCTGCTTACCACATCTCCTTGCCTGCTGCTTTCTCTCGTCATGCAAAGTCATGCATGACATTGCACATACTTTTCGTTCATGGTTTCCTTTCTGCTTTGGCACTACACCTATGCTTTTTTTTTGTTCAAGCAATAGCTCTTCATTGCCATTGCTATTTTCTTGGCCTTCGTGTATTCTATTGCAGTCACTAGCATCATACTTACTAATCAGTGCGGAAACAATGGAAGACACACGGAAGGGCACTGGACGAGTGCTGTCTAATAACTGAAATTTATTGAACACTACCATCAAATGCCTCTTACCTTTGGTTGCTCCATATAACTTGCTAGAAATGCAATAGAAATTTTCATCATAGGGCATTCAGTCTTGGAACATACTGAAATTATAGCTATTTCCTTTGTGATGAAGTATTGCTTTAGTAAAAAACAACTAATTAACTTGGCAAGTTGTTTCCAAAGGCTACATCCTTTGCATGTCCAAATGTCCACACCTTCCAAGTTCCTAAAGAACTTCACAGCTTCAAAGGCTTTTACTTCATAATTTTGCAGACTAATTTAGCATTTTACCCCCGTTGTTCATCTCATTATTGTGGTTGTTGTGTGACAGTACTGAATTAAGACCTTAGCATGAAGCAAAAATGCTTAAAAACCGTTGTGCTCTTACACGCTTTATCAAATCACTGCTTTGTTCTAATGTTACTGGTGCTGTGGCTTTGGTGTTGGCTGCTAAGCCCAAGGCCGTGGGATCAAATCGAAGCCCCTGCGGCCACATTTCGATCGGGGCAAAATGCAAAAAATGCTGTGCGCCTTGCATTGGGTGCATGTTAAACCCAGGTAGTCAGAATTAATCCAGTGTTTCTCATTATTGCATCCCTCATCATCATTTTGTGATTTTGGCATGTAAAACCACTGAACTTGATTTTTAAGTATTGTCTTTGCCAAGTACAAATCTAGATTTTGGATGTTACTGCAAATGTAACCAATACACAAATTTCAATACTTTGTCATCTAAAGAAAAATGGGACACTATGAAATGCAGTAATCACCATTATGTGCCTTGCAGCCAGAACAATATCAACACCCTAGGAAGCACCATCGCCATTGCCTGTTGCTTGACGACTCCAATACACCTCGTCACAGTCAAACAGAACAGCTTTCACCTCCAACTTTTGTCAACTCTCCTTTGCCTGTTGTCTAATCATCTCGCCAAATTCTATGGTTCCTATCCTGTTCTCCAGCTGTGAATCGTGGTTGAAACACTTCAAACGTCTGTTGAATTTTTTATCTGACACAGTGAAGTAAAGGTGTACTTGCTCACTGTGAAGTAAAAATGCACTGCAGTGATGTTGCAGTGATACTCTTGCCAGAATAACCTACTTTTCATGAAACCAGAGTAGTAGTCAGAAGACTAGCATTTATGCCAGCTGCATTGCCAAGCTCCTGCACAAGAGCAGAGCTTAGCATCTGAGCATTCGCATCATTCTGAGTATTCTTGCATATCATTTTTCTCGTTAAACCTTGCTACAAGATATTAATTTCCAGCAGCCAAGCCTGACAGCTTTGGTCAATCTTTCGTTCTCTGAGCTGGTTTGATGCAATACTTTTAGCAGAATTTCTTTATTGCTGTTTATTATGTGGTCAGTGACAGGATTTTTTTATGCAAGAGTGTTAAATGGTTCCTTCAGTGAAAAAGCCGGCAGCATCTGTAGCAGCAAAACGGGGCCTAATTTCCCGTTGATTGTGACGCCATGTGAGCACACGAGGCGCGCTCATGACACTAGCTTGCACTTGCTGGCTCGTGTCTCAGCAGAGGAAAGCGAGCGAAGGTGAACATCTGCTGCTGCGCTACTTCACGAGGGGAGAGTGCATTGCTACTACAACACATCACCTTCCCTCTCGCAAGCCTGTGTTACCACCTGTGCCTTGTCTACTCAAGCTCTTGTGTGTGTTCTAACTGCGCCTCGGTGAGGCTAAATCAATATGTGCCAAGCATCTTAACGTGCCCGTTTGCCCGCGAGGAGTTCATAACTCGGACTGCTCAGTGGCGTTCAGTTGGATATAAAGTATTCACTACTCATAAGAAGTGCTTAGGTGTCCTCGGATTTTCTTCATACTTAATGCACAAACTTCGAAGTCATTTTTCCTGGCGAAATATTTAAATATCATCGTCCCTTGTCTGCTGTCCGGCCTTCGTGTGAGCCTTATACATCTTCGCAGCCACTCCTGTCATGCACTGTAATTTGTGTACTTGTGCTTGTATCTTTCATGGCATATGACTAATTAATGCATTTTATTTGCATGATCCAACGAAACATGATCTCAAAAAGCTTCACTTGACTGCTCACTTGTCCCTGTGGCTACATTGTGTGGATGCACTATCAGCGTCAAATGAAACGCAAACAGCAGAGTGCATGCCTGTAGCATCACTGAATGTATAGTGCACACACTTGGTCAATCATCACCCTCACAGGCGTGCACATCTGGCTTCACAACACTGTGCAATGATGCCCTATACTGAGATATTTTTCGTTCTGTTTTGCTTCTTGTTTTCTTAGATTTTTTATTTTTTTTTTGCTTTGAAATAAAAGGAAAGCATACCAGAAAGAAAATTTGACTGCATTCAATGTGTTAGAGAACGTTCACTTCAATTTTTTTTTCTCACACTTCAATCAAAAGCAGTGTGGCATAACTGAGTCTTGATGAAATGAATTGGCACCCTCGGAAACTGTTCCCACTGGTAATCGAAGCTGATCTTGAAGGCCATGCTTTTGTCTACTGCAAAAACTGGAACTGATTTCAGGAGCTGTGAAATACGTTATGGCCCTCATTCATTGTTTTGCTTTTGCATCTTGGCAGTTTGCTGCTGCTATTTATAGCACAAGTGAAGGAATTGTAGCACAAGTAACACTGACACCTGTGCTGCCCTTTTTGGTGCCAGAGTGTGTGAAGGAAGGCTGCTATCTGGTCTTGAAATCCATCGAAGCAGCCTTATTCCCAGACATCACACAGCCTTGCCAAAATGGCGGTTGGCACGAAGGGTCTAGAGGCAGCGACTTGAAATAGAATTTTCGACTTACCATGCCAGAATTGGTTTTATTTCCAACAAACTTTGTTGGGTGTCCTCCAGGCGAAAAGCTGCAACATACAGCTTTAATGTACCTGAAGGCCCTCACATGGCAGCAGCAACTCTCCTATCGGCAAACCTATAACATACTAAACACTAATCTATTAGGATATACATTTACAATGTAGCAAAAGAAATGTGTGAAATCTAAAGAAACATTCATCTTTTCAGATAATTATATAGTATTTATAAAATAAATTCTTCTTAATGCGCAACAAAGCTAAGATGCATATTATATGTATTATACATCCCAAAAGATCACATTTCAAAAATAAGCACTACAGACAACATGTCTAGGATGTACACTCGCCCACAAAATGTTACAGGGTGTGCAAGCGTGTGGCAAAACGACCCTTCTCCCCTTCTAGCTGTGCACCCATGGTATCGAGTTTGCACGCATGCGCCTCCCTCTGAGACTACAAGCGTGCATGTTTCTGCACTTCCCCCTTGTACGCCGGCGATATCCGAATGTAGCCGTGAGGTGCCCTTCTTGCGATGGGCGCGAAAACGATGGCCGCTGCGGCTGCTTTTTGTCGAGTCACGAGCGCCGACGCATATGGCCCTGTGGCGAACCCAGCAAGTAATTTTTTTTAATGAGCTGCACCATTTCGTGTACAATCTTTGTTGTTTCTTTTTATGAATTGGGCATTCTCCCACAGAAGAGCATGTCAGAAAATGCCCCCTATAGAAGGAGACAGTGTCAACTCCCATTGAAGACCAGCAGTTAGGACACATTGACCTGTGACAGAAAAGCTGCCGGATGGATCTGGGACAGCGACGCTGGCCTGTACTTTCCTATCGTCTCCATTATCCATGGCAACCTGGTATGAAGAGCATGCGATAGCCATTTATGCTTGAACTACTTTTTTCCTGGAAACAGTTAACAAAATGTTTTGCATGGAACAAAGAAGGTATGTTCACCTGCACAAGTAGTGGCTCATAGGGAAGGCTGGCACATTGGCTGGAGGGATCAAGGTTGGACATGTTGGTCTCGACTGCACTCTGAACTCGAAGTCTATGGCAGCCTGAAAGCAAGAGTGCTTATGCTAATTTTCTGTTTGCCCTACGACATAGAATACACTGCCTACTTAAAGTACTTGGTAAAGCTGTTGAACAAGTTCAACTTAGGAGGAATTGTAGAAGCCCGGTAACCTGGGAAAGTTGGAATGATTTCACTGAGAGGGAAAATTAATTTGCACCCATTCAAATCTGAACTACTGGAGGCACCAGCACCTAAGCCAGAGAACCAGGGGTAGAGAGGCTGGCCAAGACTGCTTTCATCGAAACTCGTAGTAACATGATGGGACGACGTCTGCCAGCCAATAACCGCTTCAACTAACACTGTGCAGCATAATGTGGACAAAGCAAGACATAAAAGCTATAGAGACAAGCCCACGATAAGTATGCTCATCCCTGTAATGTTTTCCTTTTTCGACGATGCATGGCACAGTTTTACTTCAGGCTCATGTTTACAAAATGGCCTCATACTATGTTTTATTGTGGAGTAACTGTTTATTCCATCACATAGTCAGCGAGATCATTACAACAGTCAAGTGAAACGTTTACCTCTGCAAGGAGCAACAAGCTTTCAGCAGAAGCTTGCATGGGCTGTGAATATGCACAGAGTAAGTGTACGACATGGCTTGTTGTGTCAGGTGTACTGTCACATTGGCCAAATGTATGAGGAAGCTGGGAGGTTCCAAGCTTGAGAGTATTAGTTATATTAATGGGAAGAATGTCATATAGCAATAATTCATTACAATTACACCTTGTTACATGAAACAATTATAAATAGAATTACTGCTTAAATAACAGGTGGTGAATCACCAAGAGAATTACATGTATATGAAACTTCATACATCAAACTTGCTCAGACATTAAATGGATATATTGAACTCCCCAGCATTGGACATTGGGACACATATTAAAGGCTTCACTGCAGTACATCGGCAGATCCTGGTGGCGCAAATAGGACCTACAAATTCCGCATGGGCTAAAGGGTAGAAAGCGCTGCTCTGAATGTATCTATGTAGTCACACGCCTTTTTAACAAAGTGCTCGCACCTTCAAAATCCTTCGCTATGCAGGCCACTTTGTTTGAACTAAGACGATCACGAAAGGGAGAACGACACAGGAGAAGCGCCATCTAAGACGATCACGAGAGGGAGAACGACACAGGACAAGCACCCTAAAGATAAGCTGTCACAGAAAAAAGGGCCCTGTGTTTACGAAAGATGGTTCAGGACAACATTCATTTGGGCTAGATGGTGCATACTTGAATTAGGAAGGAACAGAGCCAACTAAGATGATCACGAGACGGAGAACGACACTGGAGAAGCGCCATAAAGATAAGCTGTCACATAAAAAAGGGACCTGTGTTTTCGAAAGATGGTTCAGGACAACATTCATTTGGGCTAGATGGTGCATACTTGAATTAGGAAAGAACAGCGCCAACTAAGACGATCACGCGAGGGAGAACGACACAGGACAAGCGCCATAAAGGTAAGCTATCACATAAAAAAGGGCCCTGTGTTTTCGAAAGATGGTTCAGGACAACATTCATTTGGCTAGATGGCGCATACTTGAATTAGGAAAGAACAGCGCCAACTAAGACGATCACGAGAGGGAGAACGACACAGGACCAGTGCCATAAAGATATGCTGTCGCATAAGAAGAGCCCTGTGTTTTCAAAAGATGGTTCAGGACAACATTCATTTGGGCTAGATGGTGCATACTTGAATCAGGAATGAACAGTGCCAACTAAGACGATCACGCGAGGGAGAACGACCCAGGACAAGCGCCATAAAGATAATCTGTCACATAAAAAAGGCGCCTGTGTTTTCGAAAGATGGTTAAGGACAACATTCATCTGGGCTAGATGGTGCATACTTGAATTAGGAAAGAACAGCGCCAACTAAGACGATTACGAAAGGGAGAACGACACAGGAGAAGCGCCATCTAAGACGATCACGAGAGGGAGAACGACACAGGACAAGCGCCCGAAAGATAAGCTGTCACATAAAAAAGGGCCCTGCGTTTTCGAAACATGCTTCAGGACAAAATTCATTTCGTGTAGACAGTGAATACTTGAATTAGGAAGGAATAGCGCCAACTAAGACGATCACGCGTGGGAGAACGACACAGGAGAAGCACCATCTAAGATGATCACGAGAGGAAGAACGACACAGGACAGGCGCCCAAAAGAGAAGCTGTCACATAAAAAAGGGCCCTGCGTTTTCGAAAGATCGTTCAGGACAACATTCATTTGGGCTAGATGGTGCATACTTGAATCAGGAAAGAACAGCGCCAACTAAGACGATCATGCGAGGGAGAACGACACAGGACAAGCGCCATAAAGATAAGCTGTCACATAAAAAAGGGCCCTGTGTTTTCGAAAGATGGTTCAGGACAACATTCATTTGGGCTAGATGGAGCATACTTGAATTAGGAAAGAACAGCACCAACGAAGACGATCACGCGAGGAAGAACGACACAGGAGAAGTGCCATAAAGATAAGCTGTCACATAAAAAAGGGCCCTGTGTTTTCGAAAGATGGTTCAGGACAACATTCATTTGGGCTAGATGGTGCATACTTGAATTAGGAAAAAACAGCGCCATCTAAGACGATCACGAGAGGGAGAACGACGCAGAACAAGCGCCATAAAGATAATCTGTCACATAAAAAAGGGCCATGTGTTTCGAAAGATAGTTCAGGACAACATTCATTTGGGCTAGATGGTGCATACTTGAATTAAGAAGGAACAGCGCTAACTAAGACGATCACGAAAGGGAGAACGACACAGGAGAAGCGCCATCTAAGACGATCACGAGAGGGAGAACGACACAGGACAAGCACCCTAAAGATAAGCTGTAACATAAAAAAGGGCCCTGTGTTTACGAAAGATGGTTCAGGACAACATTCATTTGGGCTAGATGGTGCATACTTGAATTAATAAGGAACAGAGCCAACTAAGACGATCACGAGAGGGAGAACGACACTGGAGAAGCGCCATAAAGGTAAGCTATCACATAAAAAAGGGCCCTGTGTTTTTGAAAGATGGTTCAGGACAACATTCATTTGGGCTAGATGGTGCATACTTGAATTAGGAACGAACAGCGCCAACTAAGACGATCACGTGAGGGAGAACGACACAGGACAAGCGCCATAAAGGTAAGCTATCACATAAAAAAGGGCCCTGTGTTTTCGAAAGATGGTTCAGGACAACATTCATTTGGGCTAGATGGCGCATACTTGAATTAGGAAAGAACAGCGCCAACTAAGACGATCACGAGAGGGAGAACGACACAGGACAAGTGCCATAAAGATATGCTGTCGCATAAGAAGGGCCCTGTTTTTTCAAAAGATGGTTCAGGACAACATTCATTTGGGCTAGAGGGTGCATACTTGAATCAGGAATGAACAGTGCCAACTAAGACGATCACGAAAGGGAGAACGACACAGGAGAAGCGCCATCTAAGACGATCACGAGAGGGAGAACGACACAGGACAAGCGCCCGAAAGATAAGCTGTCACATAAAAAAGGGCCCTGCGTTTTCGAAACATGCTTCAGGACAACATTCATTTCGTGTAGACAGTGAATACTTGAATTAGGGAGGAATAGCGGCAACTAAGACGATCATGCGAGGGAGAACGACACAGGACAAGCGCCATAAAGGTAAGCTATCACATAAAAAAGGGCCCTGTGTTTTCGAAAGATGGTTCAGGACAACATTCATTTGGGCTAGATGGCGCATACTTGAATTAGGAAAGAACAGCGCCAACTAAGACGATCACGAGAGGGAGAACGACACAGGACTAGTGCCATAAAGGTAAGCTATCACATAAAAAAGGGCCCTGTGTTTTGGAAAGATGGTTCAGGACAACATTCATTTGGGATAGATGGCGCATACTTGAATTAGGAAAGAACAGCGCCAACTAAGACGATCACGAGAGGGAGAACGACACAGGACTAGTGCCATAAAGATATGCTGTCGCATAAGAAGGGCCCTGTTTTTTCAAAAGATGGTTCCGGACAACATTCATCTGGGCTAGATGGTGCATACTTGAATTAGGAAAGAACAGCGCCAACTAAGACGATCACGCGAGGGAGAACGACACAGGACAAGCGCCATAAAGATAAGCTGTCACATAAAAAATGGCCCTGTGTTTTCGAAAGATGGTTCCGGACAACATTCCTTTGGGCTAGATGGTGCATACTTGAATTAGAAAGGAACAGCGCCAACTAAGACGATTACGAAAGGGAGAACGACACTGGAGAAGCGCCATCTAAGACGATCACGAGATGGAGAACGACACAGGACAAGCGCCCGAAAGATAAGCTGTCACATAAAAAAGGGCCCTGCGTTTTCGAAACATGCTTCAGGACAACATTCATTTCGTGTAGACAGTGAATACTTGAATTAGGGAGGAATAGCGCCAACTAAGACGATCACGCGAGGGAGAACGACACAGGACAAGCGCCATAAAGATAAGCTGTCACATAAAAAAAGGCCCTGTGTTTTCGAAAGATGGTTCCGGACAACATTCCTTTGGGCTAGATGGTGCATACTTGAATTAGAAAGGAACAGCGCCAACTAAGACGATTACGAAAGGGAGAACGACACAGGAGAAGCACCATCTAAGACGATCACGAGAGGAAGAACGACACAGGACAAGCGCCCAAAAGAGAAGCTGTCACATAAAAAAGGGCCCTGCGTTTTCGAAAGATCGTTCAAGACAACATTCATTTGGGCTAGATGGTGCATACTTGAATCAGGAAAGAACAGCGCCAACTAAGACGATCATGCGAGGGAGAACGACACAGGACAAGCGCCATAAAGATAAGCTGTCACATAAAAAATGGCCCTGTGTTTTCGAAAGATGGTTCCGGACAACATTCCTTTGGGCTAGATGGTGCATACTTGAATTAGAAAGGAACAGCGCCAACTAAGACGATTACGAAAGGGAGAACGACACAGGAGAAGCACCATCTAAGACGATCACGAGAGGAAGAACGACACAGGACAAGCGCCCAAAAGAGAAGCTGTCACATAAAAAAGGGCCCTGCGTTTTCGAAAGATCGTTCAAGACAACATTCATTTGGGCTAGATGGTGCATACTTGAATCAGGAAAGAACAGCGCCAACTAAGACGATCATGCGAGGGAGAACGACACAGGACAAGCGCCATAAAGATAAGCTGTCACATAAAAAAAGGCCCTGTGTTTTCGAAAGATGGTTCAGGACAACATTCATTTGGGCTAGATGTTGCATACTTGAATTAGGAAAGAACAGCGCCAACTAAGGCGATCACGCGAGGGAGAACGACACAGGAGAAGCGCCATCAAGATAAGCTGTCACATAAAAAAGCGCCGTGTGTTTTCGAAAGGTGGTTCAGGACAACATTCATTTGGGCTAGATGGTGCATACTTGAATTAGGAAAGAACAGCGCCATCTAAGACGATCACGAGAAGGAGAACGACACAGGAGAAGCGCCATAAAGATAAGCGTTCACATAAAAAAGGGCCCTGTGTTTTCGAAAGATGGATCAGGACAGCATTCATTTGGGCTAGATGGTGCATACTTGAATTAGGAAAGAACCGCGCCAACTAAGACGATCACGTGAGGAAGAACGACACACGAGAAGCGCCATAAAGATAAGCTGTCACATAAAAAAGGGCCCTGTGTTTTCGAAAGATGGTTCCGGACAACATTCATTTGGGCTAGATGGTGCATACTTGAATTAGGAAAGAAGAGCGCCAACTAAGACGATCACGCCAGGGAGAACGACACAGGAGAAGCGCCATAAAGATATGCTGTCACATAAAAAAGGGCCGTGTGTTTTCGAAAGATGGTTCAGGACAACATTCATTTGGGCTAGATGGTGCATACTTGAATTAGGAAAGAACAGCGCCATCTAAGACGATCAGGAGAGGGAGAACGACACAGGAGAAGCGCCATAAAGATAAGCTGTCACAAAAAAAGGCCCCTGTGTTTTCGAAAGATGGTTCAGGACAACATTCATTTGGGCTAGATGGTGCATACTTGAATTAGGAAAGAACAGCGCCAACTAAGACGATCACGCGAGGGAGAACGACACAGTACATGCGCCATAAAGATATGCTGTCACAAAAAAAAGGGCCCTGTGTTTTAGAAAGATGGTTCAGGACAACATTCATTTGGGCTTGATGGTGCATACTTGAATTAGGAAGGAACAGAGTCAACTAAGACGACCACGCGAGGGAGAACAACACAGGACAACCGCCATAAAGATAAGCTGTCACATATAAAAGGGCCCTGTGTTTTCGAAAGATGGTTCAGGACAACATTCATTTGGGCTAGATGGTGCATTATTGAATTAGGAAAGAACAGGGCCAACTAAGACGATCACGCGAGGGAGAACGACACAGGAGAAGCGCCATAAAGATAAGCTGTCACATAAAAAGGGCCCTGTGTTTTCGACAGATGGTTCAGGACAACATTCATTTGGGCTAGATGGTGCATACTTGAATTAGGAAGGAACAGCGCCAACTAAGACGATCACGCGAGGAAGAACGACACAGGACAAGCGCCTAAAAGAGAAGCTGTCACATAAAAAATGGCCCTGCGTTTTCGAAAGATCGTTCAGGACAACATTCATTTGGGCTAGATGGTGCATACTTGAATCAGGAAAGAACAGCGCCAACTAAGACGATCATGTGAGGGAGAACGACACAGGAGAAGCGCCATAAAGATAAGCTGTCACATAAAAAAGGGCCCTGTGTTTTCGAAAGATGGTTCAGGACAACATTCATTTGGGCTAGATGGTGCATACTTGAATTAGGAAAAAACAGCGCCATCTAAGACGATCACGAGAGGGAGAACGACGCAGGACAAGCGCCATAAAGATAATCTGTCACATAAAAAAGGGCCATGTGTTTCGAAAGATAGTTCAGGACAACATTCATTTGGGCTAGATGGTGCATACTTGAATTAAGAAGGAACAGCGCTAACTAAGACGATCACGAAAGGGAGAACGACACAGGAGAAGCGCCATCTAAGACGATCACGAGAGGGAGAACGACACAGGACAAGCACCCTAAAGATAAGCTGTAACATAAAAAAGGGCCCTGTGTTTACGAAAGATGGTTCAGGACAACATTAATTTGGGCTAGATGGTGCATACTTGAATTAATAAGGAACAGAGCCAACTAATACGATCACGAGAGGGAGAACGACACTGGAGAAGCGCCATAAAGATAAGCTGTCAAATAAAAAAGGGCCCTGTGTTTTTGAAAGATGGTTCAGGACAACATTCATTTTGGCTAGATGGTGCATACTTGAATTAGGAACGAACAGCGCCTACTAAGACGATCACGCGAGGGAGAACGACACAGGACAAGCGCCATAAAGGTAAGCTATCACATAAAAAAGGGCCCTGTGTTTTCGAAAGATGGTTCAGGACAACATTCATTTGGGCTAGATGGCGCATACTTGAATTAGGAAAGAACAGCGCCAACTAAGACGATCACGAGAGGGAGAACGACACAGGACAAGTGCCATAAAGATATGCTGTCGCATAAGAAGGGCCCTGTTTTTTCAAAAGATGGTTCAGGACAACATTCATTTGGGCTAGATGGTGCATACTTGAATCAGGAATGAACAGTGCCAACTAAGACGATCACGAAAGGGAGAACGACACAGGAGAAGCGCCATCTAAGACGATCACGAGAGGGAGAACGACACAGGACAAGCGCCCGAAAGATAAGCTGTCACATAAAAAAGGGCCCTGCGTTTTCGAAACATGCTTCAGGACAACATTCATTTCGTGTAGACAGTGAATACTTGAATTAGGGAGGAATAGCGCCAACTAAGACGATCATGCGAGGGAGAACGACACAGGACAAGCGCCATAAAGGTAAGCTATCACATAAAAAAGGGCCCTGTGTTTTCGAAAGATGGTTCAGGACAACATTCATTTGGGCTAGATGGCGCATACTTGAATTAGGAAAGAACAGCGCCAACTAAGACGATCACGAGAGGGAGAACGACACAGGACTAGTGCCATAAAGGTAAGCTATCACATAAAAAAGGGCCCTGTGTTTTCGAAAGATCGTTCAAGACAACATTCATTTGGGCTAGATGGTGCATACTTGAATCAGGAAAGAACAGCGCCAACTAAGACGATCATGCGAGGGAGAACGACACAGGACAAGCGCCATAAAGATAAGCTGTCACATAAAAAAGGGCCCTGTGTTTTCGAAAGATGGTTCAGGACAACATTCATTTGGGCTAGATGTTGCATACTTGAATTAGGAAAGAACAGCGCCAACTAAGGCGATCACGCGAGGGAGAACGACACAGGAGAAGCGCCATCAAGATAAGCTGTCACATAAAAAAGCGCCGTGTGTTTTCGAAAGGTGGTTCAGGACAACATTCATTTGGGCTAGATGGTGCATACTTGAATTAGGAAAGAACAGCGCCATCTAAGACGATCACGAGAAGGAGAACGACACAGGAGAAGCGCCATAAAGATAAGCGTTCACATAAAAAAGGGCCCTGTGTTTTCGAAAGATGGATCAGGACAGCATTCATTTGGGCTAGATGGTGCATACTTGAATTAGGAAAGAACCGCGCCAACTAAGGCGATCACGTGAGGAAGAACGACACACGAGAAGCGCCATAAAGATAAGCTGTCACATAAAAAAGGGCCCTGTGTTTTCGAAAGATGGTTCCGGACAACATTCATTTGGGCTAGATGGTGCATAATTGAATTAGGAAAGAAGAGCGCCAACTAAGACGATCACGCCAGGGAGAACGACACAGGAGAAGCGCCATAAAGATATGCTGTCACATAAAAAAGGGCCGTGTGTTTTCGAAAGATGGTTCAGGACAACATTCATTTGTGCTAGATGGTGCATACTTGAATTAGGAAAGAACAGCGCCATCTAAGACGATCAGGAGAGGGAGAACGACACAGGAGAAGCGCCATAAAGATAAGCTGTCACAAAAAAAGGGCCCTGTGTTTTCGAAAGATGGTTCAGGACAACATTCATTTGGGCTAGATGGTGCATACTTGAATTAGGAAAGAACAGCGCCAACTAAGACGATCACGCGAGGGAGAACGACACAGTACATGCGCCATAAAGATATGCTGTCACAAAAAAAAGGGCCCTGTGTTTTAGAAAGATGGTTCAGGACAACATTCATTTGGGCTTGATGGTGCATACTTGAATTAGGAAGGAACAGAGTCAACTAAGACGACCACGCGAGGGGGAACAACACAGGACAACCGCCATAAAGATAAGCTGTCACATATAAAAGGGCCCTGTGTTTTCGAAAGATGGTTCAGGACAACATTCATTTGGGCTAGATGGTGCATTATTGAATTAGGAAAGAACAGGGCCAACTAAGACGATCACGCGAGGGAGAACGACACAGGAGAAGCGCCATAAAGATAAGCTGTCACATAAAAAGGGCCCTGTGTTTTCGACAGATGGTTCAGGACAACATTCATTTGGGCTAGATGGTGCATACTTGAATTAGGAAGGAACAGCGCCAACTAAGACGATCACGCGAGGGAGAACGACACAGGAGAAGCGCCATCTAAGACGATCACGAGAGGGAGAACGACACAGGACAAGCGCCCTAAAGATAAGCTGTCACATAAAAAAGGGCCCTGTGTTTTCGAAAGATGGTTCAGGACAACATTCATTTGGGCTAGATGGTGCATACTTGAATTAGGAAAAAACAGCGCCATCTAAGACGATCACGAGAGGGAGAACGACGCAGGACAAGCGCCATAAAGATAACCTGTCACATAAAAAAGGGCCATGTGTTTTCGAAAGATAGTTCAGGACAACATTCATTTGGGCTAGATGGTGCATACTTAAATTAGGAAGGAACAGCGCCAAATAAGACGATCACGCGAGGGAGAACGACACGGGAGAAGCGCCATAAAGATAAGCTGTCACATAAAAAAGGGCCCTGTGTTTTCGAAAGATGGTTCAGGACAACATTCATTTGGGCTAGATGGTGCATAATTGAATTAAGGAAGAACAGCGCTAAGACGATCACGAAAGGGAGAACGACACAGGAGAAGCACCATCTAAGACGATCACGAGAGGAAGAACGACACAGGACAAGCGCCCAAAAGAGAAGCTGTCACATAAAAAAGGGCCCTGCGTTTTCGAAAGATCGTTCAGGACAACATTCATTTGGGCTAGATGGTGCATACTTGAATCAGGAAAGAACAGCGCCAACTAAGACGATCATGCGAGGGAGAACGACACAGGACAAGCGCCATAAAGATAAGCTGTGACATAAAAAAGGGCCCTGTGTTTTCGAAAGATGGTTCAGGAGAACATTCATTTGGGCTAGATGGAGCATACTTGAATTAGGAAAGAACAGCGCCAACGAAGACGATCACGCGAGGAAGAACGACACAGAAGAAGTGCCATAAAGATAAGGTGTCACATAAAAAAGGGCCCTGTGTTTTCGAAAGATGGTTCAGGACAACATTCATTTGGGCTAGATGGTGCATACTTGAATTAGGAAAAAACAGCGCCATCTAAGACGATCACGAGAAGGAGAACGACGCAGGACAAGCGCCATAAAGATAAGCTGTCACATAAAAAAGGGCTATGTGTTTTCGAAAGATAGTTCAGGACAACATTCATTTGGGCTAGATGGTGCATACTTGAATTAAGAAGGAACAGCGCTAACTAAGACGATCACGAAAGGGAGAACGACACAGGAGAAGCGCCATCTAAGACGATCACGAGAGGGAGAACGACACAGGACAAGCACCCTAAAGATAAGCTGTAACATAAAAAAGGGCCCTGTGTTTACGAAAGATGGTTCAGGACAACATTAATTTGGGCTAGATGGTGCATACTTGAATTAGGAAGGAACAGAGCCAACTAAGACGATCACGAGAGGGAGAACGACACTGGAGAAGCGCCATAAAGATAAGCTGTCACATAAAAAAGGGCCCTGTGTTTTTGAAAGATGGTTCAGGACAACATTCATTTGGGCTAGATGGTGCATACTTGAATTAGGAAAGAACAGCGCCAACTAAGACGATCACGCGAGGGAGAACGACACAGGACTAGTGCCATAAAGATATGCTGTCGCATAAGAAGGGCCCTGTTTTTTCAAAAGATGGTTCAGGACAACATTCATTTGGGCTAGATGGTGCATACTTGAATCAGGAATGAACAGTGCCAACTAAGACGATCACGAAAGGGAGAACGACACAGGAGAAGCGCCATCTAAGACGATCACGAGAGGGAGAACGACACAGGACAAGCGCCCGAAAGATAAGCTGTCACATAAAAAAGGGCCCTGCGTTTTCGAAACATGCTTCAGGACAACATTCATTTCGTGTAGACAGTGAATACTTGAATTAGGGAGGAATAGCGCCAACTAAGACGATCACGCATGGGGGAACGACACAGGAGAAGCACCATCTAAGACGATCACGAGAGGAAGAACGACACAGGACAAGCGCTCAAAAGAGAAGCTGTCACATAAAAAAGGGCCCTGCGTTTTCGAAAGATCGTTCAAGACAACATTCATTTGGGCTAGATGGTGCATACTTGAATCAGGAAAGAACAGCGCCAACTAAGACGATCATGCGAGGGAGAACGACACAGGACAAGCGCCATAAAGGTAAGCTATCACATAAAAAGGGCCCTTTGTTTTCGAAAGATGGTTCAGGACAACATTCATTTGGGCTAGATGGCGCATACTTGAATTAGGAAAGAACAGCGCCAACTAAGACGATCACGAGAGGGAGAACGACACAGGACTAGTGCCATAAAGATATGCTGTCGCATAAGAAGGGCCCTGTTTTTTCGAAAGATGGTTCAGGACAACATTAATTTGGGCTAGATGGTGCATACTTGAATTAGAAAAGAACAGCGCCAACTAAGACGATCACGCGAGGGAGAACGACACAGGACAAGCGCCATAAAGATAAGCTGTCACAAAAAAAGGGCCCAGTGTTTTCGAAAGATGGTTCAGGACAACATTCATTTGGGCTAGTTGGTGCATACTTAAATTAGGAAGGAACAGCGCCAACTAAGACGATCACTCGAGGGAGAACGACACAGGAGAAGCGCCATAAAGATAAGCTGTCACATAAAAAAGGGCCCTGTGTTTTTGAAAGAGGGTTCAGGACAACATTCATTTGGGCTAGATGGTGCATACTTGAAATAGGAAAGAACAGCGCCAACTAAGACGATCACGCGAGGGAGAACGCCACAGGACAAGCGCGATAAAGATACGCTGTCACATAAAAAAGGGCCCTGTGTTTTCGAAAGATGGTTCAGGACAACATTCATTTGGGCTAGATGGTGCATACTTGAATTAGAAAAAAACAGCGCCAACTAAGATGATCACGCGAGGGAGAACGACACAGGACAAGCGCCATAAAGATAAGCTGTCACATAAAAAAGGGCCCTGTGTTTTCGAAAGATGGTTCAGGACAACATTCATTTGGGCTAGATGGTGCATACTTAAATTAGGAGGGAACAGCGCCAAATAAGACGATCACGCGAGGGAGAACGACACGGGAGAAGCGCCATAAAGATAAGCTGTCACATAAAAAAGGGCCCTGTGTTTTCGAAAGATGGTTCAGGACAACATTCATTTGGGCTAGATGGTGCATAATTGAATTAAGGAAGAACAGCGCTAAGACGATCACGAAAGGGAGAACGACACAGGAGAAGCACCATCTAAGACGATCACGAGAGGAAGAACGACACAGGACAAGCGCCCAAAAGAGAAGCTGTCACATAAAAAAGGGCCCTGCGTTTTCGAAAGATCGTTCAGGACAACATTCATTTGGGCTAGATGGTGCATACTTGAATCAGGAAAGAACAGCGCCAACTAAGACGATCATGCGAGGGAGAACGACACAGGACAAGCGCCATAAAGATAAGCTGTGACATAAAAAAGGGCCCTGTGTTTTCGAAAGATGGTTCAGGAGAACATTCATTTGGGCTAGATGGAGCATACTTGAATTAGGAAAGAACAGCGCCAACGAAGACGATCACGCGAGGAAGAACGACACAGAAGAAGTGCCATAAAGATAAGGTGTCACATAAAAAAGGGCCCTGTGTTTTCGAAAGATGGTTCAGGACAACATTCATTTGGGCTAGATGGTGCATACTTGAATTAGGAAAAAACAGCGCCATCTAAGACGATCACGAGAGGGAGAACGACGCAGGACAAGCGCCACAAAGATAAGCTGTCACATAAAAAAGGGCCATGTGTTTTCGAAAGATAGTTCAGGACAACATTCATTTGGGCTAGATGGTGCATACTTGAATTAAGAAGGAACAGCGCTAACTAAGACGATCACGAAAGGGAGAACGACACAGGAGAAGCGCCATCTAAGACGATCACGAGAGGGAGAACGACACAGGACAAGCACCCTAAAGATAAGCTGTAACATAAAAAAGGGCCCTGTGTTTACGAAAGATGGTTCAGGACAACATTAATTTGGGCTAGATGGTGCATACTTGAATTAGGAAGGAACAGAGCCAACTAAGACGATCACGAGAGGGAGAACGACACTGGAGAAGCGCCATAAAGATAAGCTGTCACATAAAAAAGGGCCCTGTGTTTTTGAAAGATGGTTCAGGACAACATTCATTTGGGCTAGATGGTGCATACTTGAATTAGGAAAGAACAGCGCCAACTAAGACGATCACGCGAGGGAGAACGACACAGGACAAGCGCCATAAAGGTAAGCTATCACATAAAAAAGGGCCCTGTGTTTTCGAAAGATGGTTCAGGACAACATTCATTTGGGCTAGATGGCGCATACTTGAATTAGGAAAGAACAGCGCCAACTAAGACGATCACGAGAGGGAGAACGACACAGGACTAGTGCCATAAAGATATGCTGTCGCATAAGAAGGGCCCTGTTTTTTCAAAAGATGGTTCAGGACAACATTCATTTGGGCTAGATGGTGCATACTTGAATCAGGAATGAACAGTGCCAACTAAGACGATCACGAAAGGGAGAACGACACAGGAGAAGCGCCATCTAAGACGATCACGAGAGGGAGAACGACACAGGACAAGCGCCCGAAAGATAAGCTGTCACATAAAAAAGGGCCCTGCGTTTTCGAAACATGCTTCAGGACAACATTCATTTCGTGTAGACAGTGAATACTTGAATTAGGGAGGAATAGCGCCAACTAAGACGATCACGCGTGGGAGAACGACACAGGAGAAGCACCATCTAAGACGATCACGAGAGGAAGAACGACACAGGACAAGCGCTCAAAAGAGAAGCTGTCACATAAAAAAGGGCCCTGCGTTTTCGAAAGATTGTTCAAGACAACATTCATTTGGGCTAGATGGTGCATACTTGAATCAGGAAAGAACAGCGCCAACTAAGACGATCATGCGAGGGAGAACGACACAGGACAAGCGCCATAAAGGTAAGCTATCACATAAAAAGGGCCCTGTGTTTTCGAAAGATGGTTCAGGACAACATTCATTTGGGCTAGATGGCGCATACTTGAATTAGGAAAGAACAGCGCCAACTAAGACGATCACGAGAGGGAGAACGACACAGGACTAGTGCCATAAAGATATGCTGTCGCATAAGAAGGGCCCTGTTTTTTCAAAAGATGGTTCAGGACAACATTCATCTGGGCTAGATGGTGCATACTTGAATTAGGAAAGAACAGCGCCAACTAAGACGATCACGCGAGGGAGAACGACACAGGACAAGCGCCATAAAGATAAGCTGTCACATAAAAAATGGCCCTGTGTTTTCGAAAGATGGTTCCCGACAACATTCCTTTGGGCTAGATGGTGCATACTTGAATTAGAAAGGAACAGCTCCAACTAAGACGATTACGAAAGGGAGAACGACACGGGAGAAGCGCCATCTAAGACGATCACGAGAGGGAGAACGACACAGGACAAGCGCCCGAAAGATAAGCTGTCACATAAAAAAGGGCCCTGCGTTTTCGAAACATGCTTCAGGACAACATTCATTTCGTGTAGACAGTGAATACTTGAATTAGGGAGGAATAGCGCCAACTAAGACGATCACGCGTGGGAGAACGACACAGGAGAAGCACCATCTAAGACGATCACGAGAGGAAGAACGACACAGGACAAGCGCCCAAAAGAGAAGCTGTCACATAAAAAAGGGCCCTGCGTTTTCGAAAGATCGTTCAAGAGAACATTCATTTGGGCTAGATGGTGCATACTTGAATCAGGAAAGAACAGCGCCAACTAAGACGATCATGCGAGGGAGAACGACACAGGACAAGCGCCATAAAGATAAGCTGTCACATAAAAAAGGGCCCTGTGTTTTCGAAAGATGGTTCATTACAACATTCATTTGGGCTAGATGTTGCATACTTGAATTAGGAAAGAACAGCGCCAACTAAGGCGATCACGCGAGGGAGAACGACACAGGAGAAGCGCCATAAAGATAAGCGTTCACATAAAAAAGGGCCCTGTGTTTTCGAAAGATGGATCAGGACAACATTCATTTGGGCTAGATGGTGCATACTTGAATTAGGAAAGAACCGCGCCAACTAAGACGATCACGTGAGGAAGAACGACACAGGAGAAGCGCCATAAAGATAAGCTGTCACATAAAAAAGGGCCCTGTGTTTTCGAAAGATGGTTCCGGACAACATTCATTTGGGTTAGATGGTGCATACTTGAATTAGGAAAGAACAGCGCCAACTAAGACGATCACGCCAGGGAGAACGACACAGGAGAAGCGCCATAAAGATATGCTGTCACATAAAAAAGGGCCGTGTGTTTTCGAAAGATGCTTCAGGACAACATTCATTTGGGCTAGATGGTGCATACTTGAATTAGGAAAGAACAGCGCCATCTAAGACGATCAGGAGAGGGAGAACGACACAGGAGAAGCGCCATAAAGATAAGCTGTCACAAAAAAAAGGGCCCTGTGTTTTCGAAAGATGGTTCAGGACAACATTCATTTGGGCTAGATGGTGCATACTTGAATTGGGAAAGAACAGCGCCAACTAAGACGATCACGCGAGGGAGAACAACACAGGACAAACGCCATAAAAAAAGCTGTCACATAAAAAACGGCCTTGTCTTTTGGAAAGATGGTTCAGGACAACATTCTTTTGGGCTAGATGGGGCATACTTGAATTTGGAAAGAACAGCGCCAACTAAGACGATCACGCGAGGGGGAATGACACAGGACAAGCAACATCAAAGACGATCACTCGAGGGAGAACGACACAGGACAAGCGCCATAAAGATAAGCTGTCACAAAAAAAAAGGGCCCAGTCTTTTCGAAAGATGGTTCAGGACAACATTCATTTGGGCTAGTTGGTGCATACTTAAATTAGGAAGGAACAGCGCCAACTAAGACGATCACGCGAGGGAGAACGACACAGGAGAAGCGCCATAAAGATAAGCTGTCACATAAAAAAGGGCCCTGTGTTTTTGAAAGATGGTTCAGGACAACATTCATTTGGGCTAGATGGTGCATACTTGAAATAGGAAAGAACAGCGCCATCTAAGACGATCAGGAGAGGGAGAACGACACAGGACAAGCGCCACAAAGATAAGCTGTCACATAAAAGGGCCCTGTGTTTTCGAAAGATGGTTCAGGACAACATTCATTTGGGCTAGATGGTGCATACTTGAATTAGGAAAAAACAGCGCCATCTAAGACGATCACGAGAGGGAGAACGACGCAGGACAAGCGCCACAAAGATAAGCTGTCACATAAAAAAGGGCCATGTGTTTTCGAAAGATAGTTCAGGACAACATTCATTTGGGCTAGATGGTGCATACTTGAATTAAGAAGGAACAGCGCTAACTAAGACGATCACGAAAGGGAGAACGACACAGGAGAAGCGCCATCTAAGACGATCACGAGAGGGAGAACGACACAGGACAAGCACCCTAAAGATAAGCTGTAACATAAAAAAGGGCCCTGTGTTTACGAAAGATGGTTCAGGACAACATTAATTTGGGCTAGATGGTGCATACTTGAATTAGGAAGGAACAGAGCCAACTAAGACGATCACGAGAGGGAGAACGACACTGGAGAAGCGCCATAAAGATAAGCTGTCACATAAAAAAGGGCCCTGTGTTTTTGAAAGATGGTTCAGGACAACATTCATTTGGGCTAGATGGTGCATACTTGAATTAGGAAAGAACAGCGCCAACTAAGACGATCACGCGAGGGAGAACGACACAGGACAAGCGCCATAAAGGTAAGCTATCACATAAAAAAGGGCCCTGTGTTTTCGAAAGATGGTTCAGGACAACATTCATTTGGGCTAGATGGCGCATACTTGAATTAGGAAAGAACAGCGCCAACTAAGACGATCACGAGAGGGAGAACGACACAGGACTAGTGCCATAAAGATATGCTGTCGCATAAGAAGGGCCCTGTTTTTTCAAAAGATGGTTCAGGACAACATTCATTTGGGCTAGATGGTGCATACTTGAATCAGGAATGAACAGTGCCAACTAAGACGATCACGAAAGGGAGAACGACACAGGAGAAGCGCCATCTAAGACGATCACGAGAGGGAGAACGACACAGGACAAGCGCCCGAAAGATAAGCTGTCACATAAAAAAGGGCCCTGCGTTTTCGAAACATGCTTCAGGACAACATTCATTTCGTGTAGACAGTGAATACTTGAATTAGGGAGGAATAGCGCCAACTAAGACGATCACGCGTGGGAGAACGACACAGGAGAAGCACCATCTAAGACGATCACGAGAGGAAGAACGACACAGGACAAGCGCTCAAAAGAGAAGCTGTCACATAAAAAAGGGCCCTGCGTTTTCGAAAGATTGTTCAAGACAACATTCATTTGGGCTAGATGGTGCATACTTGAATCAGGAAAGAACAGCGCCAACTAAGACGATCATGCGAGGGAGAACGACACAGGACAAGCGCCATAAAGGTAAGCTATCACATAAAAAGGGCCCTGTGTTTTCGAAAGATGGTTCAGGACAACATTCATTTGGGCTAGATGGCGCATACTTGAATTAGGAAAGAACAGCGCCAACTAAGACGATCACGAGAGGGAGAACGACACAGGACTAGTGCCATAAAGATATGCTGTCGCATAAGAAGGGCCCTGTTTTTTCAAAAGATGGTTCAGGACAACATTCATCTGGGCTAGATGGTGCATACTTGAATTAGGAAAGAACAGCGCCAACTAAGACGATCACGCGAGGGAGAACGACACAGGACAAGCGCCATAAAGATAAGCTGTCACATAAAAAATGGCCCTGTGTTTTCGAAAGATGGTTCCCGACAACATTCCTTTGGGCTAGATGGTGCATACTTGAATTAGAAAGGAACAGCTCCAACTAAGACGATTACGAAAGGGAGAACGACACGGGAGAAGCGCCATCTAAGACGATCACGAGAGGGAGAACGACACAGGACAAGCGCCCGAAAGATAAGCTGTCACATAAAAAAGGGCCCTGCGTTTTCGAAACATGCTTCAGGACAACATTCATTTCGTGTAGACAGTGAATACTTGAATTAGGGAGGAATAGCGCCAACTAAGACGATCACGCGTGGGAGAACGACACAGGAGAAGCACCATCTAAGACGATCACGAGAGGAAGAACGACACAGGACAAGCGCCCAAAAGAGAAGCTGTCACATAAAAAAGGGCCCTGCGTTTTCGAAAGATCGTTCAAGAGAACATTCATTTGGGCTAGATGGTGCATACTTGAATCAGGAAAGAACAGCGCCAACTAAGACGATCATGCGAGGGAGAACGACACAGGACAAGCGCCATAAAGATAAGCTGTCACATAAAAAAGGGCCCTGTGTTTTCGAAAGATGGTTCATTACAACATTCATTTGGGCTAGATGTTGCATACTTGAATTAGGAAAGAACAGCGCCAACTAAGGCGATCACGCGAGGGAGAACGACACAGGAGAAGCGCCATAAAGATAAGCGTTCACATAAAAAAGGGCCCTGTGTTTTCGAAAGATGGATCAGGACAACATTCATTTGGGCTAGATGGTGCATACTTGAATTAGGAAAGAACCGCGCCAACTAAGACGATCACGTGAGGAAGAACGACACAGGAGAAGCGCCATAAAGATAAGCTGTCACATAAAAAAGGGCCCTGTGTTTTCGAAAGATGGTTCCGGACAACATTCATTTGGGTTAGATGGTGCATACTTGAATTAGGAAAGAACAGCGCCAACTAAGACGATCACGCCAGGGAGAACGACACAGGAGAAGCGCCATAAAGATATGCTGTCACATAAAAAAGGGCCGTGTGTTTTCGAAAGATGCTTCAGGACAACATTCATTTGGGCTAGATGGTGCATACTTGAATTAGGAAAGAACAGCGCCATCTAAGACGATCAGGAGAGGGAGAACGACACAGGAGAAGCGCCATAAAGATAAGCTGTCACAAAAAAAAGGGCCCTGTGTTTTCGAAAGATGGTTCAGGACAACATTCATTTGGGCTAGATGGTGCATACTTGAATTGGGAAAGAACAGCGCCAACTAAGACGATCACGCGAGGGAGAACAACACAGGACAAACGCCATAAAAAAAGCTGTCACATAAAAAACGGCCTTGTCTTTTGGAAAGATGGTTCAGGACAACATTCTTTTGGGCTAGATGGGGCATACTTGAATTTGGAAAGAACAGCGCCAACTAAGACGATCACGCGAGGGGGAATGACACAGGACAAGCAACATCAAAGACGATCACTCGAGGG